>NC_057917.1:1366829-1703981 GCF_018873765.1 Telopea speciosissima | reverse complement strand
GTTTTTTCATTAAGTGATGGCGGTATTGTTTTGAAGTGTTCCAAGCGTAATAGTAGTGGAACATCTGGCCACTGATAATGAGATAGAGTGTTTAGTCAAGAATTGTTTTTGACTAAGTTAGAGGTAGTTACTAAACTAGTAAAACAACTTATCATTCCTAATGCACGAGGTTCCCGCTACTGCAGGGTCTGTTGGATCTCTTTAAGGTTTTGTTAAATACAAGATGGTATTAATTATATGCGATTTACCGTTCTGAGTTCTGACGAATCAGCAAGATGGTGTCCGAACTAATTCGGATACAGAGAAGGTGGTTGGGTAGTCAATTAGTGTTTATCAGTGCCGTAGGCCATTTCCTTTCCCTGTGGCAAGTTTCTGCCTTTTACACCACAGGCCACATGGTAGAAAGAAACACCTTTTCAATCTTATTTAAGAAAATCAAGAATGTTATTTGTTTTTGGAGTACTAAATCAAGAATGTTATAATGGCTCTTATTTGATGAGAGAAAGTGCAATGGCTGGTGGGGCATATGGCTACAGTTGAAAAGTCAGCTGTAATGTGGCCAATCCAAAGGAGCCCTCGACATGACTTTGATGATCTGGATCTGCCACATCCGCTTCCATATGGCATAAAAAACCCCGCCAGTGCGATGTGGGCAAATTGGTAATGGATCCCAACTAGGGTAATGAATATAAATTCAGCTTGGAATAGTAGTGATGCAGTTGCATTAGACATTTATCCCGTATGTAGGCCTAGACTTAAGCCTAGAATGCTCACAGGAGGCAGGTAGCAGTCCAATGGGCTGAAAACAAGCTTTGGGTACTTATGTTATAGGTTGGGCTTTTTATTTTCTTGGGTTTTATTGTGATTGGCCTAATTTATACGACCGCAAAGTGGGGGAAAAGTTAGTATACGGGATTAGAAGTTAAATGTTGGAGTTAGTTTAGGATGTCACTCCCCCCCTCTCCCCTCAACCAAAAAAAGGGGGAGGGGATTGCCTATATCTACCAGATAACAAAAAGATTTACAAAATTGGCAGATATAAATTATGTTGTAAAATAACAATTTACGATGTGGAAAAAAATTAGCAAAATCCCCGTTTGAGTAAAAAAAACTAAATGAACAACTTAAGATACCCCCAACATCCTTCTCTCTCCCTTTGTTTTTTTATTCAACCTACCCAGTCTTTTAATTTTTTATTCGCCACACACTCTTCATCTTCTTCGTTCTTCTGCGAACAGGGGGATGGGGTGGGGCAGGAGGAACAACAAGGAGTGTTGGAGTGGGGTGGGGGCAAGGGGTTACGGAGGAGGTGGGGTTGCAAGGGTGGGTGTGGGATGGAGGTTCTCAGAAGGGGGCTGGGGAGCAATGGTGGTGGCAGGAGGGGGGCTGAGGAGCAATGGTGAATGGTCTACCAACAGTCTGACCACTGAATTAATGGTCTGGAAACTATGGTGAGCAAAGATCTACCCATTCTACCAGTACATTCATCACTGGTTTATGCTTCTGTGCCAAACATCCTACAAGATTTTGCCTTGTTTTGAGAGGGGGGGGGGGGGTCAAAGTTCTATTGAGTTATTTCCACCTCTATCTCTCACTCATCTCAGCTGTTTGCTTGCATTTATTGCTTTAGCTCTAACAGTAACCATTCCCTGTAGAGTGTTCAAGATTAATACAGGTTTCTTTGTTTTCTTTGATGTGGTTTTCATTTTGTTATTAGTACTAATGTTGCTGTTTATTTTATTCACTGTCATTCACATAGATGCGTTGCATTCTTCATTTGGCAGTTAAAGGAGAAGAATAAACAGGTTTTTCTGAAGACCACATCTGAAGGGCAGCAGTGAGCATTTGGGCAAAACAGAAACACTTTGAGGAGGAAAAACAACGGGAAAGGCAAAATTAACAAGATGAGAAAAGCATTTGTATGTCCTCTTAGTATAGTTAATGCTTTTCAGACTTCAATTATTGGATAACTAACTGGCTCCCAGCCTTCAGTAAGAGTGGAATCTATGATGTTCTGCTGAATTGAATGCATACTTGAGTAGATTTAGGAGGATCGAGGGATTACTTTTTGTACAAGCTTTGTTATCATTGCTCTCTAGACCTTAACTGTGAAATCCTTTTCTTGAGATCCAAAGGACTACAGATTTAATTTGTGGAGCCAGTGGAGAGCCACCATGACTTTGATCCCATATGGACCATTACATACCAATACATTGCTTTATCATAATATAAGTTAAAAAATGAACTCACATCTTTATGGACTGACTATTTGTAACTGTTCAAAAATATATAGAGAGAACCCAGTTCTTTATTTAGAACAACTACATGCAAAACACAAAGAACTCTATGAGAAAGTTGAGCAGCGGAAGCAGTTGAAGACAAATGGGGTCTGTGCAAATGGGAATCATAATTTTTCTGGGGGTGTTGGCCGTGGTGAGAGATTGAATGCTGCCCAAAAGGACAAGATGTGCCTTTTGACAGCAGCAGCATTTGATCGAAGGAAGGGTGGGGATACATTTGGAGCCAGGGATGAAGATTGACAACTCTACATACTCATGAGCAAAGGTAATGATGACGATGACGAGGGACAAGATGAGAATGAGTCTGAGCTTGCTCGTGTCGTGTCTCAGCTCCAGGTCAGTTCTTCACCCTAGCATTCTCGGTTCCTATTATGTCAGTTCATAGTTTTGTGTTCAGGTGGTTCCGTGGTTCTTCTCAGTTATGGGTCATTTATTACCTCTTGGTTTATTCCCATGACAGGACATTGATCAAACATTTGTTGCCAAGACAGAATTGAGTTTCCTTCAACCCCTTGTGGAGATCCAATGCTGCCATCCTCTTAACAAAGGAAGATTTCCAAATTATGCTTGGGGTTGAAAGGTTCAGGTGTCCTGAAAACCTTTTTGAGGCTAACATGATTGGGATTGACTGGGCTGGGTTGGATGGGATGGCTGGGAACTCAATACAGTGGTTGCCTTTGAAGGGCAATACAGTAGAGGAGAGAATCACCAATTCGATCCTTGTGACTTGTGGGAGCTGTCTTTCCCTGGTATGGTTGAGTGCTTGGAAGCTGGAATCCAGAAGAATCGTCCCTTTGTGACACCTATAAGATTTGTCCGAGCATCAGATCAAGTTCTTGATTCATGGTGAGGTGCTGCTGCTGCTGCTGCACAACTTTCCCATCAAACCTTTAGTAGGCAGGATTATTATGAGAAGGGTGAAGATTAGCTTCGGAGGTGCCGAATAAGGTACACCCTGTAATCACATGCTTATGAAACACTGCACGCTGGTAGTAATTCATGATCTTATACTATAAATGATGCAGACGCTGGCTCGATTGTCCATTGTTTTCTATTTGGTGAGATATGAGCTGGTATAGCAATTGTATGTTTTGTCTTAGGAATAGTCAAATTGGGTGGATGTAACCTTACCTAGCTGTGCTTTATGAAACCATCTCTTCATACTGAATCCTGAATCGCTTTTGTGGGCGAATATGGTTGTTGCATGTAATACGACCGTATTTGTAAATGGTGTTTGACCCAAGGGAACCGAAATACTCTAGTAACATGTATTGATTAGCCATAGTGGTGAAACTTTGGCCAGGTTGAACCTGGACCTGTCTGTTGTATGTCTTACAGAAGTATTGGCAGTAAGGAGTGTGTGTAGTTGTAAATGTAAAGGTATTTTTTAACAATTTTTTTTTTTTAAATTACTGGTTTAATTTATGCTATATAATTCTCCAAGCCAACTGAATGCAGCCCAAGTTGGCATCCAATACTCGAGAGTTAAAAAGTATATTCATCTCAGGCTGGGTTTCGTTGATCATCTTTCTCTGATTATGGGGTTTGGCTGTTTTTTGTTTGACTATTCGGTACTTATGGTTGAGTAGGATTGGTTGACCATTTGACAGACAACAACTGCTTGAGTTGTGCTCCCTTAGTCAATGGATATTGACCCAAATAGGCTATGTACCAATTAGTGCATTGTAGTTAGGAATTGAAGTCCAGAAGTGGTGTCTAACTGTGCTTTTCTGCTGCTTCTGTACTTGCTTGGTATTTTTACAGCATGTACTGAATCTTGATGCTGATGATTAACCCTTCAGGTTGTTGCGGTAAAAAATTCCCATGTTTGATGTTCTTCCAAGGGTAATGGTGGCAGTGGTTTTGCTTAGGGTGAAAAGACTCACAAAGGTCCGGGAAGTACCCCCCCCCCCCTTTCTTTTTATGGGCAGTAAAGCTATCAGGCATACAACTATAAGGTTTTCACAGGTTACTGTGTTCTGGACTCCATATGGCACATAACATAACCTACAATTTACTTAAAACACTGTAGATATATGAACTTATCTGCACATTGATTCCTCAAATCCCTCAATAGGTGTAGGTAAGGAGAATTGTATCTTCTATGACTAGTGAAATTTCGACGATTGGTTAGTTGTCCTCCTGATTATCTTTTCTAAGAGAAGAATGTAATCGTGTCAACACGAAGAAAATGTCATTGAGATCTCCATCGTCAAGGAGAGTGGAGGAGGATCTCCATGGTCAACTTCTTTTGTAACAAATTTGGCTACAGGTACTAATACTAACCATGATCAGTTTAAATTTGGACCATTTTGGTCCTCACAACATTTCATATATGTTACTGACCTGATTTTATTAATTTATTGATTATTGATTTTGAAATATTTGACCTGGTTCATATTCAGAGAACCCTGACCTGACCTGCATTATGGACCAGAATTTGTGGTCCAGAAGTAGACATTAAAAAGTTTGACTTTTTGGAATAGACGAACCCAGAAGTTGTCAGGAATCAACCAATACAAGTATTCAATAAAGATAATCCACAATTTTCACGTCTCTGTATGTTTGTACTGGGTCCAACAATTCCTAGTCCACCTAATTGATAGGGACCTGCTACATTGGGTGTTCAAGCAGTTGGGCTATTTTGGACTGGATGACTGGATCAGGATCAAATATTTCGGTCCACCAGTGGAAATGCCCAATGTTGGGTTACTAAATTCCAGTGATTTAGAGTAAGCCCAACTATCTTAGGCCCAATTCATTTTAAAAAAGTGAGGATCTTTTAAGAATGGAAAGTTTGGACAGCTCGATCGGGAGATTCCATTCTAATCAGAAGGGATGAACCTTGACCGGGTAAAGCAAGCAACAAGGGTGCTATATTATGTTCCAAGGGTTGGCTGTTGGCCCATTAAAGTGGTACTGGTGCTGGGTTCAGAACATCGCGAGACAAATGGGTCCACATCCGGTGTGTTCCCGAATCTCCAAATGGGCCTCTTCGCTACCCACGACTCTGGCTTTTTAGCGTTGTAGGACTTGTAGCTCGGCATTCCACTGTTGTGGGTTTGTTTATCTTCTAGTTTGAGTACCTAGGGATCCTGCTGCCAATGGGAGCTCGTGTGGAACCTTTTATTTTTGCAGTAGTAGCGGTGGACCACATAATATAGGGATCTACGGTACGGGGATCTCGGTCAAAATATGACACCCGAAGGGCTAAGATGAAAATATATTAGGGCGTTTGGTCGGCCTTCTATTTCACATCATTTCCCAATGGGAGCTAAGCCATACAACAAACATGCTTCTAAAAATGGTAAGAGGAAGGAGATGAACATCTCACAGTCAAGAGGATCATGAATTCAACTCTCCCTAGAGCCTATCAATAATAATAAAAAAAGAAAAAAAAAAAAAAAAAAAAAAGAAAAGAAAGAAAGAATCCTGAAACAATGATTGGTGTCGATCTGCAGTATTATAACTTAAAGTATTTTTTTTTGGTCAAATTTTTTTGTTTAATATTGAAAAATAATTACATATCTTCTTATCTAAACTAGATAATTTTTTTTGGTTGGCATTTAATTTATAGATGGTAAGATGATATGTCAGGCCGTTATAGAATCAACATAAATAGATAAAACTATAGCTAATATAAAAAGGATTTAACATGAAAATATCTAGCAAAAAATAATGTAAAATATCAACTTTGATTTTTATTTAAAATAGAGAGGGATTCTCTTGGAAAGCATTTCATCCAGAAAATTGATCTCTGACAATTTTTGGGTCAATTTTTTTGACGTAATATGGAAAAGTAATTAAAGCTTGAGGGATGATGTGTCATTATATGTTCATGTCGTATCTTCTTGTCTAAACTAGATATTTTTTTTATGTATATATATTAATTTATAGAGATGGTAGGAGGATATGTCACGCTATTATAGAATCAACATAAATAATAAAATACTAGTGTAATTTAAAAAAATAATATATTTAATATGAAAGTATCTAGTAAAAAATAGTGTAAATTATTCAGAATTGCTATTTATGTAAAAAAATAAGAGTGAGATTCTGTTTGAAAGCATTTCATCCACAAAAAATGATCTTTGACGAGTTAGGAAGTTTATTCAAAATTGAGAATGTGAAGAGTGGAAGCAATCAATGCCCCTAAGGGAAGAGGGAACAAAAATAAAAAATGGGTTTGGAGAAAATTTGAATCGGAATAAATAATTTTAAATAAAAGGGTAGGGATTCATGAATAGTTGATTAATAAAAAAAAAAGGGCAAATCGCTATGAATATATATATGATCCAGAGATACCATTGGAGGGGTTGGGAGGGTGGAAGTTGGAGGTGTTTAAGTGGTGGGTAGGGATGAAGCCACATATACATGGATATCTAGGGGTCCACAATCAAAATTGTGGCTGTGGAACTGAGTCGAAGGTGTCCCGATCCAAGGAACCACAGTTGTCTCTACTCTCTAGGCTGACAGCCGCTACGTGGTCCAATGGTCTTAGAAAACTCAAAAAGGAATAGAGAAGAAAGAGGAGGAAGAAGAAGAAGACACATGACAACGACCACCTGCTCCACATGAGGAGAGGAGAGGAGAGGAGAGGAGCTAAGAGAGTAGATTAGTTTTTGTAGAAAAATGAATAAAAAATTATTTCAGTGAACTGCGAGAAGAAGACAGGAGGATAAAAAATCTAAATTAAACAAGGTTCGATGTTCTCTGTGGCAGAGCGTAGACTATGTCCAGGTACATGGAGGTGATATTTTAATCATTCAAAGGATGGAGTGGTTATTTTATTCATCGTTGTGTATTTGGGCGCAGCCTGCATCTTAGGGATAGAAAACATTTTTTCATTAAATAATTAAAATCAATCATTCATTTAAAATTAAAATATGATGTTTTGGTAACAACGGTTACTAGTGTTAGTTGGTGAGATTCTATTATTCTTATAGATAAGATATATGTAAGTAATACGTGTTACCGTGGAGACTTGAGAGTTTATCACCGATGCAAAGCGCCACTTAGTTTATTTTTGTAGACTGTGTTTGGTATGCATTTTAGGTTGATAATGTATTGTAAGGTGATAATAATAAATTTTATTTTATTTTTTTCACATTTCTCATTCTATATAATTTCCTCCCAAGTAAATCATGTTTGCAAAAGAATGATATAACAAGTTTTACTTCATCTTTTTATAAAAAAAATTCCTTCTTCACGGGTGATGTAAGTTATGGGAACATGAATGATGTAATTCATAAGATATCTCTTGAAGTCAAATATAAATATTTAAGAACAGATACCCATTTGACAAATTTCTTAATGTATACTACTCCTAATTAACAATTTTATGAGGTGTACTAAGGGACTTCAAACCAATTCAAGAGAGGGGAATTTATAAGTGAGAGAGAGAGAGAGAGATATGATCGATGAGTGATGAGCAACGAGGGAGACGGTACGAGCGACTGTGAGTAAGCGAACCACCTGTTCCCTGATTCGTGGCTGCAGATGCTTCACTCCTTCGGTGCAAGGCTGTGGTTCACTCACCTAAAATTACCTTTAACTTTTTCATTCACAAAAGACAAAATTTTTATTTATGTTCCCTCATCCGTGGATCTAAGTGTCGGTATCTGATATGTATCGATATTGTCGATATTTAATATTGATTTATATCAAGAGTACAAGTCAAAAAGTGTGGGTAGACTTTGGTGCGATGGTAAAGGTTGTTCAATTATATTCAAGTGGTTACGGATTCGAATTTGAAAACGACCTCTCCATGAAAACATGGATAAGATTACCTTATCTCAATGCTTACTCATGCATCATGAAGCAGTGATCGAAAGAAAGAGGGTTTAGGCATAGTGATCAAAGAATCCTTCTGACAATGCAATGGTAGTTAGAAGTGGGATACATGTCCTCAACTAAAAGAACGGTTAGGATTAAAAAGTGATTGAATGGATTTTTTCGATCCACACCAGCAAGCGGGTTCTCTCTTAACCCACCCGGATTCATGCTTCTTACCATATGAGTTTGGGAATTACTCCAACATCTCCAATCCCATTATTTTGTGACAATCAAGCAGCAATTCACATAGCATCAAATCCGATTTTTCACGAACGCACAAAGCACATAGAAATTGATTGTCATATGGTTTGTAAAAAATTTCAACAGGGCCTCATTCAACCAACAAAGATTCCCAGTTCTGATCAACTTGCAGATCTCTTGGTCGGAAACCGTTTCAATAGCTAAGCCCCAAGTTGGGTGTTTGTAACCTAGAGTCTTATCATATGAGTCTTCAAACTAGGATAATTGATCTCATTACACAATCATAAGATAACTGATAGAATAATTGATTTTATTACTCAATCATAGGAGTTAATTAGGGATTAATTTTGGGTGATTGACCATTGCAATCTTGTATAAATTAGCACTCTTACATCAATGGAAATACACCATGAATTCAAATCCCATCTTCTTTGGGTTATGCATTTAATAATGCTTCTTCACTCCTTTGACTTGAAGAAATCCCATTCGAACAAGCTCTTGCTCTGTGACATGCTTCTTCACTCCTTCGACTTGAAGAAAACTCATCAAGTCCGGAACTCCCGTGGTCAATCGTCTTTGCCGGCGATTTTGGCCCAAAATTCCCGTGGTTGATCGTCTTCTCCGGTGTCGTTTCCCCCTCCCTTTGCGTGTGTGGACGGCGATAACATGAACCCTATCCCCCTTTTTCCCCTTTGTGGTTTGGTTCAAGTGATGACCCGTTTTCTCCGGATCGAAGAGGGTTGAAGACAGTTTTTAATCTTCACCGTAGATTTTTAAAAGGATACATGTCTACCAGTGAGGGCCTCACTGCACCTCATTGGTAGATTTGCGCGTCAGAGAGGATTTTTATTCTTAGAAGTGGTGTCTTTGAGACAATCTTGGATTCTGTAGTAGAGCGGCTTCTAGTGGAGACCGAGTGTAAAGAGCTTGCATCATACATCAATGGAATATCTC
Organism: Telopea speciosissima; assembly: GCF_018873765.1. Classification (NCBI taxonomy): domain Eukaryota; kingdom Viridiplantae; phylum Streptophyta; class Magnoliopsida; order Proteales; family Proteaceae; genus Telopea; species Telopea speciosissima. Next base: position 1,694,691 of record NC_057917.1, on the reverse strand, counting down.
TAAATATTTCATTATATGTGCAGCTTGTCATTGGGGATAAATTGCACTTGGCTTCTTATTTTGTTTCTCGTAGTTTCCATTATGTTTTTAGGAAGATCAACATGTTATATATTAGCTGATTCCTTCGCTAGGAAGCCACTATCTATGTCGTGTACAACAACATAGCCTAATTCTACAACATGGTTGATGGAATTTTGTACCATGTCAACTACAAGCTTGACATGATCTTCTGAATAAATTTGATTTTAAAAAAATAAAAAATAAAAATTGGTTAAGGTTCACAAAAACAAAACATTTTAAGAACTTATAAGATGTAGGTCAACACACAAATTTTCATGAGAATGTAGATCCCACTTTCTCTTCTTATGTACCAGTTTCAAGCCTAGTTGATTATGATGATGTTCAAAATGAAGGAAAGAAAAAGGGTGTAAAAATGTGAAATTAAGGTTGGCCCATATGTGATTGAATTAGGACCTTAGATTTTACATCTTAAAGCAATACATAGTTTCCTCTTCTCTTTCTATAATTCAAATTTTTGTACATCTAGTATGCCACGAGATAGATTAATTAGAGTTGTTAACAATTAAAAAACATAGATTAATTAGAGCTGCAAGAGTTAGTTACACTCTCAGATATTCCATCAATACTATTGCATCCATTTTCTATAAAAATATGCAAACAATCGTTAGTTCGGTTGGTTGGTGGCATTGCAAGTTGGTGTGTACCCCCCAGGAGGTCAAGTGATCGATTCTCCTGGATTGCATATTGTGCCAAAAAAGGCACCTTTCTCCCCTCCCCCCTTAGTTGTAGATCGTGGGCTTGTCTTAGCCTTCCCCTTAGCTTGTAGTTGCTCTATGGGCCCTTGAGTAGGATAGATCAAAGAAAAAAAAAAAAAAAAAAACACTTAAAATAGAGAATTAGAAATATAACAATCGTTTTTAAGATTTGGCTAAGCTTTGAAGTTCACCCAGAGTCTTATCTGAACAGGTCAAATGGCGCAGGTATAGAAAACCCTATCAAATAAGAATCCTTTTTACTAATATATTATTGGGTTTTGAGGCCGATAAAATCTGTGAGTCAGCATTTCAATTTTATAAGTCAGTTTTGTACGAGCGGAGTAGGAACGTGTGAAGAAGATTAGCAAAGGAGGTGAGATTACGTGAGAGGTGGGGGCATCGTTTGGACACGCGCAGGGCATGGCTAGGGTTATGCAGTTAGTTATTCTTTATGCACAAATGGGGGAAGAGATCAAAATCCACGTTTAGGTAATGGTACGGGTCATGTTCAACACCTGTCTCGTATCCTATCATTTAAAACAAAGACATTTGGAGAAACAAAAGAGACAGGTGTTGAGGGATAACCGTACGTGCAGCAGCAGTATAGTCAAACTCGTTAAAGATGAGCTGGGTAGCCTTGGTTGAGAGAGAGAAGAGCTTTGATGTTAGAGAGAGAGACAGAAAGACTGCGAGGATGAACCGGGTAGCCTGAGTTGAGAGAGAAGACATAGGACCTTGATGTTATAGAGAGAGAGAGAGAGGTTAGGTTTTTGAGGAGAAGAGAGGAGAGAGATTAATCTCTGTGTGTCTCTCTCTAACATCATGGTTACCTCTCTGATTTCCTTCCCCAAGAGTAGCAGGACGAATTTCTCTCTCCTAACCTCTCCTAACCTCTCCTTGCCTCACCCTTTACGCTTGGCTTTCTTTTCCTCTATTTAAACCCCTTACTCTTCTAACACTTTTCCCTTAACCCTCCCTCCATCTTCGTGCTTCTTCACTACCCTCTTCACCTACTTATGTTATGCCCTTATAATAATTCCCTTCTCTTCCACACCTCATCAACACTCCCAACCCTTTCCATTCTAAGTTGTAACTACACGACCACCCCAATGCAGCCACTATCACCCTCTTCTTCCACTCTTCTCTCTACTTTCCTCTTCTTCCTTTCTTTTCTTTCCTTCTTCTTCTTCTTCTTCCTTCAATGGCGTCAACGTTTCCACCAACACCGTGGTAAACTCCTCCCACCTGGTTCCATGGGTTGGCCTTACCTCGGTGAAACTCTAAAGCTCTACACCCAAAGCCCCAACACCTTCTTCTCCTCAAGGCAGAAGTGGTAAATTTTTCTCATTCTCTATGGAATATAATAATCTATTTTCCTGCTGCAATACTTAATTTCTTCTTCTTCTTCTTCTTCTATGAATGATTATAGGTATGGGGATATATTCAAGACACATTTCCTAGGGTGTCCATGCGTCATGATTTCAAGCCCTGAAGCTGCAAAGAAAGTGCTTGTGAGTGAAGCCCATTTGTTCAAACCCACTTACCCACCAAGTAAAGAGAAGATGATTGGACCTGAAGCCCTTTTCTTCCATCAGGGCTCTTACCATTCCATGCTAAAGAAGTTGGTTCAATCCGCCTTACTTCCTTCTGCAATCAGTGGATCTGTCTCTGCAATTGAGCAACTTGTACTCAACTTTCTTCCTTCCTGGGACAATTCCTACATTATCACTCTTGAAGAGATGAAGAGGGTATCTCTCTCTCTCTCTCTCTCTAAAATATTATTATTTGCCTTAAAACACTGATATATGTGGCCTTTAATTGTTCTCCTTCACCCTTTTGTATAGTATACTTTTGAGGTGGCAATGCTGACGGCCTTTGGTGGGGATTGGAACATAAACAAAGAGAAGATCAAAGATTTGTATCACACCTTGGAGAAAGGCTACAATTCCATGCCTTTCAACCTTCCTTGGACTCCCTTCCGAAAGGCAATGAAGGTAATTAGCTGTTTTCAGTCCCACATTGCCCCCCAAACAATTTGCAGACTTTTTGTGGTTCTAATATAAAATCATCATTTGATGATGTTGATTGACTCAGGCAAGGAAGTTTCTTAATAGGACCTTGATAAAGATAATTGAGAAAAGAAGGGAAATTAGAGATAATCAAGCAGGTGAAGGGGGGATGTTGGGAGTTCTAATGAGGTCTATAGATCACAACCTAAATCATCTCAATGACTCTCAAATTGCCGATAATATTATTGGAATCATATTTGCTGCTCAAGATACTACTGCCAGCATTCTCACTTGGATACTAAAATATTTACATGACCATGGAGATATCTTAAAATCTGTTATTGTAAGTAAATTCACCATCTTACTTCTTCTAAGCTTTTTCTGGTCTCATTTTTCCTTTTTTTTTTTTCCTTATTAAGTATTGACATATGTACTGTGAAATAAAGCTGTCAACTGTGGAATCCAATTGACATCGGTATATTTGGATCTTTACGTAATTACATTTGCTCCTTGGATTCCCATCCAGTTGTTGATAGCTCCTCACCACTTGTTCTTAACAAATTCCTTTTTGTTGAGTAATCCTATCCGGAAAAATTTTGTTTCCTTTTTTTTTTTGAGCTCAATTTGTTTACTTTTTGAAGAGGGAACCCTTTGTTTTTTCTTAAATATTTTATAATTTTTCAATTTTCTTAATTTTCTAGTGGCTGAGAAATTTTGTCCTCATTAGTTTTTTTTTTTGTTTTTGTCCTAATTTTGGCATGAGAAATATCTTACATAAAAGTGGAAAAGTAGTACTATGGATTGATAGGAAATGGGATTGTTTGCAGGAGGAGCAGGAGGGAATTAAAAGAGGATTAATTGAAGAAAAACGTGGGCTTACATGGGCTGATACCAAAAAGATGCCGTTGACTTTCCGGGTATATATACCACGTACCATTACTGACTATATATATATATAATAATAATAATAATAATATAGAATAAGGAATTTTCATTTTTTTGTTCCTTATTCCTCAGTGAAGTACTGAAGACTGAAGAGATCAAGGAAGGAAGGAATTACATAGAGTCTTTTATTTATTTATTTTAATTAAAAAAAAATTAAAAGGAAACAAAGAGGTTAGGAATAATAAAAATAATAATAAAAGAAGAAGAAATGATATTTGCAGGTGATTCAAGAAACTCTGAGGAGAGCTAGCATTCTTTCATTTACATTCAGAGAAGCTGTGGAGGACGTTGAGTTTGAGGGGTACATTATCCCTCAAGGTTGGAAGGTTCTTCCACTCTTCCGAAGCATCCACCATTCTTCTGATTTCTTCCCACACCCTGAAAAGTTTGATCCTTCAAGATTCGAGGTACCATCTCTCTCTCTCTCTCTCTCTCTCTCACACACACACACACACACACACACACACTACACAGAAGAGTCAGAGAGACGAGTGGGTCTGGTAGTGTCGTACCGGTTATTCTATCCTCCAAATATCTCACTCACTCACTCTCTCTTCAAAAACTGGATCGAGTTATCTTGGAAATCTCTTGGTGGGTAATGGGTAATGGGTAATGGGTATTATAGAAGAGAAGAAAGGAAGAAAAGTCTGAGTATGTGCATGAAAGCACGCACGTGAATTGCTTTTGTTTGTAATAGTGTATGTATACAGAGCTACTTCCGTACAACGTTTTTTTTAACCTTTCTTTTCTTTAGATTAAGAAAGAAATTAAGTTATGTTAATATATGGTTTATATTTAATTGATGCAGAATGCACCAAAAGCCAACACGTTCCTACCATTCGGTAATGGAGTCCACTCATGTCCAGGCAGTGAGTTGGCAAAGCTTGAGATACTCGTCTTCCTCCACCACTTCATCACCACTTACAAGTCTCTTCTTCCTTCCTTTTCTCTCTTTCTCTCTCTCTCTCTCTCTCTCTCTCTCTCTCTCTCCTACTTTCTTTGAAAAAAATCTATTTAGTTAATATAATATGGTCAAGGATACGAAGGAACCAGCATAGAATTGAACAGGTGGCAAGCATGCAAGGAATTGATTGGACTGAAAAGATGATGTGTGGGACCCATTATTAAAGAGGTGTTCGATGTGGAGTGAGTCAAGGAGAATCTTTAATTTTACCATATATATATAGTGGTGGTTGTTATTGTTGTTGGATGGTAGGGAAGGCAATGCTATCAATGGATGGATGGGTGCGAGGTTGACAGTTGACTTCTCTACCTCTGCCACGCGTGAGGGAGTTTAACAAAAAATATTATTTAATGTTTATCACCTTAATTTTATATTCATATTTAGGGGAAGAGGTTTGTGTATCACCACTTTCGAAATGGAAAGCTTCGTATGCAAGGGAAGAGGGGTGGTTGTAGCAGCCCGCGGCAGCGGCGGTAGTTGTGCTGGTGGCGGCCGGTGGTGCTGCCAGTTTAGGAGGACCACTAGCAGTAGCAGTAGGGTCAGGGTGGGTGATTAAATTGGTGATGGGTAGGTTATTTGGTTAGATTAGACTCTGTGTTTGATATTCCAATAGTACATATCAAACACAAATTTAGTTTTTGAGGTTTGATTTTGGGAGAGAGAACCAAATGCTAAAATATCTTCAGAGTAGTGGGCCTGGGGAAGATGGGCCCCTCCAATCCTCCCCCCCCCCCTTGGGCCTTGATCAGTTAGGACTTGAGGAGATGGGCAGCTCCAGTCCTCCTCCTCTCTTGGGCCTTGATCAGTTAAGACTGGAGGAGATGGGCCGCCCCAGTTCCTTTTTTTTTTTTTTTTTTTTTTTTTTTTTCGGTGTGGGGTGGGGGTGGGGTTGGGGTTTCATGGTTTGGTAGTTAACTCATGCATGTTACATTAGAGTTAAAATCCAAACTGATCGCATTGGAAAGTAAGGCATCCATTTCAAACGCTAAATCATGCCATTGGTAATGTCATTAGGAAATGAGCTCATCTAATATTGGTGAAGGAAAAAAAACACTTTGACCTTATTACCCTTAAACTTGCTACCTTAAAATTCCAATAATTTTTAAAGAGTTCTTATTTCCCTTACTCTTTATAGTCTTTCTTCTGTATATTTCTCAAATGCATATATTATTGGATGTCTAATTAAAATTAAAATTAAAATTGAAATAATTTACTTTTGTAGTTAACAAAAGATCTTTATTGATTAATTCTGGTTGGAATTGTACTTACGTTGCATACAGGTGGGAGGTAATAGGGGACGACGACGGAATACAATACGTCCCCTTCCCGGTACCAAAACGAGGGTTACCTATATGGGTAACTCCAAAGGAGGAGGATGAAGGAGAAGCAGAAAGCGAATATTATTCCACAAGCGGCTAAGGTGGAAAGAAAGCTAGACCGATAAGGGATCTGTCTGTGTCTGTGTTTTGGTGGGGATAATGATGTACGGTTCTCTGTACGTGGTACATGGATGTAGTAGACAAAATATAGATATTAATTAGGTTTAGGGAGTTTTGTGTTTGTTTTTTGTGAGGATAATGTAGGTTTCTAGGGATAGTTAACAAAATATGGATATTAGGTTAATTAGGTGTTTTGTGGGGATAATGTACGTAGGTTTCTAAGTAGGTACATGTATGCATGTAGTATACAAAATATAGTTAGGTTAAGGGAGCTGTCTTGTGTTTTTGTTTCTCTAATGCATGTAAATGTAATAGACCAAATATGCCTTTTTTTTTGTGGGTAGAAATAGACCAAATATCAATATATGGAGAAATAACAATGGAAGACTTTATTTTCTTTACCTATTCTTTCCACTTTTTATGGAAATTATTTGTGTAGAAAAAAAAATAATAATAAATATAAATAGTTTATGGTCTCAAATACTCCTCTCAGGTTTCCTGTCCGATCAGGTTCGTAAGTTCCTCTCATAGGGGACCGGAAATGATGATCTCACTCCTTGTCCGAACACACTACCCGGGTGGGGTGAGGTCGTCATTTCTGCCCTCCCTATGAGAGGAACCTACGAACCTGACCGGACAGGGAACCTGAGAGGAGAAAAATTCCTCAAATATCGTGGATAAAGTCGCTCTCATTCTCTTCGGATTTTTCTCTACTCTTCTCTTGGAAATTACATTTCTAACCCTTCAATAAACTATGACGTGTCCAACGACTTTTTATACACTTAACAGCTAGCGGGACACTTGTTGATAGGAACCACAATGTCAGATGTGTTTTAAGGGAAACAATCTCTCAAATGAAAGCTATAAATATTGGAATCTGGCCGGGCTATGAATAGAAACTAATATTGATAGTGATCCAAGTAAGATATTGCCTAATCCTCTGAACTAATTAAGGGCATCTTTGGTATAGTTTTTGTTTTTTATTTTTATTTTAAAAAACGTTTTTGGTTGTGTTTGGTATTGTTTATAGAGCCCGTTTCTATTTAAAAGAGATTGAAAAAAACCAAAAATAAAAAACAACTCTTGACCCATTTTTGTGTTTTGGCCAAAAGCTATTTTGTTCTATTTATGCGCTCAATTAATGAGCATGTGTTTATATGTCCTAAAAGTGGGGATAAAAACGTCATTTGATTTTATTATTAGAAAGGCAAGTCCCATTCGCCCTCTTCTTCTTCTTCTTCTTCTTCGTATTCGTATTCGTCTTCGTCTCACCCTCTACCTTGCAACCATTCCCTCTTCTTCTTTTCCTCCATTCCATTTCGGTTCAGGTTGACGAGGTCGTGGTTGACCAATCGGTGAAAGCGCCGCCGCAGCGGTGGCCAGCTCGCTAGGGGACAGCGTATTGTTGATAGTGGCGTTGTGCTTCCATTCGGTGTTCGAAGACATTGCCATCGGAGTTGCAGAGACAACACGGGAAGCCTAGAGAGCACTCTGGACTATAAACCTTCACAAGGTGTTTGCTGCTACTGCCATGGGAATAGCGCTGCTCCAGATGATACCCAATCGCCCTATCGTTTCCTGTGCGGCGTACACTTTGGCATTCGCGATATCAACCCCAATCGGGGTGGTCATTGGGGATCGTGATCGATGCCACTAATCAGGGCATAGTGACTGATTGGATCTATGCCATCTCTATGGGATTCGCTTGTGGTGTCTTCATCTACGTCTCCATTAAGCATCTTCTCTCCAAGGGTTACTCCCCTCCGGCCCACACTAGATTTGGTGGACACGCCTTATCTCAGGTTCCTCGCCGTGCTATTGGGTGTCGCAGTAATTACTGTTGTCATGATCTGGGATTAGAATTCAGAATGGGCACTAGCGTAGGATTCGAAGAAGAGCTAGACGTATGGGGTCGGACAAATGATTTTACAAGTATCACCCTCACGGCCTCACTCGGTGTTGGCCTAAAATCCCAAAATAAAATAAGGAAAATCCAAAGAGATTGATACCCAAAAAACTCAATTCTGAGTTTATGTTTTGGGAAGAAGATGGGTAAAGGTGGCATCTCTCCACCCACCCACTTCAAAAGACTATTATACACATAGGTATACCAAACATATATATTTGTCTATCATCTATTATGTCTGTTGGTTATCAAACGATTTTTATGTTTTGACAAAAAATGATTTTCATAAATGATTTTTATTAAATAGATAAAAATCAAAAATAAAAAACATACCAAAGAGAGCCTAAGTTGTTCTCGTATGATGATCGATTGATGACCTAGACATGTAGGTGTTAGGTCTTGATGAAACCTACGGATAGATATATAGGTATTCGCTTTTGGTGCAACCTACCTCAATTTACAATATTAACATAATATTACTACACGTTAATTTCTTTCTTAATTTAACTATTATTTCTTTTTCTCTTCTACAAACAGCAAGTATTCCGTCCTTCACATTCAAAGAAACAGTCGAAGATGTTGAATTTGAAGGCTACATAATCCCTCAAGCGTGAAAGGTACTTTGCAGATTTCTTCACTCAGCATGAGAAATTCGACTCTTGAAAGATTTGAGGTCATTATTGTTATAATCACGATCCATCTCGAATCTTTGAAGGGTCAAAATTCTGATGCTCATGCTCATCATGCTAAGAAAAGAAATCTGGAGAGTGATGAATGCTTCGAAAGAGGGTAAAGAACCTTCCACCCTTGAGGTATTATATACCCTTCAAACTCAACATCTTCCACTGTTTTTCTGAATGTGAAAGAAAGAATAAATTCTCTTCGTAGAAGAGAAAAAGAAATAATGGTTTAGATTAAGAAAGAAATTAACTTATGGTAATGTTATGTTGTTAATATTGCAAATTGATGTAAGTTTGACCAAAACCGAACACCTACATATCTTTCGATAGGTCTCACCAAGACCTAACACCTGCATGTTTATCTTGCTTTATTTTTTTGTTTCCTTATCTGTGTCATTTAGGTAAAGGAGCTTAGGGTCTTAGCTTATGCTCGTTCATTTGCTGGTTTTTATGGAGAGCCAGAAACGATCTCATTTTCAACAGAAAAGACTCGACTCGACTCCGATGGAAGTGTTTACTAGAACCCAACTTGCTTTTGAAGAGTTTTGGACTATCTCAATGAAGGGTCGATCAGCCACTACTCTCACCCAATTCAGACCCAGCTGCCGCACTCCATCAAATGCTTGGTGCCCTCCTCCTGCAGGTTTTTGTAAAATCAATTTGGATGCAGCCCTCCCTATTAACGCTGCTGTAGGGACAACCGATTCTGCTATTAGGAATGATCGGGGTTACCTTCTCTTCTAGGTGCTGTTTCTGAACCTAGCTCCTTTTCAGATATACTGGTGGGTGAAGCTATGGCTCTTCGTTCTGGGTTTGTATTTGCGGATACTCAAGGTTGAAGACACCGGCCCTCTTACCCTCCCCCTATTAACGTCCTTGGGATTGTATCAGATATCCATGTTTTAAGAGGGAAGTTGAGAGAATGTATCTTTACTCATATTTCTAGGGAAGCGAATGATGTTACTGTTAGAATAAATCGAGTTGAATAGGGATCAAATCCCAAAAGCCAGGATCTCCATAGGACGTTCAAGAACACAAACAAATAAATAATAGAAAACAGGGATAGAACCACCAACTTTGTTTCGCATCCATGACGATGATCGCAGCGAAAATAAAGATCAAAGGACAAGGTGCTTCCCCTCTATTCCCAAAATAACTGGCCTGATGAGAATACCGAATACACAAGGACAATGAACACTGAATATCTCATTCTCTGACTCCGAATGCACTCCTCAATAGCAATTGAGAATTAGAAGTTGTAATAATAGGTAGCGGGGGGGGACCTAGCTCTCTTTATATAGTAACCCCTATAGGGTCTGACTCATCACAGTCCCAATAGGAATCTATCTGCCCACACTAAAGTCAGTCCACATAGGATTCCTAATATAACTCAATGACCTCCTTAATTAGACCAATACCATAATTAACCTGAGTTTTACTTTATTTAATATTAGTCCATATATAGTATTATATTCTAAATATAATTCTAACAGTTACACACTTCTTTGTCCGGAAGGCTCTATCTCTCTGACGACATGTGATCTGAAAGCTTTGAGCTCTCCATGTCTTTTTCTTCAATAAATTTGCTTCTTACCAACAAATATGATAGTTATATCGATTGGAAGCATCGATTAAAAAGTGGTTGGTTTTTTATTTTGTACCTAAACTGACCCCGGTGCCAAGGTTTAAAAATCAGGAATTGAGATCTGGATAGGTCCTGTGAAATCAATCAAAATTTGTGGAAATCGGCCTAAACCTTAGTTCCATACATGATTAGTCTAATGACTGATCTGATTCGATTTTTCAAACTCTTGATTTGAGTTGGGAAGAGTCAAAATTTAAACTCTATAAAACTCCCAGTAATACATGTATGAGAAAGAGAACGTTACTTGGTCACGTACAATAAGCGGCTCTTATAAATGCTTAAACACAGGGTCGCGTGAAATGAGCATTGCATCCTCAAGAATGTCCACATTTTCGTAAGGGCATGACGATCATTTCGCCGTAGCTTCATGTCTAGGAGCAAGAGCCGCACATGCACATGACTAGATAGCGTTCTTTCTCCCTACTTGTATTCCCTTAGGCGCCTGTTTGTTTGACGGGGACTTAGGTGGGGTGGGAGAATTAGGATAGAAAGTGCTGAGGTGACACTTTAAAAACTCACATTCTCATTCAAACTTTGTTTGTTTAACCTGAGATGATAAACTTACAAAAGTTCAAATAATAACATTAAATACTTTGTTTACAAATGTAATACTTGAAAGTCTCACCCTTATATTATACAAAATCCCACAAAAAACAAAACTTTAATTATTATTGATGGAAAAAATAAAATTCCTACCCTTGATCCTTGACCCATTACAAAGTATGACCCAGTCCTACAACACTCTCACCCCATCCTCCCCTCAAATAAATGGAGCCTTATTTGTTTTTTTTTTTTTTTTTTTTGTTGTTGGTTAAAACAAATGGGCCTTATTGAACGGAAGGAAGGGTTCCCCTTCTTATTGGACCGCAGTGACTGATGGGAAACATTGATACCGATGCCTGAAACCCTCACTAGGGGAGGAGTGGAGGACCACAAGTCTACAACAGTCCCTAAGTGTTGAGAATTGAACAGGTGGCACGCATGCAAACAAGCGATTAGAAAGAGGAGGCAGTCGATGTTGAGCGAGTCAAGGAGAATCTTTACATCTGAGTGGGATGACGTAGGGTTGAGGGTAGATACATGAGATTCTCCAGTTAGGAAGGGGGTTGACAGTTGGCTTTTCTGCGTGAGGCACACGTAACTCTCCTATGTACCAATTCATGCCATTCTTTTACGTCAAGGCAGGGAGAGCTATAGATACCAATTTAATGTTTTATTATTTCTCTTATCTATTTCTCTCCTCAAACAATAGAGTGTAGATATAGAGATATGATTTTAATCCTCTTTAATTACTTTAAAATGTGCAATGCGGCAGTGTTAGACCGAGGGTACCTGGCAGCTCGAACATCCAACGGTTTAAAAGAAAAAAAAAAGAAATCAATGAGTTTGGACCATTGAATGTTCGAGCTGTCAGGTATCGACATCTACACCTAGCACTGCCGCATTATAAATTTTTAGGGAATTGAAAAGGGTGAAGGCATTAACGTACACTATGCAGCTTCGGAGAAAACCATATATTCACATATGGAACTTTACATTTACATAGGTATTGCAATTTTGGAATAGATTTTGGGTTTAGAATGTATTTTAAGATCCGATACTTATTTATTTTCTTGTTTCAGAATATGTTCTAAACCTAAATCTATTCCACAAATTAATACATACGAGGACAATGGAAACACACGTAAAAGCATCAATAGGGGGGTGGTAGAACGATCATGTCACAAGGAACTGAGTCTGAGCACAAGAGACACACTCTCGTACCGACCCATTTTTCCTTTTTTTTTTTTCTTCTTAAAATTATTTATATTTGGCATTGGACCGATAAAATAAGCAATAGGTTAGTTTTTGGAAGAAAGAAGAAGAGAATCCAATTCAAATTCCCCATGTAAAATAATTAAAAATGAAAATATATTTTCTTGAGTAGTGGACCCTAGGAAGATGGGCAACTCCAGTCCAGTCCTTCCCCACCTTAGACCGGAAAATTATCACCTCCAGTTTGCTGACCGGCCCAGTTCTCCAATTCCTCTAATAGGGGGATGGTGGACCCCATCCGAGCAGGGTGTTTGGGCATGGGTAGAGAGGTCATTTCAGCTCCCCCTTTGTTAGAGGAACTGGAAAACTGGGCCGGTCAGCAAACTGGAGGTGATAAAGATCCCCTTGGACCTTGATCAGTTAGCTAGGTAGGACTACTTTAAGTGGAGTCAGAAGACAGGGATGGTTGGAATCTGCGGTGGTAGCTGTCTGACATATCTATCTATCTATCTATCTATCTATCTCTTGTTATTCCCAAAAACTCACTTCTCTTTTGGCTCTTTCTTCATATATATATATATATATATATATATATATATATATATATATATATATGTATGGCTGCTGCTGCTGCATGCATGCTTTCCCTTTCTCTGTATTTCATCCCATTCATTAAGTCAGCAATAACCCAGCTGGGTCTGGACATGGAAAATGGAGACAAATTAACCAATATCATCTGCAACTTCTCTCTCTCTTATGTCTTCTTGAAGATCTTCCAGCTTCACTGAATGCAATGCACAATTAAACAAACAGAGTCGGTCGATCGTCATAGAGTTTGTTACTAAACATAGAAAGAATAAGACTTCTGGTTTTTTTCTCTTTAATTTTATGGGATTCAGCAAAGAAGGTGGTCATACATGCATGCATATGTATGCACACATCACCATACATTTATTTATTTATTTATTATTTGAATATTCCAATTTATCCATCTATCCTGAAATATATACTCCCAATGTTTATTAACTCTTCATCACTTCATGTTCTCTATCTTTCGACCCCGGCCCAATGGGTATCAGGTATCGATACCATTGGGAGAAGTCTGTGATCTCAAATGTGGACAACCTCGCTCTCCTCATCTTCAGATTTTTTTCTCTTCTGTTTTTTGTTTGATCCAGGTTGGGTTGGCCGGTTGGGTGGATACTTAACTCAGTTTTGTAGCATAGTCTGGGTCTAGGTCTGGGTCTGGGTCTGGGTCTGGGTCTGGGTCTGGGACAACTCGTCTCAGTCCAGCCGATGCCGTAATACATAGAGAGAGCACAATATGAAGCATTTATTTTTAAAATTAAAATATTTTTTCTAAAAATTTAGAATAATCGAGTCAATTAAGACATGATATACCGGTCAATTTAGCATTTGGGTTTGGATAGTGTTCTTTCAACCAACACCTTAACACAGGACTGCACGAAATGACCACTTTACCCCCTAAAATGAAAAAATCCCACTCTAATTGATACCATGTATATACCCTCACTGGCCGGCCCCCAAGATTTTGCAGGGACCATGCAGCCTGATAGCAATCTTTCATGAACACTAAAACATAGTGTGCCATGACACGTAAGAGCACAAAATGACCATCCCATCCCTATTGATACTTCTATGCACGTTCCCATTGGCCACGCTCCCTTCAAAGGAACATAACCACAATCTTAAAGAAACCAAATAGCTATCTGTATTTATTTTTCACCTTATTAGGAAACCCACAATTCGTAACCACTAACTTACACCTTTCTTTAAAACTTATTTAGTTATTATGCATGGCTATTGCAAATTTTTATCACCTGCGATTCTCCTACCTGATCTAATTCCCTAGTGCCTCTAATAAAAGGGGCCGGGGTGGACCTCACCGGGGCAGTATGTTCGGTCAGGGGATGGAATGGTCATTTCAACCCCCCTATGAGAGCAACCGCATAACCGTACCGATCAATGAACCTTAGGGGATAAAGGTCCGGCTATTGCTTGGTGGGCATGGAGATAGGAGTCCAATGATCCGATCTTTTTTCTCTTAATTTCCAATGTTTTCCTTTTCAAATTTATGAATTAAGTTTCCCTCCACCCATAGAAGACTGTTCACCCACCATTCTAAGGTTCACAAACCCCTTCTAGGGTTTTAGTATATTCCAAAATACTAGGGATATAAACGGATCGAATTCGGTCGGATAGTGGCATTATTATATTCGTATCCGATTATATTCGGACGGATTCGGATAATATCTTATCGATTTTTGGACGAATTCGGATAATTTTCGGATAGTGATTTTTTGAATACAAATTCTCCTAAATTGATATAAACATGGATTGAATACGAATTTTCGACTATCCGTTGACATCTTTACCGTTTTTATGATGAGGGCTAGAGGTGAGACTTGAGAGTTCAACAACTCTCTTTTTTTTTCTACTGTTCTTAATCTTTGATTTTTTTACGTTTTTATTTTTGATTTTCTCTTATATTTATTTTCATAGATATGTGATTCCATGTTATAACATTGTATAAAACAATATATATAAACCAATAAAAAATCTAGAAAAAGAATCACATTATCTTAACTTATAAATTTAGAAAAATAAGATAACAAAATCTAATAAGATAACTTAAAAGGATAGACGAACACATAGATATATTTCAGATATTTTATTACTTTCAGATTGCTAAACGAATCGGATAATAATCGATCGGATAGGGGGATTATCATATTTGTATCCGATTAATTTCGGACGGATTCAAATTCTCCTAAACGGATACGAATGCGGATCGAATTCGGATTTTCGAATATCTATTTACATCCCTACAAAATACCGTCTAATACCCCACGATGATTGGAATCCCATCTACCGTGGGTGAAGGATGTAAAGTAAAACTCGATACCAAATTTATAGTCTTAGTTAACTTTGTTGTGGATTTGGAAAAGGAAGGTCAAAGACGAAATCACACCCCCCCCCCCCTCCCCTCTCAGGGGACAGCCATTAACGTGATCTGTATATATGTTTCATATATTAATCGTTTCTTGAGATTGTGTCATGTCAAGACATCAATTTATACGATCACCAGTTACCAAAAGGTTAAAATTTCCTGAAATAGGTCTTACATAAATCCAAAACTTCAACACCAAACAGAGCAAATTTGATGGAAACTTGTGTTCTTTCGTTCTTATCTTCAGGGTAAGCTAGGACAACATTGCGTGAGACATTGATCGTGAACCCTATCTTACAAAGAACACAAATAAAGACAAAATAGATTTGATTAATGATTCTAAAGAAGAATCTAATTTTAAATGGATGCGGATACGGAGAGGCTATAACTATTCGAAAAGCTATATTTACATGTAAACAGATAAAATATCCGATCCATAACCGTGTCCGTATCCGTTCAGTACTATCTGAATCCGTTCAAAAGCTAATTAGATACGGATGCGGATATAGCACTATCCAAATCAAATCCGATCCATTTACATCCCTAAGTGGTGCCCAATTCATAATTCATATAAAGAAAAATCATTGTAAAACTTTTCTAACATGTAAAATTGTTCAAGGCAAAATTTTTAAAATAAAAATTTCTTGGTAAAATGTTAAATTGAAATAAACGGAGCCTAGAAATATTAGAGGGGAAAAAAAGAGTTCTCAATTATTTATTTACTCGATCAAGAAATTGCCAGTGGACCCGTCCTTCACCAAGGATTTAAAAATTAGGATCAGATCAGTCAAATCGGCAGATCCAGATCCGAATCGAACTGGGCCAATCCCAATTCTGCCTCATGTTCGACACCAAATTCATGGACTAGTGTTTTTTTGTTTTTTTTTTTTTTTTTTTTTTTTTTTTTTTTTGTTTTTAAAGGGCAAAATGATCTAAGAAATTTAACATGTGACTAATCCATAAGATGAAATCTTATCCAATTGCCAGTTGACCAAAATCATCTGTCCATGTGGCTATAAAAGGTGGACCGTCCTGATAAGTTTTATCAAGACTAAGGGTGAAACAAGGCCTGGTTGAGTCGGGTTTTTTAAAACCCTAGCCCAACCTTGAGTCCTCTTAGCTCAACTCAAGCCCAATCCGGCTCTAAGTCAGGCTGAGATATCTCAGCCCAGGCCCAACCCTACCGAGCTCAACCCAGCCCAACCTTTATTGACCCTGATCGGGCCAGGTTGGCCCTGATTGACCCTGATTTTAATAGAGCCTGATTGGCCCTGATTGACCAGTCTCATGTGATTAGGTATTGGTTTGTTTCATACTCAACTGGCTATTAGACTTTTTTTTTGTTAAAAAACTTAGGCCAATCTTAAAATTTTAAATATTTTTGTTCAATAGATAATTAACCTTACATAGAGCCGACCCAGACTGGACTTAGCCCGAAGCCTCAACCCCGGCCCAACCCGACCCTGCTCTCAGGCCTGAAAATTTCAACCCTAACCCACCCTTAGGGTTGAAAAATCCAGCCCAAACCCTGTTCGGGCTCGGGCTAACAGGACCAAACTTACACCCCTAATCAAGACTAGCCCTCCTGATGAACTTTTGCCTTGTATCATATTGAATTTTTCTATAAAAAAAAATTAACTCTGCATTTTTATCCTGAAAAAAGGAATCTTTTTATTTGTCAAGATGACTTTCGCTTGCAAGGATTCAACAACCAGTTAGCCCTGCTCAAGTACATCTGTGACTTATTTAGCTTCGGCTAGGCCTTAAAGTTAAAGCAGCATCACCATAACCACCACTCTGCTACAAATCAATTCCCCTGAACTAAATCTCAAATACAGAGCAAATTAGTTCACCAGATGACATGAAAGTAACTAATTAACCAAGAGATCAGCTAATAGACCAGTCGAACTTAAAAAACCAATGTCTTAGATTAATTACAGTGAATCCTGAATTGGATCTACTGATTGTAATTTTACAATCTAAACTCAAGAATGAACTGACTGTAAATAAAAATCGAACCATATACCTGGGAACCATGCTCAGGTGAGACCTCTCCCAGAATTTTAATGGCCAAAAGTTGAGATGCAGACCAACATGGGCTTAAAAACACAATCACACTTCTAGTCCTTTACTGACTGAATTGCAAGCCATTGATAGACGCACCAAAAACTTGCAGAATCACAGGCTTCAGAGCATTAAAAGCCACATTTGTGCCTTCCGTGCCCAGCTCTGATCAATCACTAAGCATAATAGCTTGATTGCAAAGTAACTGCTGGAGATGATTTGGACCTTCTAGGACCTGCATAATCATTCACAAGCAATCCAACATTGCTGCAGATTCTACAAGGTAACCACAGAGAAACAATTTAGATCACCATCAGGTATCCTTGCACAATTCTCATCTGTGCAGGCCGAGAATGGTCCAGCGATCAAATCTACTTGATTATTTCTTCAAGATCAACTATCCACACTTCCAAGTGAAATGGACATGTACCAACTGAATTAAGATAGATTACATCTCAATCTTCAACTGACAATTCCAAAACATAAAATAAAAATAATCATTACATTGTTTTTATTCTATCCTGTTGCAATGCCTCCTAGAACTCTCCTCTTAAAGTCAAACCACCCCCCCCCCCCAAAAAAAAAAAATTTCTTTCTTTTCGGAAAAAGATCAATCAACTCGTTGCATGGAATACTTCTCTTCCCTTATCACAATTAGTGGTAAGCAGGGATTAAAATAATCCCCCTCTACATGGTATCACAAATCAGCTGAACTTGTGGCTTGACAAGCTCAATATATACATGTATCTATACAATAATCAGACCTAACGTGCACAGTAACAGCTTCACAAACTCTTGAAGATTTTCTCTGTATAATGGTGAACATCACAGGAATATGGGATGCCCAAACAGTAATTTACACTCTGGAGGTTGAAATCAACAACCGGCTTTTGTTCACAGCCTGACTGCATCTCATCCACGTTACAAGTAACTAGCTAAAATCAATTTGCCTTGGGTGTTCTGAAACCAAGCTACTGGCAGCTTCATCTATCTCAAAGTCGACATTGATTTTGCCCTATCATAGACAGTTCGGAACTGGAGGCCTGAACCCACATGTCCTGACGTGGGGTATACCCAGCTAAAAATGCTTGGACCCAGTACCTGGGGAGAGAGATCAAGCACAACCAGTTTTTTATACTCCTTAAATGAAAACATGTCAATCAAGAGCAACACGATTTTCCCTGACAACTAATGGAAACATGTTGCGAAAGGTTAAATTTTCAATTACTTCTTCCCTCCCTATACCAGATTTTAAACATAGACCCGGTTATCTGTCCCCTAGGTTATCACCAAAAAGTATAGGGTTATTTCCAAATGCCCCCCTGAAAATGACCAAACTTACAATTGCCCCCCTAAATTTTCACTAATTCCACATGCACCCCTGCTTTCCAAACTAAGTACCACTATAGTCCCTGCCATTAGACAGAGACGTTATGTTATAATGGACCTCAGTTTTTGAACTTCGATGGACCATTCTGCCCCTGGATAGGGTAAAATGACCAAAATGACCTTACTTGAAAGAAAAAAAAAAAAAAAACCTGCAACTCATCCTCCCCAAATCGTTTAGGGTTTGGGGAAGATGGGTTATTGAATCAGAAATCAAGAAGAAATTCAATTCTACCCAAAATAGTGATCTCCTACGTCTTTTGACATTTTAAATTTAACACTCTACCAGCCCTGCATCCGCCCTCTTGTTTTCCTCATAACACTGCCGCTGCTTCCGCCTCCGCCTCCGCCATCACCACCTCCACAACCCCACCCCCCCTCGTCTCTCCGAACACCCACTCCCACCCCACAGCCTGCTGCAACAACCCACCCCCTCGGCAGCTTGTGGTGCACACCTAACCCTCTTGTTAATCAGGTGTTTTAACTTCACAATCCAGCCGAACTCCGCCATCACCATCTCTCTATTCTCTACTGAGCGCTGAGAGTAAAACAGAACTTGCAGCTTCAAAGAGGTATGCAATCCCTTTCATCAGAAAAAAGGGGTTTGCAATTTCTGTTTTGTAGTAATTGATGGGGTTGGAGATGGATGAAGGGTTTATTAAGAATTTCTTTTAGTATCATTTATTTGTTAGAAAATGGGTTGTTGTTGATTGCTATGGTTTTTATTTGAGTGAAATTTGACAAGAAGAGCGGTGGAGGGAGGTAATATTCAAACTGTTCTCTTTTTTAACACCTCTTGATTTCGAGGAAGCGATGGAAGAATGCCTGATTAAACATTCATTAAAGTCCTATATTGGCTTCGTTCCCGTTTAGCGTTAATTTGATAGTTTAGATGAGAATTCCTATTGAGTTTTGTCTAGAAATGATGGGAAATTAAGGAAAAGAAGGTGATTGGAATAGTAACAATAGGAATGGCGACAGCATTTTTTCTCTCAACACTCTTGTGTTCTGTATGATAGATTTTGTTTCTCTTATTTTCATTTTTTTTTAATCTTGTGATGTAATTGGAAGAAAATCGTAAATCCAGAAATCAGTTTCCCAGGATACACGTGTAATCTTTTGATGGCAGTATGGAATTTCTTTCTCTTGCAGTGTTTCAAAAACTCATCTTCCCCAAACCCTAAACGATTTGGGGAAGATGAGTTGCAGGGTTTTTTTTTTTTTCTTCAAGTAAGGTCATTTTGGTCATTTTATCTTATCCAGGGGCAGAATGGTCCATCAAAGTTTAAAAACTGAGATCCGTTATAACATAACATCTCTGTCTAACGGCAGGGACTATAGTGGTACTTAGTTTGGAAAGCAGGGGTGCTCGTGGAATTAGTGAAAGTTCAAGGGGGCAACTGTAAGTTTGGCCATTTTCAGGGGGGCATTTGGAAATAACCCAAAAGTATATAAACAAAATAAATATTACCCATGTCAAATTTTCATAGGGACCAAGATCATATGGATGCCTGTAGACATTTCCAACCTTTTCTGCAAGCCACATCGCTCTTACTCCTTCATGATACTGCATGAGTAAATAGGTAAATAAATAATACATTATATTACATTATTACTCCATAAACCCAGGATCAAATGGGCCAGGAAGAAGACAAATGAAATACAAGTTATATTGTATAAATTTTATTCAAACCTCAATTGTGGTCTTGTTATGCAAAATGAGGTATATATGCCAGCCCAAGAGGATACTTAATGCCATTGTCAAAGGAACTAGCAGTACAACAGAAATGATCTGCAAAGAACAAGGGATGAGCACAGCTACTAACAAGACAGGTGCTCCTTAAAACCATACATATGCACGTATTACTTACATACGCAGTTCTGAGTGAGCCTTCACTCTGCTGCTCGTCTTTCTGAGCATCATATGTGACATTACCAATAAGCAATGCCTGAAACCAGATCATGTGTTGACAAGTGAAAACAATGGCCGTGCAGCATAGTGGAATGGAACCAACTCTTTAAAATAACGGCCATTGATTACAATAGGCAAATGTACGATACAATACACCAGCAAGAGTATCACATACCAGGGAGTGGATGCACGAGCTTACAGCATATGTTACAAAGACAAAGAAAACCTTGTAGTTTGCATGGCCCACACAGTTATTTATCCATATGCAGTGATGGTCCTGCAAGCAAGAGACGGGCAAGTTTAACAAAAATCCGGGAATTATGAAAATTCAATTAGGCACGACAAATGACATAGCTCGTACATACCATTCTTAAAACACATCTTCTGCAAATACGACAATGATGGGCACGTGGAGGCTTAAAGAGAGAACACTTCTGGCAATATCTCAGATCCCCACCCTGAAAGAACATCCGTCGTGAGGAATGATGATTCAGTTAAGCAAAAGATGCTTCCAAACAGAGCAGAGACGGAGTATTTAACTATGTAGTCCACACTCTGACTGCACTCATCCATTTCTCCAAAAGTGAAAGCAAGGCCACACTTTCTAGTGGAGTGTCACATCCATTATTATAAATCAAATTATGGAATATTTCGAACAAATCCCGAAATTCAAAGCTACCCTTTATCCAATGAAGACGTAAGATTCCTATTTATAAATCAAAATCTCCTTATGACAAGCATTTACCGCAATGGATCGTGTGAACCAAAAACCTATTAAAACAAAGCAGCTGAACATTTCTCTCTTTTAAGTTACAAATCTCCCCCAAGGCCATATATTAGCGGTTCTGAATTTTCCTCTAACCTAGGTGAGCCAACAGATCAGCTCCATGTTGGCTATTAGCACACTTAGATAAGGTCCAGGTCCAGCTCCCATAATGACAAGGTCAAGAAATGAGATACAGGATTCCATAGTTAACCTGGCTTATACAAGGTCAGCAATTGGGTGCATAGCAACAATAGTTTGAATTATATATATTAACTATCACCAGAGACCTATCACCAGAGAATAAATACCAAAACAATAACGTTTTCAACAAGAAACAGTTTCACTATTAATAATTCTAAAAAATTATCATAGGCATGTACTCGACGCCTCGATGGGCACTTGATAGTGAACCCTTAGTCCAGTTTTAACAGTATATCTCATGGACCCAGGAAATCATAATCTGTTGCCCAGGTTTAAGAAATTGGATTGAGAAACTACTGGTGGGTGAGACACATCACGACAGACCAACCCTCCTCTCTCAAATCAATAGTTAATACCACCCCTATTTTCCCCAAAACAACCAGCAGTGCCTGCTTCCCATACATAGCTAACTACTCGGATTGATTTATTAAACAATGGTTTTTCGAGTTAGTTCATTGTATTGTTTCCTGCATCCATTTCACAACTTTGTAATTGTCATGGTAAAGCATTACCACTTCAGTGATCTAATTCAAAAGCTTGAATTCAAGCATCAGAATCAAGGTGGGTGTGTATTTCAGTGGCTTTAAACTAAGCATGAAGACCTCTAACAGTACGTCCAGAAAAATGAATATCTAGAGTCTAGACTGCAGCTTTGGACACGAACTTACTATACTCATCAGAACGAACCTCCCAAAAGTTCATCTTAAGAATGTAAGGATTCAATATTCATTTCACCAGCATCAAGTTACTCTCCATATCTTGTTGTGTACAAATAAAACAAGGGAGTCCCAATACTGAGCTCAGCTAAATCTGATCCCAACTAAGTAGGGTTGGCTACATGGATCTTGTTGCGCCTTTCAACTCTATTCACAGCCATCCACCCTAATCCATGCATGTCTTTTCTCATCTCTCCCAAAGTCCTTTTACGCCAACCCCTTGCTCTTTTCGCTCCTTCAATCTGTATCATATCACTCCTCCTCACTGATGCATGAAGAGGTCTCTGTTGCACCTGTCCATGCCACCTCAAACCATTTTCTCTCAACTTATCATGTATTAAAGATGGTCCTAAATTACCTCTAATATGTTCATTCCTTATATATCTTTTCTAGTTTTGTAACACATCCATCTCAACATCCTAACTCAACAACACTAATTTTGTTTGCATGTTGTTTCTTAACCACCTACGTTTAAAGCCCGTTTGGTAACACTTTTGTTTCATGTTTTTGGTGTTTTTCTGTGCTAGTCTACCGTTTGGATGCACCGGTCTGTTTTTCCGTTTTATAAAAACAAACCAGATAAAAAAAACACCTAAAACACCATTTTGCGAAACAACAAAAACCTTGTTTCTCCATTTTTAAAACGGTTTCATTGAAACAAAAGAGGGACATATCCAAAACTTGTGCCCGATAATTTGCTCCTCTCCAAAAGCTTCACAGCCATCATCTTCCCAACGAAATCCAACGAAGCCATCTCCAAGGTCCTATAGAACCTCCATTGATGCTACTTCTGCTTCCTCTACTAGGCGATCAATGAGAAAAGAGAGAAGCAAGCTTCACTTTGTGGAAAAACAAGGAAGAAGAGAGGAACTCCTGAGGTCTTCTGCATCTGCTTCACCTTGTTCGAACGGTCTGCGCCTCTCGCTTCACCTTTTGCTCCAATGATATGCGCCTCATCTCATCTTCTAGGCTCAACAGAGGATGTTGGTGAACTTGAAGAAATCTTGTCACCAGAGGTGAAGACAGATGCCATTGAAGCTCTGTGTGCAGACTGATTTCGGGAACAGGTAATGAAATAATCTGAGCTTTTTCTCTCTGACTCTCTGTGCGCAAATCCATCTAGGGTTCCTCATCTTCTCTCTCTCTTCTCTCTCTCTTCTCTCTCTGTGCCTAACTGATTTCGAAAATCTGAGGTCCTCCTCCCTCTTCTTTTTTATTTTTTTAAACTGAAAACCCTAGGGTAGCTGCTCTTTCCAGACCGATTTTGTAAACCCTAGGGTAGTTTCTCATCTTCCATACCGATTTTTTTTTAAATTTGTCCATCTCTGTTCTGCTTTGCAGAGAAAAGGCAAGGAATTCTTTTGTTTTGCTTATATTGTTCAGCTCTTTCACATACAGATTTGAAACCATAGATATTTTTCCTTTTTCTTTTTTGATGAGCCTTTAAATTACTAAATTTTTTTGATCTATGGTGCTTTGCTTCCCCTATTAGTTCAATTTTAGTTCCTAGTGTTGGTTAGGAAGATCGTTTCATTCCCTTCCCTGAATGTAATGATAAAATCCAATGGCTACATAAGGTCTCCATTAGTAGACCCTTTGTGATATTTGCATGGTAGGTATTGTACTGTACTTTTGTTGTTATAGACAATCTACTCATGGGCAGTTGCAGAAGGAGAGGAAGATTGTTATAGACAACCTACTCATGGGACCATGGACATTGTAGAAGGAGAGAAGAAAGAGAAGGGAATGTCAGAGTAATTGGTGACAGAAAGAGAAGTGCAGTATATTGAGAGGTGAAGTCTGTAGTTGGAGTGAATGTTTATGAGAATTAAAGGACTTATAAAGACTGATATATGATGATGGGGAGAAAGAAAAATATGTAATAACGCCCCCCCCCCCCCATCAATTCAGTTTTGAGATAAAAAAGGCTTTCTATGATTGCTGTGTTACTGGTTTGATTGATTTCTCTCTCCCTTTTGGTTTGATTCAATTTTCAGCATCTAATCAGAGGTGGATCTTTCCCTCTCCCCTCTTCTATTCCTTTTCTTTGTTCTTATTCCTCCTTCTTTCTACTCAAGGTTGATATTCTGTTATTTTTTCACCTGTTTTAGCTTTCTTGCTCAGGTCATATCTTTGCTATCAGCTCGGAGTTTGTCCTGAGACTTGGTATATAGGCTTCTATTACTATTTTCTATAAGAATATTATCTTGATTACCAGTTTATTCATCCCTGAGTTGACTGATTATATAACCTGCCATGTTTCTATAATTCTCTGAAACCAATCGTACTATCCAAAGATCCAATAAAATTATATTTCTTTAGTTAAGATTTTGTTAACAGGGCTGGGTTATCCTATTTGGAGGTTTATATCTCTGTTTGCTTGGATTCAAGAAGTTGCAGCAGTGATTTCTCAGTTCCTGGTTCACTGTCTCTTGTAGTGGCTGATAAATTACCTGGAAAACTGTCTCATTGTATGAGGTTTATCCCACAATATGGGGCCACCATTTGCTTTTCTGTTTTGCCAGTTCAACTTATCCTAGCTTGATCTGTGTTTTTCATGTTAAAAAATCTTACAATATTTATTTGTACGTAAGACTGTAATAGGAGTACTGCTTTTGTCTGAAATTAGTGATGTTGGACAAAATAATTGGTTTTTTTTTTTTTTTTTGCCATATTTGAAGAAGTGGAAGCTTTTAGAAGAGCATTTGGAGAAGGAAAGAAGAGGCATCTTAGGTTTGTCTTTCCTGAAAGAGAGATTATAAAATTGACCATGACACCTCTCCCCCATTTTTTTGTGCTTACTCTTTCATGTTATTTACCATCCCTATCTGGCTATCTCTCAATTGGGCATTTACACTCTTAATGCCAAACACCTATTCCCTCTACCAGTGACTTGTTTTCTAATGATTATTATTCAAATTCCTTTCATTGAAGAAACAATTGATTTTGTTCTTTCTCTTCAAAATTGGGTTACTTGTAAATTTCAAACTCTATTTGAAGTAAGTTGAGTGAATGAATAACAAGAATTGAGTTACTTAGAAATTTCAAACTCTACTTGTTGGGTCTTTAGCTCAAATTGGTAGAGCACTTGGAACATGAGCATGTCTCAAGCATGTTCTAAGGGGATGGTGGTTCGAATCCACCAAGATCCTTTTGGATGATCATACATGATCATGGTGAATGTTTTCATCTTAATTTTAAGTAAGTTGAGTCAAGTAATGACATTTCTGTAATAATTCATTAATTTGGTAAAAGGAGTTTCAAAACAGATTTTACCAAACGGATTTGTGTTGTTTTTTTGTTCTAAAAACGTTTCTGGAACAAGTTTACCAAACACCATTTTAGAGCCTAGAAACATGTTTCTAGCACAGAAACAGAAAAAAATGATAACGGTAAAAAACACCTGTTCTGGAACAGAAGCGTTACCAAACGGGCTCTTAGTAATTAGGAGTCCCAATGTTTAATAATTTAGTCATCATCCAATTGTTCACAAATGAGAAATGGGTCCCCAACCCCCCCCCCCCAACCTTTGCCACCAATTTGGGTAAAAGCAATGATGTAGATCAAGAGAGGTTCCAAGACAAGTATTCACGCTGGAATAAGCCCAAATCCTAGTCTAATTAATGTAGTTCGAGATAGACAAAGGATCTACTAGGAGCCAAGTAACCAGGACCTAGTAGATCCTAGTCCCAAGTAACTAGGACCTAGTAGATCCAAGTAACCAAGACCCATACTTGCTGGTCCAAGCATGCGAAGCCTGAATGGGCTCAAAACTTGGCCAATCATGCTACTCCTGAAGATGGTTCTGATTTTGTTACACCTAACGACACTAAGTCTTGTTCAGTCGTGGGAGATTCATCTACTAACCTTCGTGATGAGGTGCAGCAGCTAATGCGTCGTATCAAGAGTCTTGAGACATCCACTTCCACTTCTGGTTCATCTACCACCGCTGCCACATTGGCCCATGCAGGTACACCTTCTGCCTTCCTTTCTACTACTTCTACACCCTGGATCATAGATTCGGGGGCTTCCGTTCACATGACTGGTAAGTCTACCATTTTTAGTTCTATTCATCTAATTCTCACACTCCTCCCGTTATTGTGGCCAATGGTTCCTCCACTCCTGTTACTAGGCATGGCACTGTTTGTCTTAATTCTAACCTCTCCCTTTCCTCTGTATTACATGTTCCTGAATTCATAGTTGTCATGGCGTTGCTATATCATCGCTATGGCGTCCTAGCGCTGGAGAAATGTGCATATCGACCTACGCCATGGCGTCCTGTCTCTCTTTCCCTCTTCGATTTCTTCTTCTTTAATTTTTTGTTTCTTCCCCAACCTTAGACCCACTCTCTGTTTCCGAAATCTCCTATTTTAGCCTTGGTTTCTGAGTTTTTTCTTTCTATCGTGTTATTGCAAGGTTGAAGCAGACATATTAAGTCTTAAAATTGCAAGGACAACTTATATTATTTAAATTAAATTAAACCCCCTATATTCTCTATTGCTATTCTGTTTAGCCCATTCAGTTTTCTCTTTAACTCCATTAAAGTACAGTTCTACCACTCCTTTACAACTTCAGATTAATTACAATTCTGCCATTGCTCTTATAAATCTTGATTTATCTACTAGTTTGCCATTCAACTTTGGATTTAATACAATTCTGCCATGGTCGACATGATCGCCATGGTGGGCGATGTGTAGATATATCGATCAGACACCCCTCCACCGACTTGGATCGCTGTGACGCCGTGACAACTATGCCTGAATTTCCATGAAGTCTTCTTTCCGTTAGTCAACTTACTAAAAACTTGAACTGCTCTGTAACTTTCTTCCCTTCTTACTGTATTTTTCAGGATCTTCACACGAGGAAGATGATTGGTGGAGGGTGTAAGAAAGATGGACTATATTATATGAATGGTGTTGCTCCGTCTGCTTCAACTGCCGCTACTACTATTGGTGGAGAGTCCCCTTTTCGATGGCACTGCAGGCTAGGATATTTGTCTTTGTCTAATTTTAGATTTTATTTCCATAGTTTAAGTCTTTAGATAGGTTAGAGTGTGAGGGTTGCGAGTTGAGTAAGCATCATCGTGCTACTTATCCATCTCATTCTATGCCCCGTAGTCCGTCCTTATTTTCTTTAGTACATAGTGATGTGTGGGGTCCTTGTCGTGCAAGTAATAGACATGGTTTTCGTTATTTTGTCACTTTTGTGGATGACCATTCCCATACTACATGGTTGTATCTTTTGAAGGACCGGTCTGAATTTTTACATGTATTTCAAAGTTTTTGCAATGAAATAAAGACCCAGTTTAATACTTCTATTAAGATTTTTCGGTCTAATAATATGTTGGAATTTGTACAAACTGAGATATCTTCTTTTTGTGTTGCTAACGGAATGACTCATCAAACTAGTTGTTCCTATACTCCTCAACAAAATGGGGTAACAGAATGGAAAAATAGGCATTTACTTGAGGTTGCCCGGGCACAAATGTTGCATATGCAAGTGCCCAAACATTTTTGGCCTGATGCAGTTCTTACTGCTTGTTTTTTTATTAACCGTATGCCTTTATCTATTCTTGCCAATAAATCTCCTTTTTCGATTTTATTCCCTGGTGTTTCGTTTTTCAGCCTGCCTCCTCGAGTTTTTGGGTGTGTCTGCTTTGTCCAAAATCATCATCTTCCCGGTGATAAATTGGACCCTCGGTCAACCAAGTGCATATTTTTGGGTTATTCTCGGACTCAAAAGGGGTATAGGTGTTATGACCCTCTGACTCGAAGGCAATTTGTTAATGCGGATGTAACCTTCTTTGAAGGTACATCTTTTTTCTAATCAACCTACCGTACCTAGTGATCCATTAGCGGTGACTGACCCTCCTCCCATTCCTGCTGTTGTCCCCATATCCACTTCTCCACTACAGGTGTATCTGCGCAAGAGGCACTTTGGGCAGGTCCATACAGATAATACTGGTCCCTCTACATCGCTTCCTGTATCGTCCTCAACCTTTGGTGGAAATCCCAGCTTACCTGCTCTTCCTGACTTGCCAGCTGATCCGGCTCCTGATGACTTACCTATTACCACTCGGAAAGGTAAACGCTCATGTACTCAAAAATCTTTCGTTGCCAATCCCATTTAGCATTTTATTTCTGTATCTCATCAAACATCCTGCCATCTTAGTCTTGCTACTTCTTTGTCCACCTATACCCTTCCTCGCACCCACACTGAGGCTCTCACTATCCCTGCTTGGAAGCAAGCCATGGATGTGGAAATGGATATCTTATTGACTCGCCATACGTGGGAGTTGGTGGATTCACCTCCTGGTAAAGACCTGGTAAAGTATCGGTGGGTGTACGCTATTAAGTATCATTCTGATGGGTCTATTGAGAGGCTAAAAGCCTGCCTTGTTGCTAAGGGATACACCCAGACCTATTGTGTTGACAATTTTGAGACTTTCTCTCCTGTGGCTAGGCTGAATTATGTTCGCCTTATTATTTCTTTGGCTATAAATTTTGATTGGCCCTTGTACCAGTTGGACATTAAAAATGCTTTTCTTTATGGTGACTTACTCGAAGAGGTCTATATGGAGCAACCTCTCGGGTATGTTGCTCAGGGGGAGAATAGTGGACGTGTGTGTAGATTGCACAAGGCTATTTATGGGCTGAAACAGTCTCTCCAAGCATGATTTGAGAAGTTTAGTTCCATTGTTACTGGTTTTGGTTTTTCTCAGTGCTTCTCAGACCATTCTATATTTGTTCGCCGCCAAGGAGAGAAACTGGTTATTCTTGTTTATGTTGATGACATCATTGTGTCAGGAAATGATGAGAGTGGGATCAAGGAGGTGAAGAATTATTTGCAGCAGCATTTTCAGACTAAAGATTTGGGCCAGCTTCTCTACTTCCTTGGGATTGAGGTTATCAGAAGTAAAAAGGGAATCAGCCTGTCCCAAGAAAGTATGTGTTACATCTCGACTGAAACTGGTATGCTTGTTGCAAATCAGTTGATATTCCTATGGATACTATTCACAAGTTTGGTTATGATGATGGTGAGGGTCTTAAGGACATTCACTCCTACAGAAGCTTAGTTGGAAAGTTGTTATATTTGACTGTCACTAGACCAGACATTTCTTATGATATTTGGGTTCTCAGCCAGTTCATGCAATCCCCTAGTAAGTCTCATTGGGATGCAGCCATTCGGTTTCTTCGGTACTTGAAGGGAGCCCTTGGGAAGGGACCGATTTACCGCCCAAATAAACATATGGAGCTTGTTGCCTACTCAGATGCAGATTGAACAGGTTCGACTAGTAACCGTCAATCTACTACAGGTTATTGTACGTTTGTCGGAGGAAATCTGGTTAAGTGGCGAAGCAAAAAAACAGACCACTATTGCCAGATCCAGTGCTGAAGCAGAGTATAGAGCTATGGCCCATACCACTGCGGAGTTTATGTGGATTAGATCTCTCCTTGAGATGGGGTTTCCAGTTCCAACCCTTATGAAGATGTTTTGTGACAACCGGACAGCCATCTATATTGCTAGTAATCCAGTCTTTCATGAGAGGACCAAGCATATAGAGGTGGATTGCCACTTTGTTCGCAGCGCCGTCTTGAAGAAATTGGTTGAGACACCGTTTGTCACTTCATCTGATCAGATTGCTGATGTGTTCACCAAGTCCTTGTTCGCTCTTGGTTTTCGTTCTTGTTGTAACAAGCTGAGCATGAGAGATATATATGCTCCAGCTTGAGGGGGAGTATTGAAATACGTGTTTATAGGGGCATATGTCTTTTCCTTTATTTATTTTAGTATTTCATTGTATCGATTTATGTAGGGGCAGTTCTGTCCTTACAGTATTTTTCTTATTTGGTTAGTAATATATTCTTGGTTGACCTGCGACAGAACATTCTGTTCTACTGCAGGTCCCTTCCTCCATTGGGGTTTGCGTGGACTCCTTATCTTCCTCTTTTCTTCTTTCTTCTTCTTCTAATCTCTGGTCTGATTAACTATTTTCTAATATTATAACAATGTTGATTTTTGATGATTTGATGTGGCTTAATATTGATTTATGATAATATAAGGTATATATTGTAATATATTAACTAATGTTAGAAAAGCGGGGAAATAAAAAAAAAAATAACACTTGGGCGCCTTGCCGCCTTATCAACTATGCATCGGAGAATTTATTAAGTTTGTGATTCCACCTCATTACTTTGGAAAGAAAGCTCATAGGGTCGAAGACTTTATTCCTAAAGTTCTTGCATCACCAGAGTTTTGTTTGGGACTGGTCAAAGCTGCTACTCACATGTTGTTTTACCCCATCATGACTCATCACTACAAAACTCGAGGTCGAGTTTTTTTCAAGCTGGTAAGAGTTGATGAAGATCAAAAGAGGTTCCAGCATAAGTGTTCACGCCGGAATAAACCCAAATACAGTCTAATTCATTAAAAAAGTAGCTCCATGGGTTATATGGCCATGGACTTAGTATTTTTTTTATATTATAATGGGCATATTTTCAAAGCCCATATATGAGGGATAAGTGGCTCATACGAATTTACCAGTTACTTGTATCTAGTCCTCTAAAGTTGTGAAGTCTTGGGGATGTCAATAGGTTAGTTTCATTGTTAGTTGTAAAGACCTTGAAAATGTACAGTTCATTTAACATCTTGAAAAGAGTCCCAATGTAAGTCCTTGGAAATGTAAAGGTCATCAAGTCTAAGAGAAAGTCCATGAAAGTCTAGAACTCTCCCAACTACTCAATAAAAGGGTTTCATGTAAGAATTTTAAAAAAGTTAAGAATTTGAATGGAATTGAGTTTATACCTTTCTTCTGCGAGAAACAGAGCTGCAATGAGATTTTGTTCCTGGTGAGAGGCTAGGGTGGATGGTTAGATACTAGCCTAGGCTTGGGGTGAGACTCTTTAAGTCATATCTTTCTTCTTCTACCTTATTTCCTCTATTCTGTCCATGCAATATCAAGTTTTGAAGTTGTTGAGCTGTTCTATCATTCATTTAAGGATAATTTGAAGATATTCCCTGTTATGCACTGTTACAACAAGAGAAAAAGGGAGAGAGATTAGGAAGAAGGAGACAAAAAGTTTGAATGTAGTTTGGTTAGGAGAAACCTATGTCCACGCAAACCCAATATTCACTTGTGTTACCCATAGACCAACAGACTCTCTTTTATAGAGTGAAGAGAATCAAGAGTGGATTCACTCGTACAGGGAAAGTTATTTATATCATCAACTACATCTAGGACTCTTATTGTCTTTGCATTTTGGTCACTTTGATTAGGTGGATTGGATTCAATCTTATCTCCAAGAGATTTTCAGCACAATTTGTGGAGATTGAGTTGATCTCTCCTATACACCCCCTCAAGCTCAAGGGGGCTGATAGCACCTGAGCTTAACTGTGGTGGAGATAACGCCTTAGTGAGAACATTGACAAGCTGATCCTTTGTGGAGATGTAGCAAATATCAAGATCCCCCTTAGCGATCTTGTCCCTTACAAAATGGAAGTCAATCTCCACATGTTTTGTTTTGGCATGGAAAACAGGATTTACTGTGAGATAAGTTGCACCAACATTGTCACACCATAAGATTAGCGCATGAGCTAAATAAATTCCCAATTCTTTAATGAGAGATTGAAGCCATGTAAGTTTGGCTGTAACATTGACAATAGCACAATGTTTTGATTCAGTACTAGATTGAGCAACAGTAGCATGTTTTCAGGAGCTCCAAGAGATTAAGTTATTGTTGTGGAAGATGGCATATCTGCCAGTAGATTTTCTATCACCCGGGCAACCCGCCCAATTTGCATCCGAGAAAGCGGATAATTGCATGGATGACTAATGTTGGAAGTGCAAGCCATGAGACTGTTGATTTCAAGCAACGAAGAATCCACTTGACTGTTGTCCAATGATCAAGAGTAGGTTGGTGCATGAACTGACACACCTTGTTGATGGCATAGGTAATATCAGGCCGTGTCAATGCGGCATAAAGCTCCTATTGCACTGTGATATAGTGTTGGATCATCCATCTGTGTCCCAGATAGGTTAGATAGACAAACAGATGTGGAATTTGGAGTGGAAATCGGCTTACACCCTAGCATGTTTGTTTTGGTTAGGAGGTCCAAAATATGCTGCAGTTGAGAAAGAATCAATACATCCACGGCCCTTGGAGAACATGGATACCAAGGAAGAAGTGTAGAGATCCCAAATCTTGAACAGCAAGAGCAGTGCCAATCTTGTCAATGAATTTGGAGATAAATGTGATATTGCTTCCTGTAAGGATATATCATCAACATATATAAGAATATAAACAGGGCGGCGCCCTTGTTTGTTGTAAATGAGAAAGGAGGTGTCAGTTTTGGACCCAATAAATTCATTTTCCAAGAGAAATATGCTCAGCTTATCGAACCAAGCTCGAGGTGCCTATTTTAGACCATACAGAGAGACCTTTGAAGCTTGCAAACATGTGATGGAAATTGGGAATTGATAAATCTAGGTGGCTGAACCATGAACACTTCTTCATTAAGAAGCCATGAAGGAAGGCATTTTGGATGTCAAGTTGATGAATGGGCCAGCCTCGAGAGATGGCAATGGAGAGTACCAACCGAATAGTTGTCGGTTTTACCATGGGGCTACATGTTTCAGTATAATCCAGACCTTCTTGTTGATTATATCCCTTTGCAACAAGGCGAGCCTCGTACCGGTCAATCGTACCATCTACTTTCCGTTTGATTTGAAATACCCATTTGCAGCCCACTATATTCATAGACGGATGAGGTGGCACTAGTGTCAATGTGCCATTTTTAACAAGAGCATTGGACTCACTGTCCATAGCCTGACGTAAATGGGGAGACCGATAGGCTGTGGTAAAGTTGGTTGGTTCCTGTTGTAGAGGTTTGGTCTCACAAACGACTGAATCAGGTAAAGGGTGGTTTATAGCAGTTAGTGCCTTTGGACGCCTAGTACCATCTTGATTCATTGGTTCCCACAATTAGTTGGCATTCCATCTATCGCACTAAAAAGTCGGGTGGTTTCTAGTGATCATGGGATGGCAAGGTAAAGGGTCTTTAGGTACAGGTAAATCAACAACCAGGTCGATGGAGGGTAATGATGAACCTACACTCAGTGAAGGTGAGGCTACCATGGGGGAGGAGGAAACAATAGGTGGAGATGATGACAGAGTGGGTGGAGAGGGGACTCGTGGTGAGGGTGTGCGAGACACAGGAATGGATGGGTGGGACCAAGAGATAAGAGGTGGGGGGCCTAGGATGGAGGGTAGTTGGGTTTGTGTAGGAGATGTTGTTGGGCTCATAGTGGGTTCAAGAAAAGGAAATGGGTCTTCATCAAACACAACGTGACGGGAAATTATGATGTTGTTGAGGTTGAGGCTGTTGAGACACTTGCAGCCTCTATGTCGAGTGCTATAACCAAGAAAGGTATGCAGTCCAGACCTGTAGTCCATTTTATGGGTGATTAAATGGATGAAGTAATGGGTAAGCAAGGACACCCAAATATACTCAGGATTTTTTTCCAAATAATTGATACATGGAGGAGACATCATTTAAAATGGGTGTTGGGAGGTGGTTGAGAAGAAAAACTGTTGTTTCAAAGGCATAATTCCAGTACTGCCGAGGGACGTGCACGAGCAAGACCTATTTCAACAATATGATGGTGGCATCGCCGCAGATCCATTTTGTTGATGGGTGTGGGGGCATGATACATGATGTTCTACCATCTATGCATAGTTATCAAGGCGTCGCCTTGGCGTCCTGGAGGTTTTCAAGGGTCAAGGCGAATGGTCGCCTTATGGGAAAGGCGTTATATTATTAATTTATTATTTTATTCTATTTCCTATATTTGTATTGGTTTTGTGAATATGATTTTTATACAATGTGATACACCGAATCATTTAAAAACAAAACAAAATAAAAATATGTAAACTTTTATTTTATTTCTTAGATTTTCATTGGCTTGTGTACATTACTTTTATGCATCGTGTTACATGGAATCACCTAAAGCAAACAAAATCAAAAAAACCCTCGACTTCAACTCTCGAGTCTTGACTTCGTGCTCCAGAGACTCTGTTCCTGCTCAGCGACTCCAGTGCCTTCGACGATGATGAATGCCATGAATCAAGACCACGAACTGTGCTAGACTCCAGTTCCATTTTCTTCTTCTTCTTCTACTTCTTCTTCTTCTTTAAAAGAGAAAATAAAACCCTCACCTCCTGCTTCAGCGCCATTTCTGGCTTGTCTGAATCCGACGAGTCATCCTCCGGCTACTGCATCTCCAGCAAGGTAAGTAACTAAAAACTAAAAAGGCTACCTTCTACTGTTCTTCTTCTCTTCTTCTATTTTTCATTTTTTTTTTCTTATGCTGCTGCTGCTGCTCCATGTCCCACTTCTCACTGGCAACGAAGAGAAAGAAGGGATGGATTAAAAAAAAAGACGAAGAGAAAGAAGGGAAGGAACTGGTTGCTGCTGCCGAAGTGGATGCCGCTTCCGCTGCTGCTGTTCGCTGCGAACATGTTGTTCAGGTATGTTTTGACTTTCTTTTTCTTACTCTGTTTTTCTTCTTCTTCTTTTGGCTTCTTTTGTCCTTCTAGTTCTTCCGTCGTCCTCCTCCTGTTTCTGTTGTCTTTTTGTTTTCTTTTCCTTTTCTTCTGAAAAGAAACCCTCTAGAAAGGTGAACAGTCTGAAACCCTCTTTCCCCGCATTTTTTTTCTCCTTTTATTCTTGTAGCTTCTTCTTCTCCTCTACCTTCTTCTTCTATGGCTGGCTTCTACTAGTGGTGGCCGGTGACTTTGGCTGCTGCTTTAATTTTTGTGATTCAATGTAAATTGTGCATTTCTTAGTATAATTTATTAATTCATGAAATGCATCTGTTTACTGTTATTATAAGTTATGCAATCTGTGATTATATGAACTATTTATTCTATCATTATGTGATTCAATGATTTTGTAATCTGTGATTATGAACTATTTATTTTGTGATTATGTGATACAATTATTTTATTTAGTATATAAGTAAAATTATATTAAAATTAATATGCTATTTGTGCCTAATAAAATGGTAACATAAAAATAAGAACACTAGAGCGCCTTGTTCGCCAAGGCGACGCCTTGGGGCCGCCCTATAGCCAAGGCGCTTAGGAAGGCCCTCAAACGCCATGGTCGCCTTGCCGCCTTGATAACTATGCATCTATGTCACATATCTCTAGAAATCTGGAAACATTGCAATGTTCTATGCCACATATCTCAGCATTTTTTCCAAATAATTGATACATGGAAAAGACATCATTTAAAATGGGTGTTTGGGAGGTGGAAGAGAAGAAAAACTGTTGTTTCAAAGGCATGATTCCAGTACTGCCGAGGGACGTGTACTTGAGCAAGGAGAGAAAGGCCTGTTTTAACAATATAACAGTGGCGTCATTCCACAGATCCATTTTGTTCTTGGGTGTGGGGGCATAATACACAATGTTCGATGCCACATACCTCTAGAAATCTGGAAACGTTGCGATATTCACCTCCTCAGTCACTGCAAACATTTTATTTTTCTTTCAAAAAGTTCTCCACTGAAGTTTTGAATTTTCGAAAGGGACCAAATACTTCAGATTTATTGTGAAGAGGAAAAATCCAAATGTACTTACTATAATCATCCAGAAAATGCACATAATACCGATGGCCCTCAATTGAGGAAATGGGTTATGGCCCTCTGATGTAGATCCCAGCCCCAAGCATGAGCTGACACACAATCCAAGGAAGAAAATCCAATCCAGCCAAGACCAGCCAACTCGAGCCTAACCAATCGCTAACTTTGGGACAGAATTGGACCAGCCAATTTGTCTTCAAATCAAGACAATCTCATCAGCAGCTTCTAAGCACTTTCTCAGCAGCAGCTTCCAACTTCTCAGCAAGTATCTACTACTATTTTCTTAGCTAAGCCCTCACTATATATATAGGCCTTATTGTAAGTTTTTGAAAAGGATAGAATGAATGAATCAAATGAAGCTTGCTTTTGCAAACCATTGTCCTGAGAAAGGCTGAGAAATCAACTCAGAGAGTTGAGGGTGAGAGGCCCACAGCTGAGACAGCCCTCTATCCCCCCATCTTCTCTTCTACCTTCTATTTTATTTGCTGATTTGTTCCCTTAATCTGAAATTTATTGATTGAGATCAAGATCCTGCCTGGGGTTAGATCATTCGTGATTTAACCTTACATTACCCCCATACATCCGAAAATATTCAATCTAAAGGATGAGTTAATTTGGAGTCTGACTGGTATAAAGGGTACTTGTGGCTCTATCCTTGCTGACAAACACTACAAATAGAAAACCCTTTTTTACTTGTGACTGGTAGCTGAAAGGCGGAAGTAATTTGACGAACCACTTTGAGAATCAGGTGCCCCAATCTGTTGTGCCATTGATGAATAGAAATGCGTTCTCCAATCATAGTTATCAAGACGTCACCTAGGCATCCAGGCTCTTTGGGCGCCTTGCTTTTGGACCCTCTCCAACGCCTGGGTCGCCTTGCCGCTTTGATAACTAATGTCTCTAATTAAAGCATGCAGGGAACTGCTATTGCTATTATTGCTACCTTTATTTAGAACGAGCTGGTAGAGCCCATTCTTAGTGCTTCCTAGAAGAAGAAGCCTCCCCATTTTGAGATCCTTCACATAAAAACAGTCAGGGTAGAATTCAAAAAGCACATTATTATTCCTTGAAAATTGTGAAACAGACAGGAGATTACGGGTAAAAGACAGCACATGTAAAATATCTTGAAGAAATAGTTCTTTTGACGAAAGGGGAATTAAAGAGCTACCAGTGATGAATTTTCAAACATGAATCATTGCCTACCTGAACTTGATCCGTACCCATGTAGTCCTGAGAGAAGTGTAGGTTCTCAAGGTTTGAAGTTCGTTGTACGAATCAGGGAACCAAACACTCTCAGTTATATTGGGGCAGTGATAGGCAAACATGTTAGCAGAAGGGTGAGAAGCTCCAATGTATGCTGAAACGGATGATTGAAGCGATAATGGCAGTCATGAGCAATGTGTCCCACTCTGTTGCAGACTTGGCAGACGATAGAGACAGAGGACGACATAGAGGGCCCAGTAGTCTGAGATGCATTATTGTGAAAAGGGAGAGCACCTGGCGGATTATAGTAGTACAAACTGTACCTATTCTGATCATAAAACGATCTACCTCAACCATTGTTTCAGCCACAGGTACCATGACCACCGAGGCCAGCACGCACATCATTGGAACTGGTTATAGCAAGGTTGGCAGTTACAGGAGACATTGCCAGGCTGCTCATCATGCAACCAGATTTCTTAGGTCAGTAGCATACCTTTGAGATCAGAGAACGAAACCGTATCACTGCAGGTAGTGATAGAGGTGACAAAGGCAGCATATTCAGGCCTAACATATTGAGGGTGTGTAGACACAAGTCTTCATCAGTTACAGGTTTGCCAAAGGCCGCCAAGAGATCTGCATTACTTTTGAGTTTCAACAAGAAATTATGAATGGAGGATGCGACAAGCTTGGTATTTTGCAGTTGCGACCAAAGTTGAATGATTCGAGCTTTGGATTGGCTGGAATAGGAGCGCTCTAGTGTACAACAGACTTCACTGGAGGTGATGCACCCAATGATCTGAGCATGGACCAGCTCGGTTAAGGAAGAAATAAGCGAACTCATCAGGAGTTTGTCTTGCCAGTTCCAAGAGAGGAACACCTGATTGGTGATTGCCACAGTTGTTCCAGTGGTGGCAGCGCTGGTGCTATCAGATATAAATTCCGGAGGACATGGGGTTATGCCAGTCACAAGGCCATAGAGATGATAGCCTTTGAGAATAGGTATGAACTGGGATCGCCGTAGGAGACGGTTTGAGTCTGTGAGTTTGATGGAGATGACATGATTCAGGGAAGGGTAGACAATGGTCGGAATGGGAGAAGAAGATATGAGAGAGGGGGTGATGGTGGATCCCATCGTGACTTGGGAATATGATACCATGTTAGAACAAGAGAAAGAGGGAGAGAGATAAGGAAGAAGAAGGAGACAAAAGGTTTTAATGTGGTTCGGTTAGGAGTAACATACGTCCACACAAAGCCAGTATTCACTTGTGTTATTCATAGACCACAGACTCTCTTTTAAAGAGTGAAGAGAATCAAGAGTGGATTCACCGTAGGAGAAGAGTTGTTCATCTTATCAACTACTGCTAGGACTCTTATTGTCTTTCCATTTTGGTCACCTTGATTAGGTGGATTGGATTCAATCTTATCTCCAAGAGAATTTTCAGCACAATTTGTGGAGATTGAGTTGATCTCTCTTATATGGACCACCTCTTATTCAAATATGAAGTATCTCTTAAAGCTGATCACTTCTGGGTGTTGAGATCCTGTTATCTTGGACTGGTTCCAAAACTTATTATCAAGTTAGACCAGTCTCCATTAAGCAAACGAGTCCCTTCAATAGTTTGAAGTATCAAAAAGTGAAAAAGAATCACTTAAAAGGGATCCTTTAATATCAATAAGAACTTTGATGGGTCCTTTGGAGAAGTGAGCATCATAAACACTGACTTGAATTTCCTTCCAACCATTAGTCCTATCTTGCCATTGTTACAAAAGTGAAAACCTATGGTAGCAAGAGAACCTCGTAGTTTTAGCAGGTAGAGAAATCCATCCCCTCTTGTTTGCAATCAGGAAAGGAAAGAAATTGAATAATTAGTACCTTACATTTAAAAAAAAGTAATGCTTTGAAGTCTACACATGATACAAACTACCCAATATGCAACAACAACCCAAACCTCGACACTTCAAAATGTTAACCTTACTCAAATCACATGATTACAATATCAATACAACAACAAAAGAATGCATGATTAACAGATATATACTTTACAATACAATATACAACTTCCAACTTGTAACAACAACTACTCAGCCTTATCCCAACGAAACGGGGTCGGCTACATGGATCCTTTCCCTCCAATCAGCTCTATTCGAGGTTATACTTGATACAAGACCTAAGCTATGCATGTCTTTCCTCACCACTTCTCCTAGGGGCATTTTTGGTCTGCCCTTGGAGTATCCAAAGGCCTCCATTGAACATGGTCATGCCACCTCAAACGACTATCTTGTAGCTTATCACGTATCAACGTTACACTCCAAAATCTGCTCTAATATGACCATTCCTCACTTTATCCTTCCTTTTGCCACTCATTAATCTCAGCATCCTCTTCTCCGCTACACTGAGTTTATCTATATAATGCTTCTTAACTGCCCAACATTTTGCATCATACATCCATAGTTGTCAAGGCGTCGCCTAGGCGAAGGCGTCTAGGCGCCTTGGACAGCTTGGACGCCTAGTTGGTGTCGGCTTGATTTTGGACCCTCTCCAACGCCTTGGGTCGCCTAGACACCGTGACAACTACGCATACATCATAAGTCGGTCGTATAACTGTCCTATTAAATTTTCCTTTAGTTTTACAGGAATACGTCGATAACACAACACTCTGGATGCACCTCTCCACTTCATCCATCCTATTTTAATTCTCTGTGAAACATCATCCTCTATATCACCTTCTTTATTTATGATTTGAACCCAGATACCTAAAATAATCACTTTGAGGAATCTCCCTCTCATCAATTTTCACCACCTCATTATCCATAAGGTTGCTCCATTGTGACCTAGTGGTTGTGGGTTCGAGTCGAGAAACAGTCTCTCCATGAAGTGGGGGTAAGACTGATACATTATGACCCTCCCCAGATTTTGCAGTAGCAGTCGGCGAGAGCCTCATGTACTGGGTACGCCCTTTCATTATCTGTCCTAGTGTAACTAAAGTTACACACCATATGCTCCATCTTCGTTCAACCTAGTTTAAAACCTTTTGATTCCAAGGTTGATCTCCATAACTCCAACTTGGCGTTGATCCCTGCTTTTTTCTCATCCATCAAAGCAATATCATTAGTAAAAAACATACATAAAGGAACCTCATTTTGAATGTAATGTCAGACAGGAATACCAGTCCTAAAAACCCACAAAATTCTGAAATAAGAATAGTGATGTAGATTTTGGCCAGAATAAGAGACAAAGGACCAGGCCCCTCTTTGGGCCAATAGACCAGCTTGAGCCAACCCAGCAGGGCCAACTAGAGCCAGCAAAGAAGGGGCCCGAGATGCCCCACGATTTTATTAAAGATCCCCCTTGCTTAGTCAAAGATGCTCCACAATTTTGCTAGGATTCCCCTTTGACCAGTCAACTGGATTTGGTGCACTTTAGTAGTTTCTATATTTATTAGTTTCTAATTTGTGGCTGAATTATAAAGCCAAGTAGATTTAGTTAAATTCTCTTAGGATTTAGAAGTTTCTATTTTAGGATTAGCTTTATTTTTGAAAGTTTATTGTAAACTTGCCTATTAAAAGGCCTCAGATCTTAATGAAAAGACAGAATTTTTAGAGAAAAGAAACTGCAGGCCAAATTAGCCATCGAGTATGGGTGTCTCCCCTATGCTGTAACAACGGAGATAGTTGTGGGTGAGAGACTGATGCAGAATTATCACCAAACTGGGCTTCTTTTATTAGGAATAAGTCTAGGGTTTGGATATATATATATGTTGGGCCTTTGATCCCAAGGGTTTTCTATGTAATAGGCCACTTTAATGAGCCTAAACTAGAGGTATATAGGTTGCATACAGGATTAGCCCAATACTTAGTTTATTTTTATGTTTTTTAATTGAACCGGTTCAAATTGGTTGCATCCAATTGGTTCAATTTAAGTGATCATGTGACTTGGTTAAGTGGTCATGTGACAACTTAAGTGGTCATGTGATGTAAGTTGGGTTGGATTAGGACTCTATAAATCCAGCCATGTTTTGAGTCTATTTCCTCTAGTATTTTAGTTTCCTAGTCAGTTTAAGCTACCTAATAGGTCAAAGATTGAGTTAGGCCTTTCCTTTTTTAAGTAGGAGTCTATTTTTGAGTCTTTTATATAAGGTTGTAAGGGGGGCAAACATTGAATACGAATTTGATTAATGAAAAGCTTTTGTTTGCTGCCATTGCTGTTGCCCTGCTTTGTTGAGTGGTGCTCCTTGTGAGTGTGCATCCTTGTGGTTCTATCAAGGTGGAAAGGGACTGGTGTAATCCGGTTGACTCCTTACGCCATGACGGCTGGGAGTATCTTCTTCAATTCGAAGGTGGTTCTATCCTTCACATCTGTTCAAGCTGCTTCCAGTGGAATCTCCAGTAAGTTTGACACCCAATTTCTTCTTGTAACCCTCTAATCCTTTCCCCCAATCGATCCCTATTATTTTTTGTTTGAATCCCATAAACCCTAACTCCATTAAACCCTAGATCTTGCTGCCCAGCCATATTTAACCATTAGAATTACTTCAAATCCAAACCACAACCTCTCCTTAACACCCCCTACACTCAACCCAAGCTGCTGCCCCTATTAGCCCTAAAAACCCTAAATCCCCTCACCTCCATTAAAACCCTAATTTCTGGAATTTTGAATTCTCATCTAAACCTAACCAAACCTAGCTTTCTAAACTCCCCAAAACCTGCCTAGTTTAATCCTATAAACTATATTCCCATTATCCTACCCTAACCCTAGGAATTGACCTAAATCCTAGTGCTGTCCATTCGAACCAGCAGCCCCTTTTGTTATTTGATCCTGTTGTTTGGCCTCTAGTGGGATTTTTCTCTTATCTAGAGCTACATTAGAGACCCAGGGTGAGAGGCCCATTCCCCTACCCCCTTCTTCTATCTTCTCTTCTTCTCCTACTCTACTCGATCTCCATTGCTGCTTCTGTGTGTGTTTGCAACCATTTATTAAGAACTCAACCTGAAGATAAGAACTCACTTCCAATTAATTCCAAGACTGCTACTGCTGCAAGCCCATCGATTGAAGACTATTGTTGCTCCTGCAAGCTACCTTGTTCGAGTGTATTTGCTACTAATCCAAGTGTCTGTTGCTGTTGCTGGTGATCCATATTCAAGGTTGAAGACCTCTTTTTTTCCCTGAGATGGATGTTGTTGCTGATTGCTCCTTTGACTGAAGCTGTTGCTGTGTTGTTTCTCCTAATCGAGTGCAAGTTATTATGTTCCTGTACTTGGATTAGTTGGATATCTGCTGCAACTTCTGAGTGTGATACCTCCATATTCAAGGTTGGAGACCTCTTTTATTCCCTGAGATGGATGTTGTTGCTGATTGCTCCTTTGACTGAAGCTGTTGCTGTGTTGCTTCTCCTAATCGAGTGCAAGTTGTTATGTTCCTGTACTTGGATATCTGCTGCAACTTCTGAGTGTGATACCTCCATAGCCCTCCACCAAATCCTGTTGGGTCTTTGAACACCACCTCATCCCACCATCCAATCCACTTGATCCACACTTTCCCTCCATTCCACAGCCTGAAACTCCTATTTCCCTTTTGCCTTCTATTTTCTTCTCAGCCTTCCATCTTCAGTTTCACCCATCAAAAGTGACCCAAAGTTGCAAAGTAGGCTTACCCCACCAAGACTCACACTCGGCTGCTGATGGGAGCCCAAAGCAGCTCTGTTTGGAAGGTTTTCTCTTAACCTTCTAATTTGGTGTCTCATTGATTTCTCCATATCAGGCCATCAAAACTTAACCAAATTTGGAGCCAAGCATCCCTATAACACCATCTACACTCGATCCAAATCGGGAGTCCATTACTTGGCTGGTTTGGCTAGGAACCCTAACCTTCTAATTTCTGGTTTTTATTCTTATTTCTGAATTCTGTGGGTTTTTGGGATTGGAATTCCAGTCTTACATT
Source organism: Telopea speciosissima (assembly GCF_018873765.1). Classification (NCBI taxonomy): domain Eukaryota; kingdom Viridiplantae; phylum Streptophyta; class Magnoliopsida; order Proteales; family Proteaceae; genus Telopea; species Telopea speciosissima. The sequence goes on along the minus strand of NC_057917.1, from coordinate 1,651,773 downwards.
AAATAGAATCAGAAATTAAAAAGTTTGGGTTACTAGCCAAATCAGCCAAGTGATGGACTCCTAATTTCGATTGAGGTAGATGGTTTTATAGGGATGCTTGATTCCAAATTTGGTTCAGTTCTGATAGCCTGATGTGGAGATATCATAGACCCACCAAAATAGAGGGTTAGGAGAAACCTTCCAAAACAGAGCTATTTTGGGCTTCCAGCAGCAACCGAATGTGATGCTTGGTGGAATAAGCCTGATCTGCAACTTTGGGTCACTTCTGATCATAGTTGTCAAGGCGCCGCCTAGGCGTCCTCCACCTTATTGCAAGGGGCCTTGCACTGGTTTTTATTGGTATCGAACTCAGTATTGGCCCTTAATTATGCCAAAAATCAATTAAATAAATGTTTTATATTTGGTATTTCATTTACTTAAGATATTATTCATAAATAAGCAAATACCCCCTATTTGAATCCAATAAAAATAGTTAAGAAATCAAATTCCAAAACGATAAAAGTCAACCCCCCCCCCCCCAGTTCAAGAACAAAAACTGGAATTTTGACAATAGGTAAAATTTTCGACTTTCTACTGTTGGGGTGATGGACTCTCCCCAACTTGAAAAAATTCGTCCTCGAATTTTGCAGTGATGGGGGGGAATCAACATGTGATCAGCAACTTTGACCATCCCCAAACAAAATTCCGATGAGGCAGGAACATTGGGGATAAAGTCTTCAATGCGTAGAGCTTTCTCTTCGAAGAACCATGGTGGCATAACAAACTCTATGTGTTCTTTCTTTGAATCAGCAGCAACTGTCAATGTCTCGTCCATAGAGCTTTCAGTGTTAGCAACTTTCTCATCTAATGCGTGAGACACAAGCTCCACCTCTTCAAGAACAGCTTCTTGAAGGTCATTGTTTTCCTTTGGAATGCTCTCAATCAACTTTTCATCTTCTACTGTTTCAGCTTGGTCTACTTTGTTCGCTTCAATGTATACCTCTTCAGTAGAATCTTCTACACATTGAACTTCCATCTTTGAAGCTTTAGGCATCAAAGCCATGGCCGACCATGGCAATCCAACCCCAGACACCAATCTGCCCCCTCCACCTGATCCTATGGCTGCTATAATGGAGATGCTACAGAAGTTGAATGAAAAGGTAACACGATTGAAAGAGAAGAGGACTACCCCTCATAGGGACAGCAACATTCTCCTAGAAAAGGACAGATATCAAGTCAATTCGGTAGTACAAAGAGCCCCAAGGAGAGATCAATACAGAGAAGACAGAGAAAGGTACAAAGATCATAGTGAAGATAGGAAAAGAGGATACAGAGCCTACAGGAGACGCCATAGACCTCCAGAGGCGTATGAATTGAGAGACTTTGATGGCAGACTAGATCCACAGGTATTTTGTGATTCGTTAGCTGCTTTAGATGATTATTTTAATTGGTATGATTTGCCTGAGTATAGGAAAATGAGACTAGCACATACCAAGCTAGTGGGACCAGCACATAATTGGTGGAGAACCCAGATGGATTATCCTGACTACAGTGGTAGAGAACCTATTACATGGGCAGAGATGAAAGAAGATCTGAGTAAGAAATATTTCCCACGAACGTTCAGAGATGTAAGGGATGTATGTCTTCAAATCTGAAGACAACTTTAAACCTCCATCAATGAGATTCCGTTTGCAAGTTGAAGAGTGTTGGAAATCTGACATCACCAATGTTAAATCAGCTGTTAAATACAAATTTCTACCAAAGGAAGTTGAGAGAACACAAGTTGAAGATATAGCTGAAGTAGCAGTGAATTGTGATGAAAAGAAAGAGACAACCCCTATAGCATCAAAGATGGAAAGTCGACATGTAGAAGACCCTACTGAAGTGGTCAATGTCGAAGTAACCAAAGTAGAAAAAAATGAAACAACAGAAGATGAAGAGGTGGTTGAGAGCACTCCACAAGAAATTATTGGCATTCAAGATGCTGTCTTTGAAGAGGTGGAGCTTGTGTCTCAAGTATTAGAAGCGAAGATTGCTAACACTGAAGACTCAATGGACAGGACATTCACAGTCGCTGCTGATTCAGAAAACGAACACATAGAGTTTGTTATGCCACCATGGTTCTTCGAAGAGAAAGCTCCACGCTTTGGAGATTTTATCCCCAATGTTCCTGCTTCACCGGAATTCTGTTTGGGGATGGTCAAAGCTGTTGATCACATGTTGATTCCCCCTCATCACTATAAAATTCGAGGACGAATTTTTTCAAGTTGGGGAGAGTTGATGCAGATTCATCAGCAAATAGGGCTTGTTTCATTGGGAATAAGTCTAGGGTTGGGTTACATACATGTTGGGCCTTTGATCCCATGGGTTTCTAATGTAATAGGCCACTTTTATGGGCCTAAAATATGGGTATATATGTTGCATACGGGATTAGCCCAATACTTAGTTTATTTTTATGTTTTTTAATTGAACCGGTTCAAATTGGTTGCATCCAATTGGTTCAATTTAAGTGATCATGTGACTTGGTTAAGTGGTCATGTGACAACTTAATTGGTTATGTGATGTAAGTTGGGCTGGATTAGGACTATAAGTCCAGCCATGTTTTGAGTCTATTTCCTTTAGTATTCTAGTTTCCAAGTCAGTTTAAGTTACCTAATAGGTTAGGGATAGAGTTAGGCCATTCCTTTTTAGTGTCTAAGTCTATTTTGAATATTCTATATAAGTTTGTAAGGGAGGCCAGCATTGAATACGAATTTTGATTAATAAAAACTCAGCTTTATGCTTGCTGCCTTTGTTGCTGCTATTGCTCCCTCGTGTGAGTGTTGCCTTGTGAGTAATATCAAGGTGAAGGGATTGGTGGATCTCCAATCGACTCCTTGCATCATGAAGATCAGGAGGACTGCTACTTATCTCCTTGCATCTTGTAGATCGGGAGACCCCATTGTTCATCTTCAAAGCTGCTGCCATTAAAGATCTCTTCAAATCCAGTAAGTTTGAATCTGAACTTTGTTTAAACCTTCTTCTTCTCACTCCTACCCTAACTAGGATTCCTCCATAACTTCAAATCTGTCCATTAGTTTCAAACCAAACTTTCAACATACATCCCTTACATCATTATTGACACTCGATCCAAGTTTCATCAAACCCCCACCACCCTAAACCCTAGAATCCCCTACTCCTACCTCCATTAGAAATTGTCTCCAATAACCTTATCTTGCTGTCCAACTCATCTAACCTACTTCCATTCACTCAAACATCATAAAACCTATACCATTAGACTTCCCTACACCTGCCTATCATTACCATATAAGGCAACCCTAACCTAAACCTAACTTAACCCTAGTTTTTCCCTAAATTAGTAAACCCTAACCCAATCGGCCAGCCTTTGTGTGTGACCCTATTACCCTGGTTCCTAGTGGGATTACTCCTACCTAGGACTACATAAATTGGTATCAGGGCCATGGCCGACCATGGCAATCCAACCCCAGACACCAATCTGCCCCCTCCACCTGATCCTATGGCTGCTATAATGGAGATGCTACAGAAGTTGAATGAAAAGGTGGCACGATTGGAAGAGAAGAGGACTACCTCTCATAAGGACAGCAACATTCTCCTAGAAAAGGATATAAGACCCATTCCCAAATTCTCATCCTAAACCCTAGAATTAACCTAAAACCTAGTGTTGTCCATTCGAACCAGCAACCCCTTTTGCTATTGATCCTATTATCTGGCTCCTAGTAGGACTCCTACCTATCTAGGACTACATGATGCAAAATGATCACCAAATAGGGCTTATTTCTTTAGAAATAGGCCTAGGGTTGGGTTATATCCATGTTGGGCCTTTGTTCCCAAGGGTTTTTTATGTAATAGGCCACTTTAATGAGCCTAAACTAGGGGTACTTAGGTTGCATATAGGATTAGCCCAATACTTAGTTATTTTTATGTTTTTAGATTGAACCGGTTTAGATTTGGTTGCATCCAATTGGTTCAATGGGTCTAATTTAAGTGAAGTGTTCCTATTGGTTAATAGGTTCTTTTATCCTATTGGCTAATATGGAATCTTCTTTTAATTAGTTGTTTTTAAGTTAGATTCTTTTATTTTAAGTTAGTAGGGGTAGTTAGGACATTTTAGTATTTTAAATTAGTAATTTGAATTTGATTAGATCCCTTCCATAATTGAAGTGAGGAGGAGATTAGATTGTATTAGGATTTGGCTTAGGCCTTTAATTATAAATAAAGGAATCGTGGGAGGCTCCCCCAGAACAGATTTGAATTTAAAAAAAGAGATTTTCGTGGCTGCTTGTTGCTCCTTGCTCTCCAAGAGTGTGTGCATCCTTGTGGGCTTATCAAGGTGGAAGGGTGGGTGGAATCCTGCGACTCCTTACACCGTGACGGCTGGGAGGATCCCTATTTCGAAGGTGGTTTCATCCTTCAACAATCCAAGCTGCTGCCGGAGGAATCCAGTGTAAGTTTGGGTTTTAATTTTCTGTTTTATCCTTTCTTTCCTTCCCCAATCGATCCCCTTTCTTTTCTGTCCTATTTCTCATAAACCCTAGACTGCTACATTCTGCCCAGATCTGAATCTCAGTTCTGTCCAGATCTGCTTACCTATCAGAAGCCATCCAAATTCTGACCATAGCCTCCCCTCAACACCTTCCCTACTCGACCCAAGTTGCTGCCCCTTCCCATCACTCCGACCCTAATTTCTGTAAAAAGTTCCATTAGCCATTAAACCCTAAAATTACAGATCTCCCACTTCGGACCATCAAAACAGGCCCATATTAGGATCGAACCTCCCTCCCACAGTGCCCTAAACCCCCATTAAAAACCCTAGTTTTGGCTATTTTCCTTAGTTTTAGAACCCGAAACCCTAACCCTAATTTCTGCAGGAAATTAAAACTGATTCAAATTCAGATATTTTTATACCATAATGACCCTCTAAACCTGCAGATTAAAACCCTATAAACCCCATTCCCAAATTCCCATCCTAAACCCTAATTTTGCCCTAAAACAACCCCAAATCAGCCCTAAACAGCAGGCTTGACCAAAGCTTGATTCCAATTGGCTCCTAGTAGGATTATCACCTATTCTAGGACTGCATTACTACATCATGGGGTTTTTCACAAATCTAAAAATTCTATAAATCTAAATATGGTAAAACATTGTTAAAAACTAAAAGTGTGGTAAAATATTCATTTGTTTTGATATCTAAAAAAATATTTTCATTCAAAGCGATTTTGACAACATTCGCGCATACCAAATAAGATTTGACCGAAACATAACTTCTTCAATATAAATCAGATTTAAGCAATTTTGGATTTGTTGGAAAGCTGGTTTTGTGCTCTACCTAATACTAAAAGTCTCATGTAAAAATAAAATCATCTTCCTAGTCAAACTTCTTAGAGAACAAGAACATTTCTCTAAATCGAGAACAATTTAATTACTTATAGATAAGATCATATTTTCTAAGAACAATATAAACCAAACGTATGTTTGATTGTTTCAAACTTCCAATAGCTTGGTTCTTCAATTATGTTGTCTTCTAGTTCCATGTTGACTTTTGATGACTTGCTGCGGCTTAATATTGATTTTTGATGACTTGATGTGACTTAATGTGGCTTAATGTTGATTTTTGATGATATAAGGTATATATTGTAGCATACTAAATAATGTTAGAAAAGGGGGGAAATTTTGATTTTTGATGACTTGATGTGACTTAATGTGGCATAATGTTGATTTTTGATGATATAAGGTATATATTATAGCATACTAAATAATGTTAGAAAAGGGGGGAAATAAAAAACAACACTTGGGGGCGCCTTGGTCACCTAGGAGGTCGCCTTGTCGCCTAAGCGCTTAGACACCCCTCCAACGCCTTGGGTCACTTTGCCACCTTGACAACTATGCTTCTGATGGGTAAAAATGAAAATGGAAGGCTAAGAATGAAATTAGAAGGTAAGAAGAAAATAAGAGTTTCAGACTGTGGAATGGAGGGAAGTGTGGATCGAGTAGGGGAATGGTATGGAGATGGAGTGTTTCAAAACCCAGCAGGGTTGGTGATAATTGAAGATGATATGAAATTTAAAGGTGCAGTCAGAGGAGTTGCAAGGATGCAACAAAGCTACACTCGATGGATCTCCAACAGCAACAAACACAATGGAGGAGAAGTCTTCAGTCTTGAATATGGATCATTAGCAGCAACACTTGATTAACCTTCTGGGCAGAGGAATAATCACCAGCAGCCTTGGCTGGACGGAGGTAGCAGTAGCAGCCTTTGGGGTCAATAGAGGATGGATTCAGATCTTCAGATTGTATTTTAATTAGTTGTTGCAGTCACAGGTAGTAACAGCAGTAGAGATCGAGCAGGGGTAGGGATGAAGAGAAAGTAGAAGAAGGTGGGGTAGCGGGGAATGGGCCTCTCACCCTGGGTCTCTCACCCACAGCTATCTCAACTGTTGCAGCATAGGGAAACATCCATACTCGATGGCTAAGTTGGCCTGCAGTTCTTTTCTCTAAAAATTCTGGCTTTTCATTAAGATCTGATGTCTTTTAATAGGCAAACTTACAATAAAAACTAATCTAAAATAGAAACTGAGTAAATTAGAAACTACTAAATCCTAAGAGAAACTAACTAAATCTACTTGGCTTTATAATTCAGCCACAAAATAAAAACTAAAACAAATTAGAAACTAATAAATATGGAAACTACTAAAGTGCACTTAGATCCAGCTGACTGGTCAAAGAAAGATCCTAGCAAAATCGTGGAGCATCTTTAACTGGTCAAGGAGGATCTTTAACCAAATCATGGGGCATCTCAGATCCCTGCTTGGCTGGCTCGAGTTGGCCCTACTGGGCTGGCTCGAGCTGGTCCATCTCTGGCCCAAAGAGGGGTCAGGTCCTTTGTCTCTTATTCTGGCCAGAATCTACATCAGAATGCTCCTAGTTAAATCATCCATGATAAGCGGCTAACCACAAACAAATAAGGGCTTAAAGCTGATCCTTCATGTTACCCAATTGTAATTGGAAATTGACTACCTTGCTACATCAGAATGCTTCTAATTAAATCGTCCATGATAAGCGGCTAACCGCAAACAAATAAGGGCTTAAAGCTGATCCTTGATGTTACCCAATTGTAATTGGAAATTGACCACCTTGAACCTCCCCCCCCCCCCCCACTGCAACTTCCAACTTACACCTTGTATTATCATTTATTTTCTGATTCAGTTATGAGTCGGGTTATAGGGATATTTATGAAATTTGATTTTTTTTATATTTTATCTTGTTGACCTTAGGAGAAGTGGAGAAGAAAGACATGCATAGCTTACGTTCCACGTAGCCGACCCCATTTAGCTGGGATAAGGCTGAGTTGTTGCTGTTAAAGTTAGATACATTAGTAGCAAGTAAGAGTTAGAGTCTTACCCTACTTCTATTTCAGTTTTTGAGTTTGACTAGGAAACTTCTTTTCTTTTTTCTTTTACATAAATAAGCAAACTTTATGTAAAGATTAGAATGGAATGAAGTTTTTTTGTTTCAGTTACATATGCTGCAAAGTGCTGCTGTTGTGCGACCGGGTTCTCTCTTTCCTTCCAGTTTGATACGGGATTCTGGGTTTTATGATCTTCCTTCCTCAGGTCAGAACTCCTCTTCTCCTTCCCTTCTCTTCCCTTCCTTAATCTTTCCCATTCCTATTCTGTTGCCTCTCTTCTTTTCTTGTCCTGTTCCCCTTCTGTTTCCCTGTTTCATCAGGCATTACCCTACCAGGTCGTAGCTTGTTTTTCTCAGCCCCAAATCTGGGAACTAAATTGGTACTTTTGGATGACCCTACCTGCAAAACCCTAGACTCGAAACTTGTTGGAAGTGTGAGGTATTGCTTGGAGACCAAATCTGTTATATGCTCTTTCGCCACATTCGATTTCAGAGAATTGCTCTCGGAATATCACTTGGGTTTTGGGACTTCTGTGGGCTGGATTCCATAGATTGCAAGCGTGGCCCCAAATTTTCAAGAGATTTGAAACTGTCTATGAAAACTGAGATCGAACACAAGAGAGCCCCCTCCACAAGTTGTGTTTGTCGAGGGTTGAAGACAACCTAATTTATCCTTTATTAATAAAGCCAATTCTTTCTTTTTATGCAAAAGGCCCTACTTTCTTAATTTAGTTTCTATTTATCCCCATACTTTCTTGAACTTCCAGATTGGTCTTTTCCCTTTAACATTATTTACAATTCAGTCCTAAATTTGATTTGCTTTCCAAAAGGGTCCTAAATAGTCCTCTGAATGTACAAGATTGCCACTGCTTCTTTAACTTGAGTTATTTAACATCCTTATGGACCCATAGTGATCCCAAAGTAGGGTTGTGAAACCCGGGATCGCATCATTTTCCCAAGGACTGAAATGTTTTCATTTGTTTTGCCAACAGAGACGCAGATGTGGTCTATTGCAGCACAACTTATGGCATAAAACTACATAAATATTTGTAGTCTCATTACATTTGGCTTGATAAAAGAACTTAGCTTAGAAAACCCCAAGCTAGAGCATGGCATCAATATAGGGTTCAAACATTACCGGACTTACAGATGTTCCCTTGCAAAAATTCTATGGGATTCTCTTACTCCCCCACCCTCTTCCTCTCTTTTAGCCATGTGGAAGTATGACATATCCAACCCAGACCATCCAACTGATAGGCGACCCTCCAGCTTGGCAATTTATGTGCTAACCAGCATATAAACATTGCTTAAACACTATGAAGCACAGTAGATACAAATCAAATGGCACCAACAAGATTGTCTACACTCTAATTTTCATAATCTGAACAGGAATCCCGAAAGAGAGAAAAATAACAAGAAAGAGAACAACCTGCAGTTCTGTTCCTCAACTACTGTACCACGTTTCAAACCTTACAATGAACTGATGATTGAAAAACTAAGGTCACAAAGCAACTCTATCTAATCAAGGTGAAAAAATGAGACTACGAGCTGAGAAGCAAGAACTGTTCCTAATGTAGTCCTAGAATAGGAGATAATCCTACTAGGAGCCAGGTAAAATCAGGTTCTGGTCAAGTCTGCTGTTTGGGGCAGATTTGGGGTTGTTTAGGGCAAATCTAGGGTTTAGGCTAGGGTTATGGATGAAAATAATATAGGGTAATGATCAGCAGGTTTATGGGGTTATTTTGATATAAAAATATTGGGATTTGGATCAGTTTAAAATTCCTACAGAATTAGGGTTAGGGTTTCGGGTTTTAGAAATTAAGAAAAATTACCAAAACTACAGTTTTGAGTTGGAGATTGGAGTAGGGTTTTTGGTCAGATATTAGAGATGTTAGAGGGAAGGTTCGGCTGTAATGTGAGCTGGATTGGATGGCTAATTAGGTCTGAACAGGTTTTTGGCTATTTAGGGTTCAGTGGAGATGAAGGGGAATTAGGGTTTGAGTAATGGGAAGAGGCAGCAACTTAGATCGAGTATGGAGGGTGTTGAGGAGGAGCTGTGGTCAAAGTATGAGAGGATTCTGATGAGGGAACAGATCTGGATAGGTTCTAGATAAATTAGGGTTTATGAAATTAAAACAGAAAATAAAGGGATCGAATGGGGAAGGAGAATGGAATGATAAAAACAAAAATTAAACTCAAACTTACCACTGGAATCCACCGGCAGCAGCTTGAATGATGAAGGATGAAGCCACCTTCAGAGAGAGATCCTCCCAGCCGTCACGGCGTAAGGAGTCGCAGGAATCCACCTACCCTTTCTACCTTAAAATCCACAAAGATGCACACTCAAAGAAGCCGAACAGCAGCAGCAGGAAAACAGTCTTTTTTTTTCAAATTTCAATGTGGGAGAGCCCTCCACGATTTACTATATTAATAAGATGGCTTTATGCCAAGTCCTAGTACAATTTAAAGTCTTTTCCTTCAAAAATAGTGGAAGGAAGAGATTTAATCTAACTTAACTAATTTAAAACAGTAAAAGACCTATTTAACCCTACTAACTTAACTTAAAAGATATCTAACTTAAAATAACTAATTTAAAAGAAGATTTCATATTAGCTAATAGGATATAAGGACCTATTAACCAATAAGAACACTTCACTTAAATTAGACCAATTGAACCAATTGGGTGCAACCAATTCTAAACCGGTTCAATCTAAAAACAGGAAAATAAACTAAGTATTGGGCTAATCCCGTATACAACCTATATACCCCTAGTTTAGGCTCATTAAAGTGGCCTAATACATAAAAAAACCCTTGGGAACAAAGGCCCAACATGTGTATAACCCAACCCTAGGCCTATTTCTAAAGAAATAAGCTCTATTTGTTGATCATTCTGCATCAGTTCCACTTTGTTTTCATCCAGACTCAGTTTTTTTTTGGGTTGGGGGGGGGGGGTAAAAATCCAGACTCATAACTGACATTGAAATATGAATTGATCCTGATTGAAACCATATCTCTGATGATGATTGATAGTTGATCAGATCAACTCTTACAGCCTTTTTGTGAAGCTTAAAAAAGGGGGAAATGAATAAGAATAAGAAGACCAAAAGTAGGAGAAGAAGAACCTTTTGTCATACCAACAGATTCAGGAAGGGTTGAGAAAACTAAATTGGATGTCAATATCCTTTAGTTTAAATATGTTTACAGCACTGACTAGACCAAATCACAGTGTCCCACAAAGATTACACTTTATAATCAGCTAACAACTGCCACCTAGAGTTAAAAATAAGCCAACTAAATCTCAGCAAATTGATCACACTGTCATAGGTCTTGCGGGGCTACAACTTGAGAAGACCCATTCAACTGTAAATTTAAGGTCTCTAACAAAATTAAAACAGTAGGGGGATTATTTTTTAACCCCTTTCTGACAAAAACTGCCGGAAACCAGTTCTGCCAACTGCTAAGAACTCCCATCACATAAAAACCAACATCAATAACTTAGCTTTATAAGTTCTCAGATTAATTTTTTAGCAAAGACGAATTAGATAACCTTAAAAAGAAAGACTTTCTGACAAAAGGAAGGGTGAAAAAAAAAAGTTAATAGCATGAAAATATCCTTTAATTGCTAGATTTATTCACCTATAGGCCACAGAAAACAATTTTTTGAAGGAAAGGAAAAGTTATCGCATGACAATATCCTTCAAATTGCTAGATTTATTCACCTATGGGATTCATCGTTACAGAGACCAAATTATTGAAGAAACCTGAGAGCTCATTAGCAATCAACAGAAATTATCAGAGAAGAGGCATGTCACTTCACGAACAGCTCAAATCAGCAAAGAATAGCAATTAGACAAAGCGAAAAATAAGACTTGTGGGCTTAACAAAAGTTTATTCATATAACCTTATCCAGCGAAACCCTCTTCAAATCTCAGAAGACCTTCACGGAACCACTAGCTAAAGAAACGAAAGAAGACAGAGATAAAGGAGAGGTGTGGTGACCTTACGCTTGATCTCATGGATGGGCGTCTGGGCATCTTCAATGTCGGGGACGAAGCTAGGAGGAACAGAACCAGGATCCCTCAGGATGGCAGCGGCGTAATTGAAAATACACATACAAGCCATGGCCGTAAAAAAGAAGGCGTTTAATATACCAGAGGACGTCATGAGCCCGAGCCAACCGTCTATGAAGATGAAGACGGTGGTGTAATAGAGGTAGCAGATGGCCGAGAGAACAACGAGCACTGGAAAAGAAATGCTGCAGCTCCACCTCATCCTAGCACCGAAACTTATTGGATCATAAAAATTAGGTTTTACGCTTGAGGCAGGCGTTCTTGTGAACCAGGGAAGAAGCAAAAGAACCGACAATGGGAAGGGTTACCGCTTAACAAGACGAAGAGAGAGACAGAGGACACGGGTAGTCTTTCTAAACGCCCGAGGGACAGAAACGGCCGCGATTTATCATGGTTGTCGGAACCACCGGCGTTTGTCACGACGGCGTCTCCTGCTTGTTCCTGTTATTTTGCAGGATTCGCTAAGTTCGGTGGTTGGACAATAGTACCCTTCTATTTTCATTCGAGATACTAGTACTAAAATGCCCTTCGTTTCTTCTAATTTTACAAATGTACAAGTGTACAAGTATAACAAGAATGGTTTTAGTGCACGTACATCGTAGAGAATGGATCATCTGCACGTATCAACAGGTGAACGTACATCTCAGAGCCAATCACATTTTAATTTTGTTTTCATAAAAACCCCTCCACCCCTTGTAAATGGCAAAATATAAGACAAGCGGTTGGCTCTCACAAGTACGTTCACCAGTTGGTATGTGTAAAGGACCGAACTCCACAATATCGACCATCCTGGAAACCAATACCGTATTATAAGCTAAACATTGTCTAGGATGGACTAATGTTCGAATGTGACAGCATGGCCTTGGAATTCCTCTTATATTTACTCTCAACTTGTATTATTCAGTCTCTTGCCAAAAAAAAAACTTGTATTACCCTCTCAAACTACTATTTTTTGTAAGGGTGCACGTTCTTTGTCCTAGAGCACGTCTGAGCGTAGGCTGCGCCCAAACACATGGGGAGGGACAGGGGCGGGGTTTGCGTCATTGGGGGGGGGGGGGCTGATAATTTCATCCACCCCCATGTGTCTAGGCATACCCTGCGTCCCCAGTGCAGAGAATTTTATCCCTTTTTGTGATAATGGGTATGAAAGAATTTGTAATTTGGGAAGTAGTTTTCTATCCAGGAGTGTGGCTACTCCCATGTGTCTATCCTCAATACAAGGGGGTAGAGATGTCTTTTCATATGGGGAAGAGAGATATAGACTCATGGGAGTGCTAGTGTAAGCCACACTTCCAAACAAAGTTCTTTTTCCCTTATAATTTATTTACTTTGTTAGCCTGAAAGGCATGTGGGTTTCAACTCTCAAGTAGCACAATCTTTTTTGGGTCTGTAAACAATATTATTTCCTTTCTTAGTTATTGATTAGTTCTTTCTTCGTAAAAAAACAACAACAACAACAAATTCAGTCTTATTCTAATTAATAGGGTCGGTTACTTGGATCCTTGCAAAATAAAGTAAGGAAAACTGATTGAAAGTAAGCGGGATGAAGAAATGAGAGATGAGAAGTAACAAATAAGAACTGAAAGTAAGAGGAAAGGACACAACCCAGGAAGTTAGGAAAATTTCATTTAAATTGGGTCGGCGACATGGATCCTTGCCTCAAATAGGCTCTATCCGAGGTCATACTTGGTACAAGACCTAGACAACACATGTCATGTCTTACAACCTCTCCTATGGTTATTTTAGGTCTGCCCTTAGCTCTTTTAGGTCGTATTGGATTAATATAAGCTAAAATGCTGAGTTAGCATACCATTTTGATATCAGACTTGTATCAGCTGAAAAAATGTTTAAAAAAAATTCCAAAAATATTATAAATAATAAAAAATAATATATATATATATATAATAAATCATTTTGTGTGAAATATTAAACAAAATGTAACAAATATTGCAATAAATTTGTAAAAAAATGGATTAATTTTTTTTTAAAAAAAATTTATAAAAATTAAATTGTGTTAGAATGAAATATGTATTTTTATGTCAAATATTGCATAAAATGTAAGATCAAAGGTTACAAGGATTGGGTATCAATATCTTGTTGCATTGACATTACAATAGTAATACATTGAGTATTTGAAAAAAAAAAAAAAAAAAAAAAGTATTGATTGTCAGATACGGGTGATACAATACTGATACCTCAAACCATGTATACAACCGCATACTTTAAAGAAACCAGACCACTCAAACCAGGCTAATCGAGGTTCACTAATGGGGAAGCAAGTCTTGATGTTGTGGTGGCTGCCACTTGCAATAGAGCGTTGGCCATACTCAAATGTAGGGTCATTTGTTCCACTCTCTCTCTCTCATTGGATGATTGACATCCTGTTATTCCCTCTTGCCCCCTCACACCCCCAACCTTGGCTGCCTTTTATTGAGTTAGGACTTGGACGCCACCTCTAGCCACCCTCTTGGGCACCATCCTAGTGGCCTATGGGCCTTCGATAGGATTGATCGAAAAAAAATTTATTATTGGGGTTTTTTTATGAAAAAAAGGGAAATTAACCAAATAAGATAATCTCTTCATAGTTTATACTTTATACCGAAAAGGAAAAAACACCAGAATCCATTTTTTGGAAGGTTACCATACATATCCTTACTTATCCTCCCTAGCTTTATGCGCTAGCCTACTAATCACAGATATTACATATTTATTCTTGATAATAATAGTTGCATTCAGCTTAATCATAAGAGAAGAAATTGACAATATAGAACATAAAAGAACTCCCAAGGCCAGCCAGCCTGATTTCCTTGCATTAACCAATCACAAAGTTCATAGCTTTTGCTATTGTTTGCTGCAAACCTTGCTTGACGCTTCTAGCATTTGATGCCAACAGGTTCCCTGAAGAGCCATAACTCATAAAGTCACAATGAAATTTTGAACAAAATAATGCAAATTTTTTACTTACTAATTTTTGGAAATAAAATAAAGGGCAAATCAAAAAAAGGTTATAGTTTCTCAGTTCACCACTTTGGTTACAAGTTACAACACAGTTACACCCTCAAAAATCACAAATAGGGTTTTAGGAGTTCATATCAGATCAGCCTTATTAACCGATATCTATATCGACTGACACTGATACCGATACTGAATCGATGATACGGTACTGATTGAGGGTAAAATAATCAAATTACGATATGGTATTGGTATCTTTGAGCGCAAACATATCCTTATCGGTTTCGGAACTGGCAAAACTAATACGGATTCCTAAAACCATGGTCTCAAGATTCCCATGGCAATAGCTGCAAATATTAAACAAGTTTCGCCATGCATCTTTGGTGGCTGCAAATAGTAGTGTTTCCAAATCCCATGGGAACTTCCACGTTAACAATGACCTCTTCCAGGTAAAGAATAGGAGCTAAATACACTGTATGTTTCATATATCAAGGATGAGTTTGGCTGCCGCCTGGTACGAGGTCATTTCATTTTGAATTTACACTGAATTGGACAAGTAGTAATGCTTAAAAATGGACTCAGCTGGGGTCACAGTGCCTGGTAAAGCTTTTTGACAGCAATCATTAAGACTGTTTGGTATGCATTCCAGGTCAATTTTGCATTCTCAGGTGAAAAACAAAACTAACTATTTTTATCTTCGAAAATGCATGCTAAGTATACAATCCAAACATAAGGTTCATATAAGTTTTTATGAAATGAAACAATTTCTGCCATTATATCAGGCAATGGTAACAGAATCTACAAGTATTTGTCATGCAAGTTGATAGCATTAAAAGGATTAAAGATATAAAAGACCAAAGGCAATTTTTACATCAAGTGAAATTGCACAACTCTGATTCATGTGGAACCATAGTAAGAAGGCAAGGCCAAGTATTGTGTCATGAGAAATGGGGTATGTTTTCACATTCAGTTTGTTGATAAGCAGGTGGCCTGCACATGGATGCGAAAGATTTATTGATTCACAAATTGATCAACTCCAGACAATCGGTTGAATATCAGATCGGGCATTGACATTCATAACGAATTTTCTGCATGTACAATGTAGTTCCATGATAGCTGAAACTGTTCTCATTAGAACTTCGAAGTTAAATTTTTTTTTTTTTTTTTGGGGGGGTGGGGGGACCAACCCAGTATCTCATCATTTTCTTCACATCCTTGTTAAACTTAGATCACACCATTCCTAGAGAATGACATAATATAAATCAGAGCTTTTGACCTTTGCCTGTGTGTGTATAAAGGTAAATCTATTAGCTACATATGTAAATGGTGTGCAAGTGCTTCAAACCATGTAGGAAGCATCCATTCCACTCTCTCCACTATCCTGCCATCCAGACCCTGCTCTAAACTTGCACACAGGACACGTGCCTTGCTGCCGCAGCCATGGGTCGATGCAGTTAGCATGGAACTTCAAAGAGAATATAGAAAATCAAGGTTAGCACTGTATTCAATATAAAACTGTCAAGGTAAATGTTAGAATGAATCACAGAGAATGTAGAAGATTAAAATTAATTGTCAAAAAAGTTGTGGAGAGGAAGAACCTGATGCAAGCATGGTAAGCTGCGGATTAGTTCTCCAACATTAACTTGCTCCAGGCAAACACTGCATGTCAGTTCATCTTCTGGAGACTTGATGTTTCCATCTGCCTTGCAAGAGTCTTGCTTTTTCTGCTAGACAAAACAATGATATCCAAATTGATCACTTGCTTTTTAAATGCAAGAATGCTTGTAAGTAGAGAAACACATTTGTGGCTTAGCTGATCTGCTAATGCAAGAACCATGCTGCAAGTTAGTGTTAGAGAGAAAATTCAATGGCCTCTAAAAGACCTCAATTAGATTTGGTTCTCTTCTTTCCCCCTCGCCTTCCATTAATGAAAAATGAAAACAAAACAACTTGAGAAATAAATCTCGTGTCAAATCCAGCTGTACGAGAAGCATAATGACATAAACAAGAAATGATAGTGGGGATTACCACTGTTATTTTCGAGGATACTGAAACATTAAATAGATTAATACTAGAATAGCTGAAAATAGGAATAAACACCATATATATGTACCTCTATTTCAAATTTCAAGATCTGATAATAAACACTGGAGCTGTATTATCAATATGCATATATTCAGAGCTGCATAAAGATCTCCAGAGTTTGGCAAAACAGAAAACTAAGTAACCACTAGGGATTATATTCCAGTCACTCTAAACATCAAAGAAAAGACAGAATTTAGAAGAGATAATGTGGGGGGTTGGTGGTAGGGGCTAGCCTACAAGTAACAGGCCAAACAGGAGAGAAAACATACGAGTTAGTGAATGTGATTGAAGGGAAAAATTAGGGACAGACCAAAAGAACACGAAAAGAAGACCAAAAAAAAAGAGCAGCCTGCATGTTATTACACAAGTTCCATCTAAGATTTGGAAATTGTAAACTTAAAACTAATGTACTTCAACAATGGGTAGAGGAAAAATGAATGCAGATTTAAGAACTAGAAAACAAATTAAACTAATAAAAAGAGAAGAATGAGAAGAAGAGACGAGTAAAGTTATTCTAGGTAGCACTACCTTGATTAAGTCCTGTAACTACAAAAATAACAATGAATAAATGATTTTACTAAAATTGTAAGAAGTTACTAAGTTATTTTTCAAACTAAGTAATGGTTTTTCAAGAAGTTTACCACAGTACCCCTCTTATTTATCACCCTATTTCACAATAAAGCAGTTTGAGAATTTAGACAAGTAATGAAGTTTCATATTGGAAATTCAGGGGTTTAAATCTTTTAACCACTGTCCTCAAAACTGGAGCCTCTTTCGAAAGGAACAGCCCTTATGCGATAGAGGGAATAATAAATAATAAAATCAGGGCTTAATAATAAGCAAATCTTGGCTCATTGCAAAGAAAAAAAATGGCTAAATGGAAAAAAAAAAGAAAAGGTAATTCTTAATAACAGTAAAATAACAAATTAACTAAAACTAGGAAACTTAAACGAAATTAACATAACAATAACATTAGAGATTGTGTTAGCATGCATAGATTACTGGTGAAAATGTCATCTACAATACTTGATTCCACATTTAAGAAAATTAAGTGATGCTATGAGAAGATGGGTAAAACACCGGGACCGAATGAGATCCCAATTGAAGTGTGGAAGAGCTTAGGAGTACAGGGTGTATCTTGGCTAACCAAGCTGTTCAACAAAATTTTGAGTACAAAGAAAATGCCAGATGAGTGAGGAGAAGCACTGTAGTCCCGATTTATAAGAATAAAGGTGATATTCAGAACTGCAATAACTATAGAGGCATAAAACTAATGAGTCATACCATAAAGCTATGGGAAAAAATCATTGAAGCCTACATAAGAAGAGAGACTGATATTTCGGAGAATCAATTTGGTTTTATGCCAGGGAGATCCACGACAGAAGCTATTTACTTGTTAAGGAGGCTTATGGAAATTTTTAGAGCCAATAAAAGGAACCTCCATATGATCTTTGTAGACCTAGAAAAGCCCTATGACAGAGTCCCTAGAGAGCTTATTTGGCATGTCCTAAACAAGAGAATGAGCTCAAGTAACTATGTAAGTTTAATTAAGGACATGTATGAGGGCGTGATGACGAATGTCAGAACTGCAAAGGGCCAAAGTAGTGAATTCCCAATTACAATTGGGCTACACCAAGGATTAGCTCTAAGCCCTTATCTGTTTGCACTCATCATGGATGACTTAACCAGACACATTCAAGATGAGGTTCCTTGGTGTATGCTTTTCGCTGATGATATTGTTTTGATAGACGAGACAGTGGAAGGGATTAATGCAAAATTGGAATTATGGAGATCAAGCTTGGAATCAAGAGGGTTTAAGTTAAGCAGAACAAAGACAGAATATATGATGTGTAACTTCAGTTAGACCAGGAGGGGGGATGAAGTGGTGAAACTTGAGGAGCAAGAGCTACCACAAAGTGAACGCTTTCGATACCTGGGGTCAATCATTAACAAAGAAGGTGATATAGAGGATGATGTTTTCCACAGAAGTAAAGTAGGATGGATGAAGTGGAGAGGCGCATCGGGAATGTTATGTGACAAATGCATGCCTGTTAAACTTAAAGGAAAATTCTACAAGACAGTTATAAGACCAGCTATGACTTATGGGGCGGAATGTTGGGCAGTTAAGAAGAATAATATAAATAAGATGAGTGTAGCCGAGATGAGGATGTTGAGGTGGATGTGCGGCAAGACCAGGAGAGATAGAGTAAGGAACGATTGTATTAGAACTGGTTTGGGAGTTGCACCAATCCAAGACAAGCTCCGGGAGAGCCGACTGCGGTGGTATGGTCATGTCCAACGGAGACCCATGGATGCAGGAAAAGTGACCAGATTCAGCTTAATGGAGCTAAAAGGGGTAGGGGCAGGCCTAAGATGACTATTGGTGAAGTGGTAAGAAAGGATATTCATGTGGTAGGGCTCGACCCTAGTATGACTGCGGATAGAGTTGTTTGGAGGATAAGGATCCGTATAGCCGACCCTTTGTAGGGGGATGTTCCTAGGATGTTGCTTTGACTATTGCTTCGACTCCTACCTTTACTTATTTTCCTTTTTTCCTTTTTATCTCTCTTGCATCCTTTATTGGCTTAGCATCTATTGGATCCATGTAGCCGACCCCATTTAGTTGAGATAAGGCTATGGTTGTTGTTGTTGTTGTTGTTGTTGTATGAGAAGATGGGTCTATTATCATTCATCTCTAAATTTTGAAGGAAAAAAAAAACAAAAAAAAAACTGAGTAGTCCTAGTGGTCAAATTAGTCTGACCAGCTGATTTTCAAGGAATTTTATGAACAGTGCAAATTGACCAAGTTTTCAACAGCTGCCTGGTTCTAAATAAAGCACTTATTTCCTAATTTTCCCGAACCCAAATTCCTATTCACAAAAATTGAAAAGCCATAGCGGATCCCCCCATTCACCCGCTTCTACTGTCACAAACAGCCAGATTCATAGGCCCCCATGCCTCCAGCTCTCACACCCACCTCCTCTATTAATTATCAATTAACAATTGGACAACATCAACTATGTCACCCTTCTCCACCATGTGGCCACCAAATATAGGTGTGTGCCCCTTGACCCTGGTTTCATCGGTGATAAAACCAATTTCCGAAATGTTCACAATTAACCATTTCTTAAATCTTAATATGTGATTATGCATCATAGCAAATTTTGTTCAGCCTAAAAGTTAGCACAAGTAAAAGGTGAATATTTGTCCAGGGAAAGGAGGGAGGGATGTTTTTCATTAAGGAGTTCAAGAAGATAAGACCTTGGTTAAATTAAGTAGCAATAGGATTCATAATTTGATTTTAAATCTAATTGGTCAGGATAGCACTAGATGGTTAATACCCCCTATAAACATTGTATTCATGTTTTCTGAGGCAGAATAGTTGAGTTGCGAAAAAAAAATTCTGAATTACTTTCAGATTCTGAAGTTCGATCCATTCTATTGAAACCTGGTGACTGATTCCTCCAGACCTTTGAGTAATGTAAGGGAGATATACATAGGTTTATTGAGCTAATGAAATCTATCCCTGTTTCTTTCTCCATACATAAAACGTCTACTGATTTCCCAATTGTAAATTTGGATTTCTTTAAGCACTATTTGATATATCAAACTGCTGCCCTAATACTTTTTTCCATAGTATCCCTAAATCCTTTCAAACTGCTGTTATAACTTCTAATACTTAATCCTCTGCATATACTAAAATACAATTTCGATTTAGTGTCTCTTTGGTTGTCCTGCATGATCCACACAACACAGACGCCCGTGTGGAAAAATATAAAGAACGTCTGTCTATTCAGCAGAGCACATGATGCAGAATGGACAACTTGAATCAGCAAGCACCTGGACCCCCAAGTGGACCAGGTTCATGGGTCTATTGAAACAGCCAGCTTTGGCTGAGTTCTCCAAGTCATGTTGATGCTGATCCGGGGTTCCGAAACTCGACTTGGATTGCGTATGGACCCAACTGATCAAACAAAAGTTTAAGCAATAGAAAGGCAATGGCAATTTTGTAATAACCAGAATTTTCTAAGGGTTAATTGGTGGGTAAAGAAGATAGGACCTAATAGGAATTAGATTTATTGTGCAAGGACATACTTGGAAGCAAAGTTAAGGCATGGGACATGAGGGAATAAGTAATAAAGGAAGGGGTATATTAGGAAATTAAACAATTAAAAAAATTAGAATCAAGACATTAGATCCCTATGTCTGCCGGTTTCATTTGAAATGTTAGGGGCCTCAATTCCCTAGCTAAACATCAAGACATTAGATCCCTTATCAAATCCACCCACTCTTCCTTTTGCGCTCTTCTGGAAACCCGTGTTCTCCAAGAGAACGCCTCTCGCATTGCTGCCTCCATTGCCCCTTCCTAGTCTTTTCTTTCCAACTACAACCATTCCCCTAATGGCCGTATTTGGATCCTCTGGGACCCCTCCAAAATTCTCATCTCTGTCTTGCACTCCTCCTCCCAACTCCTTCACCTTCTCCACCCCCAACTCCTCCTCTTCCTTCTTCCTCTCTGTGGTCTATGCCCATAATCAAGCTGCCGATCGTGTCCCTCTTTGGACTGATCTCTCTCTCCTTAAATCCGGGTTAAACTCCCTCCCTTGGGGAGTGGGTGGTGACTTCAATGTTGTCAGATCTCAATCCGAAAAAATCGGAGGGCTCCCCCTTAATCTCTCTTCTATTAATGACTTTAACGATTGCGTCGAGGACCTTGGCATTGATGACCTTAGATGGTCAGGATCCCCCCTCACTTGGCATAACCGGAGAGTGGGTAGCAATCGGATTGCTTGCAAGCTGGATCGTCTCCTCATCAATGAACCCTGGCTCTCCACCTTTCCTCATTTCCACGCCAACTTCCTTTCCCAGGGTCTTTCTGACCACTGCCCTTGCCACCTTCTTATTCAGTCCTATTCCTCTTTTGGTCCCAAGCGTTTCAAATTCTTTGATATGTGGACCTCCCATCCCCTTTATCTCCCCACCATCCTTACAGCATGGCGCCATCCAGTTTTCAGCCCTTCCCTCCCCCTCATTGCCGACACACCAAGGCAACCCTCAAGAGTTGGAAACTTGCCACCTATGGCAATATTCCTACTCGGGTCTCCTCTTGCCGGTCTGACCTTGCCCTTGTCCAATCCCGCCTCCAATTGGACCCGCTCAACCCTGAGCTGGCGTTGGAAGGAAAAAAGCTTTCTGAGGAGCTCTTCTCCCTCTCTCTCCAAGAAGAAAGTTTTTTGCGCCAAAAATCCAGGATTAAATGGCTGGAGCTTGGAGACTCCAATACGGCCTTCTTCCACCGTTCTTTGCACGCCAGAATGAACTCCAATTCCATCACCTTACTCCTTGCTCAGGACGGGACCCCTCTCACCTCCATCTTTGACATTAAAGCTGAGGTTGCCTCCTTCTCTTCCCCCTTCAACCCCTCCCCCCTCCCCCCTTTGACCTCATTAATAAGTTTGTCCCCCCCCCCCTCATTGACAGACTTCCTTCTGTCCATCCCCTCTGATGAAGAAATTTCCAAGGCTATCCTCTCCCACAAATCCAACAAAGCTCCTGGTCCTGATGACTTCAATATGGGCTTCTTCCTTAGCTGCTGGGACTCTATCAAAGGAGACCTCTTCAAAGCTATCCGTAGCTTCTTCTTTAAGCCCAGCCAACTTGCAAAGATCAATCAGACCTTCCTTTGTCTCATCCCTAAAAAAGATGGAGCCTCTTCTCTGTCCGACTTCAGACCTATCTCGCTTTGCAATCTTCTCTACAAGTTCATTGCAAAGATTCTTGCTAATAGGATTCAGATTGTCATCCCTTCCCTTGTCAGCCCCAACCAATCTACCTTCATCGCTGGCAGAAGTATTGCGGACAATATTATCCTCCGCTCGGAGATTGTGCGCGGGTTTGATAAAAAATCTCACTCTCCCGCGACCCTTATGAAAATTGATCACCACAAAGCTTTTAACTCCCTCCGCTGGGACTTTATCATTGATGTGCTCACTCAAATGGGCTTTCCACCTCCCTTCAACCGCTGGATTTTCGCTTGCATCTCCTCCCCCTCTTTCTCGGTTCTGGTCAATGGTTCCCCTACTGGGTCCTTCCACTCCAAAGTTGGCATTCGCCAAGGCTGCCCCCTTTCTCTTCTCCCTGGCCTTGGAAGTCCTCTCCAGGAGTCTCCAATCCAAAACGGATCTCCATCTTATCTCCCCTATTCCCAAATGCAAGCACCTTAATCTTACCCACCTGGCTTTCGCTGATGATCGGATGATCTTCTAAAAGGCTTCCACCTCCTCTATATCTACCATCATGTCTTCCCTCCGCCTCTTTGAGGATCTCTCTGGCCTCCGCATTAATCTCCTCAAATCCAAAATCTTCCCTACTGGTATCCCTGACTCTGATAGAGACACCCTCCTTCGCCTCACTGGCTTCTCCATTGGTGTCCTCCCTGTCAAATACTTGGGCCTTCCTCTTATCCCCGCTAGGCTCTCCTCCCATCATTGCACCCCCATGCTTGACAATATCAGAAAGCGGCTTCAGCTTTGGAAAGGCAAGCTCCTCTCCTATGCTGGTAGACTTGAATGCATTAGATTGGTTCTTCAATCATCTTACATCTACTGGTGTGGCATATTTGGGATCCCCAAAGCTACTATCAAGGCCATGGAAAACCTCTTATGTGCCTTCCTTTGAAAAGGGAAAGAAGCCTCCAAATTCTTGCATCCAATAAGTTGGAAAACCATTTGCCTTCCCAAGGCTAAAGGGGGCCTAGGCATTCGCCGCATCGGCGATTCCAACACTGTCGGAATCCTTAAGCTTATCAGGAAAATTTCCTCTAGGCATGATTCCATCTAGGCCCACTTGGTTTATTCCCATCTTCTCAAAAATAATTCCATCTGGACTGTCCCCATTCGCTCTGACTCTTCTTGGGTCCGGCGCAAGATCCTCCTTTTTCGCCCTCTTGCCCTTAGAGCCACCTCCACGACTATTGTTGATGGATCTTCCACTTCTCTCTGGTTTGACCCCTGGCACCCCTTAGGAGTTCTCTACAATGTCTTTGGAGCTAGAGCAATTTACTCCTCCAGCATTCCCAAATCTGCCCCTCCTCCATCATCTATTCTGGCTCTTGGTCCCCCCCTCCCCCCATATCCCTATCCTCTCCCAGATTTGGCCTAACCTCCCCCCTTCTCCCCTCCCCCCCCCCCCCAGCCCTTGCGGACAAGGCAATTTGGCTCCCCTCCCTAACCAATCACTTTAGCTATAGTTCGGCTTGGAACTTTGTTCGTAACCCCAGTCCTCCTGTCCCTTGGTCCAACCTTGTCTGGTTCAAAGGCCTCACCCCTCGCCATAGCTTCACGGTCTGGAGATCCCTCAACCTATGCCTTCCCTCGTTCCTCTGATTCGATTTGGAAAGCCATCTCTTTTGATGTCTCCACCAAGCTCACCTTTTGCTCCCATAAACCTTTTTGTGACTCCCCAAGGAATAGGCATATTGTTGTTACCTGGGGCTGAGACATGTCTCTCTTGCGGCCTCCAACCTCTTAAGGATGGCCTGATTTTGTGTTTACTCTCCCCCCCCCCCACTTTCTCTCCCCTTTGTATATTCCCCTCTCCCCTCTTTTTCCCCCCAGCCCCCTCCTGGGGTTTGGTAATATATTTATTCACCAAAAAAAAAAAAAAAGAATTAGAATCAGTATCGTGGTATGAGGGAGTCTTCTTCAACCTTTGGCAAACATGGGCGGTAGAAATTCATGGAACCAGACCTGGTTCGGGTGAAAGATCTCAATCGAAAGAGCTCCTGGCAACCTGAAATTCCAAGCAAGGCCTTCGTAACACTTAGGCCTCTTGAACTCATCCAATCACAGCCCAGTTGGTACATGGAGAATAGGATTTCAGATCTGCAACTAAATCTGGCAGTAGACAAAGGTTCAGATCTGACTCTTGCCTATGAAATTCATAAACCAGGTGGTCTTTCAGCCCCAGGTGCAACAACCTGAATAGCCGTAGCATTTATGACTACTACACCAATTCTCAAGTTGAAAGATTAGGGTATGAGAGAGATCGATGTGTTCACCTATATGCTGTACTATCTTTAGTTGCAGAAAAGTTAGTGAAGTTGCAAGGTAACAGTAGGAGAAGGAACATAAACCAGAGTACTAGCAAACAGAGGAGAATAAAAAGAATAGAAGAAGAGAGAAGAAACCGCAAGAGGAGAGGGAAGAAGCTATGAGAGAGAAGGGGATATGGTCACACAACCGTGTTCGTACCAATCTGGTAACAAAACAACTCAAAACATTCATTCATTCAAATCTGCTATTCTAATCGTTGGTTACATATCTATTTATAATACCCAAAAATAAAGATTCCTAATTACTTCCTAAAACTTAGACTAATAAAAATAGAAACTCAATAATGCTCAAATTGGAAATTTCCCTAATAACTACCCAAAATAAAAGATTACATATATTTCCCAAATAAAATAAATCCTAAATATCCTACTGAACCAGAACAAGGTTGGGACCCGATTCATCTTCATATGGATCCCCCAACGGGTTTAGTCTGGTCCAAGCAATTGCTCCTGTATCACGTGGGAGCTTATTAGCACAATTAAATTGCTTTTTTTTCTTTTCTTAGTTCAAGTAGGAATGCTGCTTTGTTAGTCGTTTCTACATTCAGCAAAATTGTAAGTACTCCTACTCATGACAGGAATCTGATTTTTAGTTCATAGTTTTAGGACTTTATTTTGAGCTCTATAAATACTTTGTAAGGCTCAATAGCCAGGGATGATTTTGATCATTGAAGTTTTTAAGTTGCCATTGGCCTTAAGGATCTGTGAGAGACAGATTGGGCGGGATATCCTAGCCTGCGATAGGTTTCTTCCTTCCCTTTCTCTGTTCTACCACCAGCCACTGCCAGTGACTGATCACTGATCGATATCTTCAGTTGATGATGGTGTTTGCCTTCTGATTTTAAGAGGTTCAATTTTTCTCCATCCTATGTTAGATTCCTAACTTCAGGCCTGGTATTGCATTAGCATATGTGGATAGATAAGACTATTAAGGGAAAATTTATATAACTCCCCTATACTTGCCCTATATTTGCTTAAACTCCCCTACTCAAAGTTTGTTTTCTGATTCCCTCAGAAAAATCAAACTTTTAATTCTTTCTCCCCTGCTAATTCTAAATCCTTACATTACCCCTGCTCCTCTCCCTTCCCCTCCCAGAGCCCCCTCCGGTGGCACCCTACTCCCGCAGTCTCTCCCTGGCATCACCCCGCACCCTCCAGCATGCCACCATCTCTCAAGACCCCTACCTTCCCCTCTACCATGAGCCACCCCTCTATGCACCTCCTGCCCCATAAAGAACACTAGATAATATGCCATTCCCGCTTTCCATGACACTACCTACACCAAATAATGTGCCATGCTCGTCTCATCTCACAACCACCGTCCCAGACTAAAACGTTAAATGCCTCCCAAGTCCCTCTCTCCCTATATATAAGGAGACAAGACTAGTTGTTGAGAGAACAACACTATACACATAAATCTCAACAGACTAGAAAAAGACTTGGTTTAAGAAATTCAAAACCAGGCCATTCAGTTTCCTACCACTTACGCTTTACACAGTAACATAACGGAGGAGAGTAGAGCAACAACAACAAATCACAAGAACATATCGAGCTGGCATTGAATGCATCTGTTGTCATCACATAAGCACGTGGTAATCTCACCTTGTCATCACTGGAAAGAAGCAATCTCCATCTCCATCTTCATTGTTCATCTTAACAAAGATCCACATCGGCTACTTCAGGATCAGCCGCTCACTGTACAACCCGGCCTTTCCCTAGAAGGCCCTAGGAGAGCCCACCTCCCACTCTAACGCTCTTCAATGCCTCCTCTGCATGGTCCCCTCCATCATCACCATCTCCCTCTGGTCTCTCGCCCTCCTCGCACTCCTACTCCTCTCCATGCTCTACCTGCTCCACTACTGGTTCTACTTCAAAATGGTCAAGGTCGACCACTAGAGGAGACACCCCACCAATTGGGAGAAACAATGTGGGGAGGCATGGGCAAGAATAAAATTATCTTCTCCGATGCGGGGGATCTGCGTTGGGTTCATACCTCGATTTAGCAGGTGAGTCAGGCTTGGAGAAGGAAGAGTTTCAAATTTGTGATTGAAAATCCATTGCTTCAAGTTCAGGGAGATTCAGCTTCGCTAGGAATTTCAAGCTTGGCACCTTTAACGTCACCTGTATAAACTCAAGTAATAAGCTGACGTTTTTCCCCATCCCCCATTTTTCAGAGGATATTCAATTGGTTATTTCATCTCTTCTGAGTTCCTTGGCCACATCGGAATCAACTACATCTTTGCTCTGTGGATTTCATGGCTTCTCCTACAATCTGATCCCTTCGTTGCCCCAAGAGCCGTTTACTATCTCATACTTTGGTGGTGGTCGTGTTGCCTGTTATCATGCTCAACGTCAAGATCTATAGTCAGAGTTCACCAAAGGGAAGCGCTTCTTATCGAGGATGACCAACCCCATGAGACTGCTATCATGATGGGAGATTCAGCTTTGCTAGGGATTTCAAGCTCGACACCTTTAACATCACCTGTAGAACCTCAAATTATAAGCTGACCTTTTTCCCCATCCCCCATTTTTTGGAGGATATTCAATTGGTTATTCCGTCTCTTTAGAGCTCCTTTGCCACATCAGAATCAACTACTTCTTTGCTCCCTGGATATCATGGCTTCTCCCTTCCTACAATCTGCTCCCTTCATCGCCCCAAGAACCGTTTACTATCTCATCCTTTGGTGGTGTTCGTGTTGCTTATTATTGTGCTTGACGTCAAGATCTATTGTCAGTGGTTCACCAAAGGGAAGCACTTCTTACTGGGGATGACCAACCCCAAGAGCCTGCTATCAGTGATGAGCAATCTGGCTAGGGCCCAAGTAGCAGCTCAAATGGGTTGGAGGGAGAATGTGGTGTGCATGTTATCTCTGGGCATGAAATATTATCCCATGCCCTTTGTTACTCTTTATCAGAGGTGATCTGGAACTGATCGGCTGCCAACGACGTGGCATACTGTCTTCTTCTTGTTCTTTGCGGTGCCATTATTGGATGTTCTTTATGCCTAGAGAGTTATACAGCATATTCTAGAGAAGGGAAGGGTGTGATGTAAATATGTGGATATAATTAAAGATATGTACAATGGTGTGGTGACTAGCGTAAGGACTATGGGGGGGTCAAGGTAGTGAATTCCCAATTACAATGGGGAACACCAAGGATCAGCCTTAAGCCCTTTGCACTTATCATGGATGATTTAACCAGAGGTATACAAGATGAGGTTCTTGGTGTATGCTTTTTGCTGGTGATATTGTATTGGTGGATGAGACTAAAGCAAGGATTAACGCCAAGTTGGAGTTATGGATCAACCTTGGAATCAAAGGGTCTTCAAATAAGTAAAACAAAGATGGAATACATGATATGTAACCTTAGCCACACTAGAACAAATGATGAGGTGGTGAATATTAACGGGATGTAGATTCCATAAAGTGATTATTTGAGATATCTGGGCTCAACATAAATAAAAAAAGGTGATATAGAGGATGATATTGCCCAAAGGATTAAAATAGAATGGATGAAGTGGAGAGTTGCGTCCGGAGTGTTGTGTGATCAACATATCCCTTTAAAGCTTAAAAGAAAATTTTATAAGATGGTCATTCGACCGGCTATGATGTATGGTGCGGAATGTTGGGCAGTTAAGAAGCGTCATATAAATAAGCTAAGTGTAGCGGATATGAGGATGTTGAGATGGATGTGTGGCAAGACTAGGAAGGATAAAGTAAGGAACAACCATATTAAAACTGAGTTGGGAGTAGCTTCGATTCATGATAAGCTACGTGAGAGCCGTTTGAGGTGGCACAACCATGTTCAATGAAGGCCTTAGGACACTCCAGTACGGAGGAGTGTTTTGATTCAGATTGAAGGTGCTAAAAGATCTAGGGGCAGGCCTAAATTAACCATCGAAGAAGTGGTGAGGAAAGACATGCAT
This sequence comes from Telopea speciosissima, assembly GCF_018873765.1. Taxonomy (NCBI): domain Eukaryota; kingdom Viridiplantae; phylum Streptophyta; class Magnoliopsida; order Proteales; family Proteaceae; genus Telopea; species Telopea speciosissima. Next base: position 1,623,224 of record NC_057917.1, on the reverse strand, counting down.
AGCTTAGGCCTCGTATCAGAAATGACATCGAATAGAACTGATTGGAGAGCAAGGATTTGTTAGAGCTATTGGATGTTTTGGTCTAAGAGTATTTTAGAAACTGCTTAAGTTCTAGCGTCCTATTATGTATTTTCTTCTTTTTCCCTTTTTTACCTCCCTAGGGAGGTGGATGTAATATGCTGATCATTATTAATGAAGTAATATAGCTGTGTGGAGAAGACACTCCAACACAACACATTACAATCGATCTAGCCTCCTCTCTCTTCCCTCTTGTCTCCTTCTTCTTCTTCTTCTTTCTTCCACTTCTTCTTCTCCCCTTCTTCTGCTCCCCTTCTTAATTACATAACCTAAAATCTAACTGGATCCATGTGGCCAACCCCATTTAGTTGGGATAAGACCTTGTTGTTGTTGTTGTTGTTGTTGTTGGGGTAGGAGTTGTGTAGAGGGGGTGGGGCAGAGGTTGTGGAAAGGGGAGTGGGGTAGGGAGTTGCAGAGAAGGGGGTGAGATGGGACTTGCAGAGGGAGATGACTCACAGTATAGTGGTAGGTGGGGGTGAGAAGTGTCGGAGCAAAGGGTGGGGGGAGATGCCAAAGAGAGGTTGCACGATTGAGGGTGCCACTGGCGATGGCTGTGAGAGCAGAGGGGAGCAGGGGTAATTCAGGGATTTAGAATTAGCAAGGGATAAAGCGAAGTGAAAGTTTGCTTTTCTAGGGGAATCAAAAAAGATGACTTTGGTGGGGGAGTTTGAGTAAATATAGGGTAAGTTTATAGGAGTGATAGAAACTTTCCCAACTCTTAATAATGCCCTCCGATTGATTTCAAGCTTTTAGCATATATGATATTGTAATCCAAGTCTAGCAAGTTCGAGTCCAAAACTTATTGCATTATGGTAAGGCCATTAGTATAGAGTTGGATCGAGTTGAAGAAGATAGTTTAGTTCTTAGGTTGGACTTGGGTTTAACCTCGATTAACCAACCCCTGATTAAGGGGCACCACAAGGAGAAAATATAACACAAAACATCTAACACACAAAGACGGGTCGCTGAATATGTGAGCGACAACAAAAGAATAAACCTCCTCTCCATGCACTAGACGGGCACACGAGCATAAACTTTTTGATTTAAAAGTCCAGTAATATTCTGACTTCTCGAGAAAAGGCAGCATGGTTTTATAGTAAATTGTCTTCCATTCGCTAGCACCTTTTGCAGGATCATTCCACTAGAGCAATAATGAACCTTTCATAAACAGGAAAAAAAAAAAGAGCAACCCAGTGCACGAGGCTCCCACTACAGTAGGGTCTGGGAGAGGCAAATGTACGCAGCCTTACCCTCTGCTTCACAAGAGAGGCTGTTTCCAAGTTTAGAAGCCGCTACCAACAAGTTGCAATAACACAACTTAACCGTTGCACCAACAGATTTAAAAACTAGCTGATGCAGGTTTATCACCAAATTGGGCTTCTTTCCCTAGAAATAAGTCTAGGGTTGGGTAATATACATGTTGGGCCTTTAATCCCATGGGTTTTCTATGTAATAGGCCACTTGCATAGGCCTAAATATGGGTACTAAGTTTGCAAATGGTATTAGTTGTTTTAGTTACATACTTAGTTTTATTTTGGTATTTTTGTTCATATATTGCACCGGTTCAACCAATGGTTCAATTTAAGTGATTTTAGTAGTTTTTTTTTAAGTATTTAAGTTGGGCTGGATTAGGACTATGTTTTGAGTCTATTTCAGTTTCCTAGTCAATTTAAGTTACCTAATAGGTTAAGGATTGAGTTAGACCTTTCTTTTTTAGTGTAGGAGTCTATTTTTTAGTCTTTTATATAAGGTTGTAAGGGGGGAAAACATTGAACACGAATTTTGAAATTAATGAAAGCTTTTGCTGCTCTTCTTCTCCATTGAAGATTTTTGTCTTGTGTTTGATCAAGGCTGGTGGGATCAGTGTTTGATCCGATTGACACCTTGCAGTGGGAAGCTCGAGTGGTTCGTTGGTGGGATTGGTGTTTGATCCAATTGACACCGTGCGGTGTGAAGCCCGGGTGGTTCTTTTGAAGCTCTCCTTCAAGTTCTTTGAAGATCTCCTTCAATTTCAAAATCAAAAGTCAAGAATTATTCAAGATCCTCTAACCAACTGAGCTGCCCTTGCAACAACAGTAAGTTTGAATCATCCCATCAATACCCATTCTTCTCCTAATCCTCCAAACCACCCCAAAACCCTAATTTTCCCACTCATCTCTTGAAACCATCCCATCTCCCAAAATTCTTAACAAACCCTCCAGCTATCAACACCTAAATATAATTGGATCAAGTATTCTCTTGCCCAATTGGAATACTCGAACCAAGCTGTTTTCCCATTACCCCATTCAAACCACAACATCCCTCCATCACTGAACAACATTCCCATAACCTAAATTCTGCCCAGACCAAACCAGCCAGCAAAATCCCGCCTTTTTTAGTTCAAACTCTCCACACCTGCCCCTATAGCATTCGATCCAAACCCTAACCCTAATTTCACCAAAAACCCTATTTTGACCTAGCCAATTCACCTGTTCATAACAGATCCTGGTTTACTGGCTCCTAGTTGGTCTACTACCAATCTACAACTACATTACAAACCTTTCATAAACAAAGTTCCCTATATTTCCATTGTGAATAACACACACAAAGCAAGATAATTTTTCCATGGGCATACCATCGATATTTGAGATACATGAATCCAAAGTAGAATATAGTCAAGGTCATATGTGAAAATGAAGTCAAGTCAGTCTACTGCAACAAAGAACATCAATGAGGAGATATTTAGAGAACCAAGGACAAAACAAAGGCCAAAAGGAATGTGTAATGGGTGATTAGACATGAAGACTCATGATTTAGCAGAAACCAACCCAATTAGTAGGGAATTGGATAAGGTTTAGACGACGATTTGTGGTGGTTCTGGAATCTGGGGTCTTGGGCTACTGGTCAACCTAACAGTCTCTTCATGTACCACATGTCTCATGCTCAGAGTATTAGGGTACACCATGATGGCTTGATATGAATCCCATCTAAGAGATTAGCAAGGTTAATTCTGCATAATAATAGCAAATATGACTTTACTTATTAGAATGGTGAGAGGAAAATTGCTGCATGCCGATCTACACATACAAGTAAATATCTGCTGTGCATAATTCATTGGAGGGAGCAATCCATAGGGCAAGGTCCATTAAGTAGTTGATCCTGGCCCTCCAAACATGAGACAATGTGCCACATCATGCATGTTCCCTTTTCTACAGGTCCTTAAACCTTAAACCCAAAGAAATCTGTTGTCACAATGATTTCAAAGGACTTCAACGCAGTTCACTCCTTTTTTCTGCGAAACCACCGAATTGCTTAGGAAATCCATTTTCTGCCCAAAACCTTATATTTGCTGCTGAATCAAGGCTTGGACATCGATTTTGATGCATCCTTTGCAACTGGGTGAATTTGAAGCATCATTTGCCCGAATTTCCCCAAATTTTGAGTTTGAAAGCAAACCCCCAAATTCCTTCATATTCTTTAAATTTACTGTGTTTCCTTTGTTGAATTGCATGATAAACAGAACTTAATCATCATGATATAAACATCCAATGTACATGAATCAAGTGTTTAACATTGATTTGCTACGTTGTTGAAATTAGGGAATTTCTTGAAACAATTTTTATAAAAAAATTGGGTCAATATATATTGGTTGGGGTTCAATTATTTATATGTTAGACGATGTAGGCCAATCACAAGTTCATGTAGTTGGAAAATTGGAATATTGTATTTCAAACAATTGGCAATTTATACTTATTATTTATGGTCTTCCATTCTAATGCATATTTCAATTGTTTTGCTTGAATGTTGTTAGTTCTAGACCTAAATTATGTTTAGAATATGTCATATAAGGTAAAGGGTACAATAGGCTACACTATACACTAAAAACATTGGGTCCAAAGCCAAATTACCACTTTGGGTTTTTATTTTTCCAATCTAATGATTCAAACATTTATTTTTGCTTAACTAGCAGTTCCTGTAATTTCATTAAAAAATTCCCCGTTTAGGGCACAAAAAGAACATTTCTATCAATTTCGGCAAATTTTACCAAATTCTGCTCCCAATCCTCCGAACTTAAAAACCTGGCCTCAGAGAATAGTTAAGCAACCAATGCTGGCGGGACAGAAATTTAGGCTTAAATTTGCTACATCAGGCTGGCCCTTGGGCTTCCCAATTCAAGATTTCATCAATTGCTCAACCTAGTCCGGCAAAAGCAGCACCCTACTAGAGTACATGGAAATTGTCCAACTAAGCAATGAACAAAAGAAAGGTTTCTACGATTGCATAGGAGAAGATATATCAAACAAAATGCTACCCAACACATATGAAGCATAAGTACCTCGGTTGTTGATGAAGATGATGCCTGTTGCATGGAGGAGCCATCACTGTTAACAAAATCAAATTCAAGTCAGACCATTCTTAGAAGTTACAGATTTTCTACCAGGTATATATGACATTTTCCTTCCATGCCCAACTATAAGGGCGTAATACAGTACACGAGGCTCCCGCCACTGAGGGGTCTAGGGAGGGTCATAATGTACGCAGCCTTACCCCCGCTTCGCGGCGAGGATGTTTCTAGAGACTCGAACCCATTACCACTTGGTCCCATGCCCAACTATATAAAACACAAATTAGCATTATTGTAGAACTCAAAAATCTAAACACTTTATTCAAGTATGCTACCAAGACAAGGAGCACCTGATCTAGAAGATAATGCAAACCAAATCTTCTAACTTACCTCTGTATACCAGTGACCTTGTACTTGTGAACGGGAAGTGCATTTATCTCTTCCTCACTCATTGAAGCAGCTGTGGACGCATTGTCAGAATCCAATGCTCTCAAAGTTTCATAATCTACAAGGCATAAAAGCTATGTCATTCCCATGTAATAGTAACCTCTCCAAATGGAAATGGCTAAGTAAATGCATCCTAGGTCAACATTTTCATTTCGAATATTAAGACTGCCATTTTTGGTTTAGCAAAAATGGCATATAAGTTATAAGTATTTGGAATAGAGTCTAGGAAAAGTGACATACCCAGGTCATCAAATTCACGGTCAAGAAGTGCAAGCTGGAGCCTGAGGCCTTGCAGACGCCCTCTTGTTGCCAAGGCTATGGATGGTGGCATATGCAACCTCAGTTCAGTATGACCAAGCAGACCACTGGCTACAGCAGCATGAGCCTGCGCCTGAGCCTGAAGTTGTTGACAAGTTGCATACATCCTAAGGCTAGTAGCCATTAAAAAGACACCCAGAAATAGCCAGAGCTGCAAAATAAGAATTTAAGAAAAACTTCTTCACTTATTTGTACACAACAACAAACAATAATCAGAAACCAGAACATGCTCAAAGAATAGTAGGTAATACCAGAAAGTTTGGTGACATTTGGTGTGAATTTAGTATCATGAACAATAGTAGAACTGGTGGAAAAAAAAAGAAAAAGGAAGAACATTGATTAGAGATCCGTCATAATGAAAACACAAAGAAAAAGAACAAAAGATAGTGCCAAGAACAAGGAAATTAATTAATTTTTTTTTAAAAAAAACCACCTGTAACAAGAAAAGCCATTGAATTCGTATTAACTGGCCGAGCTGCATGAACACGCTGAGAGAGAGAGAGAGAGAGAGGATTCAATATTTATAGAATGTAAACAGTCTCAACCCTATACAATCAAACAAACTTCCCAATAACCTTCAGATACTACAGGATTTATGGGGTCAAATATGACAATAAACATACCACAGAACGCCGTTCAGGAATAAAACCTGCAAATCCGCTTTCTATATCTGCTCTAGTTCCTCTGAAAACAAAACTCATCGTTGAAGTGATTAAAAAACTTCCCTAGGTAAGAGTATCAGATAGTCCAGGTACAGATAGTATGAGTCCCCGCTAAATCCTCCAGGGCAGCAATAACCTGCAAAAGTTACAAAGCTTAAAAATATAGACACCACCTAAATCTTAGAAGGTAGAGTTCACACATAAATGCCTACTATCAGACATCAAGCGAAAGATATCATGATTCTACAGACTCAAGATAGATGCAAAAACAGAATAGCTTGAAGAGTCTTTCAGTTTAAAACCTCAAAAGATCAAATTTTAAGAGGCTGAAATTGGGCCAACTCATAATATTTTTGCATCAAGGCCGGCCATGTGAGGGCTGATGCAAAATAAACAGAACACATGTTCAGATGGAAAGACACTCATGAAGGCAAGGACTGCCTGAGCATCAAACGAGATCACAATGCCAATAAGGGTGAACAGGAGATGTCCCAACAAAATGGAGTTGACACTCACAAAGATTCTTCTACACAGCAGAGACAAGGCTTTCCTAGACACTGGAGGTCCTCATCCTTGTCCTCCATGGCTCCACCAATATAAAAAGAAAAGTCAGGATGTCCTGCACCATTGAGTATCCCTCACCATAGGCCTTCATGTATGCTGTAAGCACAAAAAGGGAGAGAAGAAGATATGGAAGATTGGCACTCAACTCAACTAAGATAATGTCCCAAGTAATTGACATCAGCTGCATAAATTCTGTTTTGCCATTCCACTCTACTGCCATAAGCACTTATTTCATTCCTCAGAATTTCAACCCAGGTCATATTCAACCCTCACACCCCTCCCCAAAAGAATTCGTACAATATTTCCTTCTTACAACTTACTAGTGCATTTGTTGGTCTTCACCTTATATGTCAGTTCATCTCAATCGAACTACTCTCCTTTTGTCATTTGTTACTGCTCCCAAGTTTTCTTCAATCTATCTTTGGCATAATTGTACCCGTTGTCCTTTAAGTGCCTTACACATGCACCGCACCATACCATGTGAATGGAATAACTGTTGGTAAAGAAAACCATCTCAGGCCATTACAGTACCCTTCCCAGGGGTTTTTTCCTCACCAATTAGGCTACCCCAAGGTTCACTCTATTGCACTCCTCTATAATTTAACCCCTCTTATTCTTATTTGACATTCCTGCATTGGTGATCCCTCTCAGGACTATCATGAAGTGAGAACGATGAACAACATGGGTTGTTTTTAAATTACCATACAAGTATCCAGTTCGAGAAACCAAAAACCGCCGCACCACGCTCAACCAACCCCCCCCCACCCCACCCCACCCCCAACCCCCCAAAAAAAACAGACGTTTACGAGTTCAACTTAAATGAATCAAATTTGCGTCTCGATGAACAAAGGGCTCGTTAATTACTTCCGAGGGCATTACCAAACTGAGGGCAGACAAACAACCCCCCCCTAAAAAAAAAATCAAACAAATAAAAATCCCCTTGACAGAAAAACATAAATTGCAGTAATCCTCGCACCAAGTAGATCCCCAAAACCCTAATCCAATATCTCATCCATGATACACCTCAATCAATAGAAAACCGTAATCTAATTACCCGAAGAAAATTCTTAAGGATAAAAAGTGAAACTTTCCTGTTGAAAATTTCCTTCATCCAACATACAAGGATGGAAGATTATAAAAAAAAAAAATTACAAAGATAGAAAAATAAAACAGGGATGAAGTAGAAAGACTTACAGGATCAAAATGCTAGCAGGCAAAAGAAGGATCAACACTAGATTAACCTCGAGTATCTGAAACCCAAATATCGATCCTCTGTTTCCGTTTGTTTTGATGGACTATGTTTCAATTTTCAGAAAATCGAGAGAGAGAACGGACAACAGTGGAAGACGCGTATGCTCGTCTTCCTGTCCAAAGTTGCAATGCTGTCCCACGATTCCCAACTCCCAAAATTGTCCTTTTTTTTTAACGTACTATCGACTTTATCCGTTATTTTTTGCTTATTTCTGGAAACAAACTAAACTTCTGATTTTAATCGATTTTGGACGAACCCAATGAAAAATGAAAAAAGGACGAACCCTACTTTTATCTCCTTTTTATTATTTGGTTGTACAAGTGGGGCCAAAGAGATTCCAACGTTAGGTTGAACCGTTGAATGAAATTTTGGTAGCCGTAGAATCAGCACCTCTCCTACATTCTAACGTATCCGACGGTTTTTATTTTGTAGATGAAATTACACTCCCATCGCTATACTTTGGTTCAATGTCACTCCACTCCCCTCCCTAAGATTTAAAGATTCTATCAACCATATTCATATTGGCTGACGATGTTAGAAATACAAATAAAAAGACAATATTACTCTCATTTCTAGATACCTCAGCTTTTGGAGCTACGGCTTAGATTCCGATACTCACAAAACCTAATTCAATATTGGGATTCTCTTTGGTACTTTCGCTTGTCCCCATGCAAGCGGTGTTAACATATCCTTGGGTTTTCGTGAAACCCTAAACAAGTTCCATACAACAAACTAGAATATAATTGAATAAAGAATATGGGATAAACAGTGTGTACCTTGCACCTTGGTATGTTGGAGAAGACCTCGTTCAACTTCTGCACGATTAACACGTACAAAACCTTAGTTCGGATCTTCCACAATCTTCTTGTCTCATTTGCACCTTTCAAATTCTTGGTGGAAAGAACTATGAATGAAATTAAGAGACTGCGGGACCCAACCTTTTATTTATAATACAAAATTCTAATCATTGTCCACCCCAACAATTGAAAGGAGTAGAAATATCCACATTAACCTTAAAGTGGTCCTAAATCGGGTTTTATGTTCATGGACCCACACCAATAGGTTAGGGTATAATTAATTAAGCCCATAAAAACTAACAAGCGCTACCGCTACAATACTCAAATCAGCCCACCCAGATTGGAGCCTAGTAGCAATCCAATCTGTAATGATGAATAAAACCAACATTGTGGACAACTGTCTCCAACCCAACGGTTTCGGCTCTGGCCATCTTAATCTCGACTGAGCAATGGACCCTAGACTCGTCTACGACATCACAAGCGACGTAGCAAACAATCTAATGCAGAAATAGTATATAGTAGCAATAGGATATTTAGAATCTGAAACAAACCACCCAGAATTTGGGTGATTTAAAAATCAGTAAAACAAGTTGGCAGAAAGACATCAAACCATGGTCAAGTAGATTTAGGTCCTCTGTAGCGTGACAGGGAGTGTAGCGCACCATCCGAAGGAGGCCTGTAGTGTTTGGGCATGCAGCCCAACACCCCACCCTATGTGTTGGACTGCGTGCCCAAGCACTACAGGCCGTCGGATGGTGCGCTACACTCCTTGTCGCACTATAGAGGAGCCCAACGCTAAGTGGTACTGTAAAATGGACCAATAACCACAGAAAACCTCAGACAGATTTGATGGTCTGATGTCAATAATTTCCAAATTCAAACAAACTGGCTATAGCTTGTGAAACATATTTTTTGGCTCGATGTACAGAATAGGTAGATCCAATGTTGCTCAGGAAAAAAAAAACAGGATTTATTGCTAGCAGAATATGTGATCGAAAATTACTTTGTGGTACAAGTTTGAATTAGTTGCATATCAAGATCGAAGGGAGTAGTCAGAGGGGGGCATCCATGCCCTAAAATATGAAGATCCGTTTGTCAGTTCAAGAGTTATTGCATAGGAGAAATCTTTCCCACATGATCTATTTTTTCCTTCCTTTTTTTTTTTTTTTTCCTTTTTGGGTTGTTCTTGGAAGATAATCCACCGGAACCACCACCAGCAGTCTCCACCGATGGCGAGAAGAACTGGAGCTCAAGTGATGAGGTTACCAATAACATATCTCCGGTGACTCCTCCCATGCCAACTACTGAACATCCTTTGCGCATCACCAACCTCTGCAACTTCTCCAAGTCATCGTACGATGCACAGTAGCATACTTCTAAAGAATCTCATCACCTGCGATGGAAGTTGTCTCTGTCGAACCCGTCTGGCTTTCTCAGAAAGAGAGGGAGGAGTAGGGGAAGGGTTTGCAGTCGGAGCGGTGGGTGCAGGTGGGGTTGCAGGAGGAAGAAGCAGAAGAAGAAAGAGTACTTCTTCCTTATCTCACTTAGTTCTCTTATTATTGGGAGGACAATTTTGGAATCGCACTATATAAGGGTAGTTTGGGCTTTAAATGAATATTTTAGGCTGAGATCATCACTTAACTTTGTTCTTCTCACGGAATGGGTACGATTGATAGAATCTTTAAATCTTAGGGGAGACAATTGTCATTAGTCAACATACAGGGGAGGGGAGTGACATTGAAGCAAAGTACAGGGGAGGGGAGTGTAATTTCCTCTATTTTTTAACACCTCCTCACATGAGATCTTCTTACGTATTGTATCTTAAGTAATAGGGAAAGAGATCATTGTTTGGGCCTCTAGAGCTTGCATACGCACGTTGGCCAATGGGAGAGCACGCACAAGAATCGTTTTGGGTGAGATTTCTGCCTTTCCATGGGGCCATGGGGGAACCATGGTACTTTTGCACGCTTCTGTGTTTAGGCATAGGAGCCACGCAACCATGTAGTGTTCTTTTCCTGTAAAGAACACTAACTCCCACTTTCCTTGCTTTGTTATAAGGGTTTTAAAGAGCGAATAGAGGTTTGAATTTAGATCAGTCCGGCCAATTCCAATCTTGATTGATCCTCCTTACATTAAGGTTGTGATTGGCATGCATTCCCGAAATATATTCTTGGTCAGAAAACATTCTGAAACCCAATTCTTCTCTATTTTCACACCTTAGAACACTTTCTAAACCCATAATGAATTCCAAGAATACGTACCAAACACAACCTAAAAATGCAATATGAATCGGCTAGAATCAAGATTGATCTTGGCTGATTTCGATCTGAATCGATCGATCCAACTGATCCGATCTCGAATTTTAAACCTTGTCTTTCTGTGTCCCCTTATTAGTCATGTAGAAATTATGAACAGATGCAGCCATGTACAAACTGTGGTAGTGGTTGTAGAATTGTAGATTGTTATTTTGGAGATTTTTTTTGGGGGAGATTATGTCCTACATAGGGTGTATTCGTACTCTCTCATGAAATGACTTCTCTGTCCCTATTGATTGAACGGATAGGAGAACCCTCATTGGCTCTCACCTCCACTATGAGTTAGGCAGGAAACAACTTCCCCCACAGAGGACGGATCTTGGTGCTGGAAATAGCCTCTCTACAAAAGCAAAGGTAAAGTTGTGTACATAATGACCCTCACCAAAGATACATCAATAGGGGCAGGATTTTATCATTTCATGAGGTCATTTTGCCTCCTTAAGGTTTTTTTTCCCCATATTATTATTGTTACTCTCTCTCTCTCTTTCTACTCTCATATCATCCCATGCACACGTCTCTCTGTCTCTCTCTTCCTTCCTCCAATCCATTTTCCTAAATTCACTGGAATTAGAGGCCATAGCAACAATCCAAACAACTTTCATGACTTTAACACAATGATTTTATGAGAAACTTAGTGAGGATTCCAATATGTCAATCGACAGTGTTAGGAGTTCGCGAACAAGAGTAGTGGTAGTAGGGGTTCAACCTCGATGTCTATGGACAAAAACAACGTCCCACCCTCATAACCAACATCCGTCAAGTGTCAACAACTATTCCATAGGCCACAGTGTTCTCGTGAGAAGGGTTTCCCATGCGCTAAGGCTATGTTTGGATGTCAAGAAAAGAAAAGAATAGACAAAAAAATTTAAAAAAAATTGAATTTGAGGATAAAGATGGACATATAAATCAATCGTTGTGTCATCATACTTTTTCTTTTATTATGTTTTTCTTTTCTTGGCATCCAAACATAGCCTTAAGTGGTGATGCATTTGCACACAAGCCCTGATGGATAGTAGATTTCCCACAAAAAGGATTGAGAATTATGGTGAGTGAACGTTCAATATGAGGAAGTATGTACAGAAAATTTTATACTGTCATTTTTGTCCCTTGTAGGAAGTTTGGTATCATAATAGTTCCACTCTAATTGTAACCAACCATGGTTACACAAAACAAAACCCTTTCTTCAATTCGGATCTCTATTCACATGTCAAGTTGGCCAAGCTGGTAATTCCCTGAATACTCAACTGCCAAATTTGCCACATCTTCTTTCATGTGGCATTATCAGACTATGACTACAAATCTAACCATGATAATGATATGGTAGTTGTATATATATACCTAGAAAAGGAGATTTTACACAGAGAGAGAGAATTCGTCCAAAAATATGATTTGTAAGTAAGAAATGGATAATGGAAGATTGATTTTTACTTTTATTTTTTTGACACAAGGAAGGTGTTAGGTAGTGGGAGCAAGTGGTGAGGGTTAGGAGTTGAAACAAAAGGAGTTTGGGTTTATAAGTTGGGAGCAAAGAAGGAAAAATGAAAAGCATATGGTTATTAATATAGATAGCAGCATGGTTTTAGTGCACGGTATCAGCAACACGTAAAATCGACACGATACTGATACGGTATCAGCCTGGATCGACTGTATCAGACAAAACTACCCTTGAATTTCCTTAAAAAATGACTTTTCTGACCATTTTACCCCTTATCCATACCGTGCTATCGATACGGTAATGACACGGTATCGGTATCGAGCGATATGATACCGATACTTAAAACCATGGATTTTTTTTTGGTAAAAAGATACATTATTGAATGTATGATCAACACAATTTCCTCTGTACAAAGGTGACGAAGCCAGGGAGTGGAAAGTGGTGAAGTTGTCTTATAGCAATGGTAAATATATATTTGAGAAACTTTTTTTTTTTTTTGGATTGGTGGGGGGAGGGGGATTCTCTAGGAATATTTAGTTATTCATTGATAAATCCTAAAATATGAGAGATGAGTTGTTTAATACTCTTCCCAAAATTTTCCCACATAGGAACCAGTATTGGCTTTCTTTTAGGTGAAATTTTCTCTATATGAGCAACATAAAAATTATATCATTGATGAGTACTTCATTTTGCCTTGAATAGATGATTTGGCCAATTCAACAAGGATCCGGCTCCTCTCCTGTGAACCTAGTGCTTAGGGAGGTGGTATTTTGTTGCTAAGTACGCGGGGATACGCACCAAGTTCCATGCATACACAAATTCCCGAGTGCCCAACAGCCCAACGTCATTGGATGCCTCCCTAGACACTCCTTGGGCGTTTGGGTCGTAGGAGAGGAGCCCGATCACATAGTTATAGCATCTTTGGACTTCTAAGTGTCAAATTTAGAGCATGTGGGTCTACCATTTGGTGGGAAGTGCTCTTCCGCTATTGCAAAAAGACCATTAAGATGGTTTAGGAGGATGCAAATCATGGTTTTAAATCTCGAAATTGTATATCAACCAATACATTTAAGTCTCAGCTGGATCTGATACTGATACGGAATCGATACACAAATTGGATTCGGTCAAAAAGTTTTTTTTTTCAACCAAAAAGTGGCCTTTTATTCTGAAATCAAGGTCGTTATACCATGACTTAAAACCTTGATATATATATATGTATATATGGAGAAAAGTTTCTTGTGGGGGGTCACAAGGGCCACACCCAGACACAGTGGGGCGAAATGACGCCCCACCCCTCATGAAAGGAAGCAATCTCACCCCCAAGATACCAACGAGCTATCATTGGATGCCAATCGCACATGGCCCTGCATGGTGCACAATCGTGTTTTTAACCATTGGATGAGCATAATTGTGTATAGTATTTAGTCCTTCATCCCCATCCAACGGTTGTAAACACGGTCCTGCACCATGCACGACCATACACGAAACCTTTTACCATATGTATAACCTATGAAGGATTGAAAAGATAATCTTCAGCATGGACGGTAAACTAGGAAATTGTAAACTAAACGATTCAAGAAAAGATAAATACAAAAAACACAGACAAAGTACAAGAGCCTTAATGAATTAAACTTCTATATGTGTTGACTTGAAGTAGGGTACTGTGTACACAGCCTTACCCCTGCTTTGTCGAGAGGCTGTTTTCTGACTTGGACCCGCCACCACTAGGTTGCAATGTTGCAACCTCTATTGCGCTAAGGTATACAAAAATAAAAGTAACTTTGGAGCCTTGACTGAAAGGATATGCTCCCTTGAAGGATTTCTGCCAAGCTTCCTTGTTTCAACTCACTGATCTTCTTTGAATTATTAATGTTATGTTTAGTTAATTCAAGTCTACCCAGTCTTGACAGAGACTTGAAGAAATACATGGTGACCTTACTTTTCTTCATTTCCATCAGCCTAGATTGTCAACTATCTTCTTTGTTGCTGAATATGTACCAATACAAGAAGACACAATTCCAACGATGATAATAAAAATGCAGACTCCAATCTGAAAGAGTGGGTTAAGAAGCAGTGAGAAGTGTATTCATGCAAGAACCATTAGTTGGCATATCTAGTTAATATAATCATAATTATGACATGTCAAGCTATTAGAGGTTAATTTTGAGCTTGGATCCTTTGCAGAAATTATTGGGAATAATCTCACATCGGTTAAGTTTGATACTTTGGGTGTATTTAACATGGTATCAGAGCTTTGCATGTCTTTCCACATTGGTTAAGTTTAAGACATTGGATGTCTTCATTTATTAGTTGTGCCTCCAGTTAAAAGTTAGAGCTATTGGGTTGGAATTTAAAATATGAAGATACCCAAGGTCTCAAACTTAATTGATGTGGGATTATTCTCAATAGCTTCTTTTCTGAAGTTTCCGTTGATTATGTGAATTTGTTTCATTTACCTGCAACCAATTTAACCTCCTGCGAAGGATGCTGAGGTAGCAAGCGCAAGGAAAGATAAGAGCCTGCCATTGTACATTCAATTTTGATGTTAAACTTCTTTGTACAGTTAGTATAGCAAGCATAGAAAGGGTGTCTGTGATAACAAACTTACTATAAGCATTGTTAGGAGAGAGCCAATTAGTGCCATTACAAAACCTGCACTCATATTAACAAAAGAGCAAATTAATGTTCCAGATTCTATTATTTCCACCTTTTATAGCTCAAAATGAACCAATTATTATAACATACTTCTTTCAATGAGAGTAAAATTCTATCGTTTCAGATATGTACTAAAAAAGTGTGCAAAACAATGACAATTCTTGAGAATGACATAATGGTAAGTCACTTTTGGAAATAAGATAAGGAAGAGTGAAACAAAATCTCACCAAAGAAAGGAACCGATAGTGCCACGACCAACGTTGAGGTGACTAAGACTGTTCGGATGAACACTGAGACATAATGAGATCTTAGGGGAGATGGAGGCATAAGTTCCTCTAGACTCAGTGCAACTGGGGTCAATGTCAAGGCATATTTTGAAAGAGGATTCACAACCTAAAAAATAAGAAAAATGATTTCCTCTCATCAAGTTAAAACTTAAATAGAACTTAGATCATTCAGAAATTTAGGTCAAAACAGAAATTGGCTTTCTCTTCATACCGCTGTCCACAGTGCAATTTTAGAGGCCACAAAATTCTGAGGCATATTTAGTGTGAACTGTGATTGCATTGAGTCACCAAACATCATAAATCCACATATAGCTACCCCAGTATAAAGGAAACAACAAATTGAAAAACTGCACCACAAGAAAGAAACATCATCAGATCATTAGAAGAAATCAACTACTGAGACTAATACAAGCACATCTAAGGGTATGAATTGCAAATCAAAATCGTTTATCGAAACTAAAACATTAAATTTCTTTATTGTGGCATCAAAAATAGGTTTATTCCCAATTGGGCTAGAACTATAACTTGAAACTGATGACTTGAACCGACAACAAAACTAAAACCAGCAAAACCACTTAAATGTAACCGTTTATTAATTGGTTTCGATTGGGATATTGGAATCGTTTAATAAATAGTTTGGTTTTAGCTTCTACCTTTCATACCTTGAGCCAAATCGAAACCAAATCACTTAACCAAAACTGAACCGATTAACACCCTTACGCACATTAATGAAAATTTCCTATAAGAAAAATCAAAGATGGCTTGAACTATGAAGTTTATTGTTGCTTACCTTATCACTAGAACTGTTGAGAATTCTGATGGTTTCTTCATGGAAGAATACAGATTTGGGAAAACAGAATGCCCTGCATAACAGAAACCATATATGCCAAGTGAAACAGGAATGTTTGCAAGGTTCAAAGTAGTCCCACTAGGATGAAACCCAACTTGGTCTACCACTCCCACCCATAGCAAGCAAAGCACCACCAGTAGGGATGCAACTACTCCACCCCCTGAAACCAAAATATTCCAGAGATCAAAAGGTACCAAATGTGTAGCCACAAATCATACAAAGAGATGTTAAGATGAAGATTGAATATCTAGAGAACCTGAAAGGTATGAGAGCAAACTAAGGTTTCTCAGCAAAATTGTTGGGAGAAGAAAGATGGTCATCAATATGGTGAAGAAGGTATGACAATTCAAGTGAATCCCTCCAATATCCATTCGGGCATTTGGAAACAATGTAGACATGTTATCACCCATGAGAGTTATGAATTCAACACAGCAGGCCTGCAGAAAGAAAATTACTACACATTAGAAACAGGGAAATCCAGAGAAACTTTTACTTAAAAGATGAAAAGCTTATGGGAAGGTTCTTCACTCACATATAGCTCAATGTACAGGATTATCTGCAAATAAACCCAAACTCAGGTGTTAGTCTTCCTTCCCAATAACATGAATATATGTTTATCTAATGCTTTCAACAGCAAAAATGCATAAATGGAATGGAAGGAACATTTAGGCTGTGTTTGGTATGCATTTCTTGGAATGCATTCTAGGCCAATTTCGCATTCTTGGACGATTAAAAAATATATATTTTTATCATCCGAGAATGCAAAAATCGACCTAGAATGCATTCCAAGTATGCATACCAAATGCAACCTTATTATTTGATAAAGGCTGAATGCATTGGGAATAAATCCCAAAACGGTTAACTTTGAGATATTGGATGTCTTATTATACAAGTTGAGTCCCTCCACATAACAGTTCGAGCTTTTAGTATGAAATCTAACATCGTATCAGAGCACTAGACTGCATATCCAGAATCTGAATGACTTACAGCTATAAATAAGCGACCGGGAACCCCGAACGCAGCTTGACCAATGTCAGGGTATGTTTTGAGTCCAGGTGAGCTCTCAAGACATCGTTTCAATAAAAGTCCAGTGTAGCATGAAATGATACTAAACCCAAAGAGTATCAAGAGGCTCATCCAGCCACCTTCTTTAACTGCGAAAGGAGTTGAGAGAAGTCCCACACCACAAAGAACATTTACTCCTGTACAAAGGAAATAATCAATCAGTCTCAATTTTGATTCCCTGAAGCAGCAAAAGGTAAAGGGTTTAAGGGGTTTTACCATTAAGTACAGATTGAGCACAGGAGCATTGTTGAGCTGGTGGGGGTAATTCATGAAAGGAGGACCTTTGGTAGGAAGTGTAAGAAGAGCGCTTAGGTGTTGCAGTAGGCTCAGGAAAAGAGAGTTGATCAACTTCTGAAAAGAAAGGTTGAGCAAGGGAGGCATTGTAATCAGAAGCATGTGTCCTCTTGTAAGCTGAAGGAGATAAGAAGGAGCTGCCTAACCCTGAAATACTCGTCCCTGCAAGGAAACCCACTGTAGGAGGGGTCACGCTTGTCAACATGTCCATCGATTGCCTGAAATGCCAAACACACACATACACTTCCATCAGTCAATTGTGAGTGGGGTTTTATAATTTTGTTAAGGGAGAGGGATAGGCACACCGCCATCGGGAAGTAAGCTAGCGGGCAGCACAATGGGGCGTGGCATCATACAAGAAGAGGTAGGGGAGTCATTTTAAGAGGGGGAGGGGGGAAGAGAGATAGACACAGCGGGCGCTAGCTTACAGTATACCGATAGTATGCCTAACCTTTTCCCTTCCCTTCTGGTTAATATTTGCTTTAAGCAAGGTTTAAAAACAAGGAATTAGGATCTGGGTTGCTCTAGATCCCAACTCTTGATGTTAAAGCATTGAAACGAACATTATCACACATCACAATGCTACATATTATAGTAGTTATTCCCCTACCCCCCCCCCCCCCCAAACCCTAACCTTTCTAAGAGTGTCCCGTTGGAGTGAATGAGTGACTACAGCTACTACAAAGTGAGAGTGGGGCACAAGGTGAAGATAGGAGAGTCAAATCTGTGACCTCTTGGGACATCTACACTTCACTGGCAAGGTACAAACCAACATCTGAGCATTGAAACAAGTACTATTTTTTTTTTTTTTGGTAAGAGAAACAAGTACTATTACACATTACAACAGTAAATTTTTTTCAATACCATTTAGGGTTGTTTTCATAAGGATTTTTAAGTTATTAATTATTTTATATTATTATCTTTAAATAATAAGATTTTAAGATTTTTTCCATTAATTTATATTTATTTGAAACTTAATTTCAAGGTTTGTAAATTATTGATTTTTTGTTTTTATGAAATTTCTTAGTAGTAAGTTCCCTTAATCTTTATGCCTTTTAGGCTCTTAAAATTTATTTTAATCAGATGCAAGTTTGCTAAGTTGCCCACCTCGAGAGGATCTCCAGGTGGGCACACTTGATGCTTTTAATTGCCCAATTGAGAATTTAGTTGATGCTTAAATTTTGTGAATAAGTTATTCAAAAATGACTCACAGGATCAGGCTCCTCGCCAAAGTGGGATGGTGTCCAGCGCACAATCAACGGCTGTAGAGTCACAATTCGCGTGGCCATTGGTTGTGCGCTGGACACCGTCACGCATTGGAGAGGAGTCGAACCCTGGCTCACGTGGTGAATTTCACCACTGCGCACAATCAATTGTTTAATTATGGTCATGATTTGGAGACATTATCTATACCTACATTCTCATATCCAATAGAATGATTAAAATAAAAGGGCTGAATTAAGTTTTGTGGCAGGTACATGGCCTGAGCTCCCATGTGCTCAAATATCAAGTTTCAGTTTGAATAGAATAAGGTAAGTGGCAAAATAAAGATTTAGAACATAGAGATTTGATAGAAATTGGCTTTCAAATATGATAGATATACAACCTAAACCAAGTTCTGTCCTATCTATCCAACAGCATTAAATGAGCATGGGAAGCAGATTTTTTTTTTAAAGTTTTTTGCCTTCAATCCCCCACCTATCAAATCCCAACCTTTGTTCATGGTAATTAAAATGTTTCTCCATGGCCGATGTCCTGTATCCTCTCACAATGAGTTTTTTTTTTTTTTATTATTTTTTCTCTCATCTCCTTGGCCATGTGAACCCTAAGTAGTTTCTCACACGGCCAATATCCTGTACTCTCTCTCAATGGTTTTTTTTTTTTATTTTCTCTCTCATCTCTCTGGCCATGTGAGGAGTCGGCTCAAGTTCACGTATGAGAACGGTTCTCGTAAGTTTGCAAGCCATCCAAGTGGAATCCACTCCTCTGGATGGATTCCATTTAATTTAGACGGCTTGCAGGTGTTCTTGTAAGTTCTTGTACGTGAACCTGAGCCAGCCTCAGTCATGTGAACCCTAAAATATATGACACCATTTTCTGTGGCAGGAAACCCCACATAATGAGTGTCGGGGAATCCAACACTATCAAGATGGGAAACATTCTCTCTAGTTTCATACATGGGACTATGGAAAGAAAGAAATTTCGCCCTCCCATCGAGGGTATATTGTCTTTAGAGAAGGATTCTCTAGAGGAACGAACCAACAACGGTCCACAAAATAGTATTATACATTAAAAGACAACGAGATCAATTTATATAAGGATGAGAGAGATAAACATAAAGGTGCTTGTATAAGGATTAAAATCCTCTTTTGATGTCGCATCTTTCACGTGTTGAATTCTCAAACCCGCACTACAGTGCACGCACTACACCGTGAGATTAGGGCACTGCAGTTGATTTCTTTTCCGTATAACCTGTCCTCGGAGAACCATTTTTTCATCGATTGTTTTTTTAAGGTACTACTAACTACATTGAGAATGAGAGACAGAAAGGGGTGGGGGCGGTACCGGTAGCTTTGAGGCCAGGGCATCTGGTGGTAAGACGGATTGCTGTACTCAGAAGGGTTCCGCTCAGAAAAGGTATACTCAGATTCATAATCGTCTTCGCTGTCTTCCACTGTCTCTGCTCGGTTCTCCTCATCATCTGTCTGGAACTCCATCCCCCGGTCCGGTCCAAAGTCATCATCCGCCTTCATCCTCTCTCTCTCTCTCTCTTTCTCGAACTCTCTCTAACTCAATTAAGTAACAATGATGTAAACCAGAGTTTTATTTAAATATGGAAGGACACAGAAAAGATGGGAATTTCCTCCATGAACGGAAACAGAAACCGAAAAAATCCTCACCTATCAAGAAAAGAGAGACAAAACTTAGAAACCTATAAACTTTCTATTTCTTCTTTCTTCGTCTTTGTTTCTCCTCGTTTTCTTCTTCAGAACAATACTTACATTCCTTTTCCTTTGACAATTCCTGATTCATAAGGACTACACATGATCGACTACCATTAATTAAGGCGGTGATAAACACTTGTCAATTTTACCGAACTCCCCATGTGGAGTCTCCATAAAAAAACGGAAACTCCTTCCATCCACATCCATATATCTATTTAAACGGGTTTTTGGAATGTTAAACCCAAAAAAAAAAAAAAAAAAATATTTTGGAAAGTTAATTTCGTGGGTCCTTCCAAATCAGCCACTGTAGTAAAAAAAGGGTAAAACCTGACTCTTGTTAAACAGTTGGTTCAGTTTCGAACATATTCTTAGGGCCTGTCGATGCACCAAACCTGACTCTTGTTAAACAGTTGGTTCAGTTTCGAACATATTTTTAGGGCCTGTCGATGCATCCTCTCGTAAAATTATCTCCACTAGTTTCCTGTCCGGCCCAGTTCTCCAGAGAGTTCAGGCATGATTATTGCACATCCCCCCACCCTCTTTAATAGAGACACTAAGGAACTGGGCTGGAAAGGAAATTAGAGGGGGAAAAGATCCGCACCCTCTCACATAATGAGATGTGGAATGACACTAATTCTGATCCTTGTGGGTCGTACATAGATGATACCGTTCTCAGCACTATCATTGATGTGTAGTAGAGATTTCTCCCACACTCAGTATATGTGGGGAACCTGTCCCAGAAAAATATAGCAACATTAACATTAAACAATTTCTAAAAATACATCCAGTAAACATATGACAATTAAAAACAATAATTTATACTTGGTACATTTTGAAATATGTTCAATCCCATTTAAGTATGGTATTTCTCTTGAAATAGATATAAAAATCTGATTTCAGCGGTGGAGGGAAGGGGATGAAAGTGATCTACTTGTCAATCTGACCCAACTTCCCAAGTCCATCGCATCGGGCGCAGACGATCTGAGTTTGATCCTTTCTTGCTGCATTGGCTCGTAGTGCTACTCCCGATTTCCTCACAAAACCCGCACCATCGCATTCTGGGCACCTGTAGATTCAATTTCATAATTAAACAATTTACATCACAGAAGCATTAAAACAAACAATTCATGGGTTAACTGCGTGGACTGTGAGAAATAAAGAATACTTACAGGTCCTTGCGAGAGAATAAGATGGGGAAAGCGGTTCCAAGCAGCGCCACTGCCACGGCTCCAGCTATCAGGTACGCATTTCCATCGGCTGATACTTCTCCCACCGCACACACCACCGTCGAACGTGAAGAACGTCTTTGCGTTTCCTTGCTTCCTCCCATTCTTCCCATGCCCTTTCCCCCTGTGTGTACTAAACCAGCAGCTTTCGGTGGTACCATGAATCCGCACAGCCAGTTCCGATCTACAACCACCTTCTTTGGCTGCCGCAACGAAGCCTGAGAAGAAATTACCTGCAGTGGTAGATGGGGCATAGTAGAGGCCATTCTCTTTTCCTTCTCTGTTTGGCTCTCAGAGATTTCCTTTCCGTGTTCAACAAGAACAGGCAAATTAAGAACACTGAAACTGCAAGAGAGACAAGGACAAAAAAAAGTATCAGTCCAATTGGGAGGAGTAGACGACGACGCAGTAGCAAAGAATGAGTTGAGCTAATGCCTTGAGAGGGGCTGATCAGCCGCTCTTCCCAAGTCTTTGCCCAACGGATAAGGCCAACTCAGATATAGCCACTCAGATTTTGGTCGTTTCCGTGGACGGATAAGGTGCACAAAGATGGGTTCTGGCACGGTGTCCCACACTCCCCCACCCATTGAATTAATCTCCGTATCATACCGGCGTATTGGCTGATTCGTATTAGTGTCCAACATACTTGATACTGATACGATATTGATACAGATTGACTGATCTGATCAAAAAGTGATTTTTTGATCTAGTATTGGAATGATACGGACCAATTTAACCAATACGTATCCAAATCGATACCTTGATTTAAAACCATAGTCTCACATCTCGGCCGTTTCTTGAAAACCTAAGGCCGACCCAATGTCACCTCTACCCTGCTCAAGCCAAGCCTACTCCAACCTCGAGTTGGGAAATCTCAACTCTAACCCAGCACGTCCAAGAGCAGTCCAGCTCAATTGGACGTTAGCCCAAGAATCGACAACGAATAGAAAAATGTTCTTTGAGCCACTGGAGTAAGGTATGCTAGCATCTCTGTCTCTATCTCTCTCATATTAAATGATCTCACTACTTTCTAATGTAAGATACTATTCTGCCGCATCTCATTAGTGTACTCTCATTGCCGTTTGATCAGAGATTCCTATTTGATGATGCATTCATTAAATTGGGATGGAGAGAAGACAGAAACATTGAAATAGTCTACCAACCTATTTATTGTGGTACATGAATGCTTTATATACATTTATTGTGTGGGTAAAGTGGATGCTTTAATCTAGAATAAATATGAATGGGGAAGAAGAAAGTTGCCTTTTTTTTTTTTTTTTTGTTTGCTAGAAGGGAAGAAGAAAGCAGCTAGGTTGTATACTACTCGCAGGCATAGGAAGGTGAAATGAAAAATCCCAACCTCATTGGATGCCCTTGTGTGCACTCTTATTGGTCCTTGCACTGGTGCAGAGGCCACACTGTCTGGCAACGATCCCCCTCCCTATATATGGGAAAAGGTTTTCTGAGCCATCAGGGAATGGTATGCTAGCACCCTCTCTCTCTCTCTCTCTACTCCTCATATGAAATAACCTTGTTGCCCTCCTATGTATGAAATCGTTCCATCAGATATCATTGGTGTGTTCCCCTATAGCACTTACTCAGAACCCTCTCCCACTATATATTTATGGATATTATCCATCACAATTGTATGTAAATCAGGCTTAGGCCAGGCCCAGCCAAGCTCGATGCCTCAACCTTAACTCACCCAAGCCCAACCTTGGGCAAGGATTTTCAACCCTTGCCGATTCATGGGCTGGAAATCACAGCCCCAAGACTAGACAATTTGGGTGAATATGTTTTCTGCCCCAACGTGAACCACTAGTCCCACCTTTTCCTATTCCCCACAAAAAACAAAAAGGTAGAGAGTTGGGCATACCGCCAGCTTTGGGTAAGTTAGCGGCATACACCAATTACAGAGCTGGATACAGAAGGGCAATGGATTCTTTTCCAATGGGGGAGGAGAAAAGATGACACATGTTGAGCACCTTGGCAACATGCCAGCTTTTTTCCTAGTAAAATAAGGGAAAAAGAACAGTACATGGTCTCATGGCCTCTATGCCTAGACACAAGTGGGTACAAAATGATTGCCCTTCTCCCATGGAAAGGCAGAAATCTAGCGCAAGGGCCACGTGACCAGGTAGCATTCTCTTACCCCAAAAATTAATAGCAATCATCTTTAAATTTAGGCAAAAGTTTCTATGCAAGACCGTGTATGTACACGGTTATGCCTTCAAACGTTGGATAGGGATGGCATTATTACACTTCTGCCATCCCATCCCTATCCAATGATTGAAAAGCACCATTGTGCATGTACACGGTGGTGCATAAAAAGGGGTCCTTCCCCTAGTTCTCATGACACCTATTTACTGCCATGTGAGAGAGTGACCCGGCAAATACGATCTTATATCAAAGGAATCATATGGTTTGACCACATATCAAATTTCAGATTCAAGTAAATTCGTATGATGTTACATTTAATCGTATACTCTACCCAAAAAAAAACATTCAATCGTATGTATGTTTCCAGGTATGTCCATAGAACCCCTTAGGCCTCAGTTGTCCTAATTAAGAGTGTCAATTTAGAACGCAAACTAAAACTGACCACTTTAATATTGAAAGGAAATATTTCAATTCGATTTTGGTTTGGGTTTTAAAAAACTAAAATTTCATTCAATACGGTGTTTACCAGCCAATTTGAATCGAACCGTACTCGAATCAAACCCAAATCATATTAAAGCTGCATTCGTATCTGTTTATTAAGTTGTGTGAAATTACCTACTACAGGTTCTTTGTTCAGTAAGGACGAAAATTGTTGAAAGGTACAGATTTTACATTTGTGGGACTATATCTTACGAATACAAATATTGTTTACATTCTTTATCTTTCTAGTAGGTACTTTAGTTAACCTACCTGAAGAAGTAGTATATTATGAGCTATAATTGCATTCTACTTTCTTAATTTTATAGACTGAAATGATTTAAAAAGTTGTAGAATGTTTATTAATAAGAAAAACATTATACATTGTCCATGGCCAATTCTTAGTGAGATCAGGTTGCAACCACATTTTCAACTGAGCTGAATCGGTCCAAATTTCTACGCCCTCTACAACTACATCTTTGATTCCTTGCTCAATTGGTTTCCTTATGCTTTAGGCTTCAATTGCTGAACCTAACATGTCATAATCAGACAATATAGAGATTTGGGCATGTAGAGGGCTACTAAGATTTAAGAATAAGGTCAGGAGTCACTTCGCTTTAAACAGCAGAGATGTTCTTCTTTTTTGGGTTGGGGAGGGGGGGGGGGTGGCCTGGTGGGGTAGGGTTTGCATAAGGAAAATTCATTCATTCATAAGGGTATGGTTGTATCCTTCAGATAGGTTTCCAGTGTTGAAAAAATCATGAACAAAATGAAGGATGTCTTCAGAGATGAGATCCCAAAAAGTTTGGAAGAAACAGGTTTGGTATCCATCAGGTCCTAGGGCCTTAAAGCTTCCAATGCTGAAAACAGCCATTTGAATTTCAGATTTTGTTGGGAGCATAGCAATATTAGTGTCAATAGGGTCAAGGATTCTGGGGAAAAGGCATTCCACAAAGGAGGTGTCAAGTGATTCTGAAGTGGTATAAATCTTGGACAGGTGTTCAGTAAAAATTTTTGCCATTATGATGGGATCATCAGTGCATTCTCCCTGCTCATCCTTGATAGCAAAAATTTGTCTCTTCCTGAGGTTTGATTTAGCCATGGAGTGGTAATATTTTGTGTTTCTGTCCCCATCATGGATATAGGCTTGTCTAGATTTTTGGAGCCAAAAAGCTTCTTCCGCATCGAAAATCCACTTAAGCCTTTGTAAAATCAAATCCGAGCTCTCAGGATCCTTAAGTAAGTTAGGGTTATCTTCAATAATGACTAAATGGCTTAGGTACCTTGCTTGTAGGGAATTTATATTTCCAAAAGTCTCCCTGTTCCATTTGGCTAGAGAGAAACTAAGGTTTGTGAGTTTATTGTGAAGGTTTGTGGGCTGCAACATTTTCCAAGTTTGGGAGCAGACTGTATTAAAATCAGGATGGTGGGTCCAGGCATATTGGAAGTGGAACAATTTCTTGTAGGATTTTGTCTAGGTTGAGGTGTTAAGAAGAATTGGGTTATGATCGGATCCAACTGGGGATAGTTTTCGAAGGGTTGCTTTTGGAGAATTTACTAACTAGCTCGGGGAAGCAATGGCCCGGTCCAGGCATTCTTTAATCAGTTTTGGTGGTTTTTGTTTGTTTATCCAAGTGTATGGGGAGTCGGGTAAGTTGATAGTCTCAAGAGTCAGGTCAGTCATGATGGATTTGAGGGAGGGGGTATAAGTAGGGTTAGATACCGGCTTCCCCCCAAGCTTATCATCTTAACAAAGTAGTTCATTAAAGTCACCCATAAGTACAAAGGTAGGGTTGATGGAAAAGAGATAATTGTTTAAATCCAACCAACATTTTCGTCTTTCCATTTGTTGAGGTGGTGCGTAGACCCAAATGATACTCCAACATAGCCCAGTCGGGTCAGTGATATTTACATAAATAAAGGATGGATGAGCAAAAACAAGGTTGGCTTGGACATGCTTGGTAGCTAATACCCAGAGTCCTTCACTCAGGCCTTTGGTTCCACTACTAAGGCACTGGTTAAGGGAAATAAAATTGCTAGATATAGTTCTACACTTAATTTTGTTGTAATCAGTCACTTTGGTTTCGCACAAAAAAATTAAATCTGGTTTGACATTTTTGAGGTGATGGTCCAGGCATTGGAGGGTGAGTTTATCATTTAACCCTATAACATTCCAAGAGAAGAGCTTCGTAATGGTTATAGATATAGCACAAAAGAAAAGACAGAAACGAGCACGACAGTTAGGTGAACAGTAGGTTGTAGAGAAAAAGTACAAAAATGAGTACAGAAAACCATAAGCTGGAATAAACAAGTGACAATGTAAAACCTGCGGGGATAGAAGCCTCGTTTGGTGTATCTATTTGAGAGAAAGTACCACAAATACACAATACTAAGTAATATTACAAAGAACACAGTGAAAAAATTATGAAAATTAGAGAATGAGGTTGGTGGACTTACCTGTGGTTGGTCATAGGGCTCATCAGGATCGGTCACTGGGTAGCACGGAACACATGGCACAGCATGAGGAGGAGGGGGTGAAGAAGCTTCCAAGGGCGAAACAGAGACCGCAGCCAGCCAATCCTGAAGCATGGGCAGTAGGACATGTGGTTCAGAGGTGGAGTCAAGGGTCTGGGTAAGGAAGGCTTTGGCTTTCTCAAAATCTGACTGTACCGGGGTGGGTTCAGTGGGAAAAGTTAGTTTCTTTTTTTTATTGCAAGGGGGATCACTCGGATTACCGAAAAAGAAACCACATGAGGAGAAAGACTGGTGGGTGAAAAACTGTTCAGTGTTTCCTGAATTAGAAATTACAGTGCTATGGAAAATGTTGTTTACTGCAGTATGCTGGTACATGGGGCCCTCAGTGGGCACAGGTTGACAAGTGGGGTTAGGGACCTTAGTTGGTGTAGAATTTATGAAATCCCAGTTCAAGTCCACTGGAAGTGGAAAGCGTTGCTCCTGCAAAGATTGCATGGGCTGGTTTGGTAGGCCAATATCAGGGAGATTTGAGAAAGTGGGGCTGTTAACAGGCTTGTTAGTAACAAAGCCAGCAGATTCTTCAATGTTTGAGCTAAAGGGCCTCATATTATTTGCATTGACTGCCGATTCCTGCTCAGAGTTGTGTGCATTGATGCCCGGTATGGTGACATCATTCCCATAGGAAACATCCATGGCTGAGGTAGAGTTGGATTCCGAGGAGATGACATTTGGGCCTCTAGGGAACTCAGGTACTAAGTTAATCCTTATTGGTGGAATAGTTGCATTATTGAAGAAACCCATGGGGGGAATAGTAGGGTCCGGTGGCCCTTTCAGGACCGGGCAGTGGCCAATATCATGACAAATACGCCCACAATAGTTGCAGAAGAGAATCACCTCATAGAAGATGTTTACTGTGTGGTTATAGCCCTGCACATCTTTGATTTTTGAGGAAATACAAACTGGTCTATTCTTCTTAAATAAGAACTTCACACGAGCAGTGCCCTTAGGTAGTCCAAGTTCTTCATGATTCATTTGGAAATCAACAGCCTTTCCAACACAGGAGATGGCCTGTCTTATGAAGCCAGGATTAAAACAACTATCAGGGATACCATGTATTTGGGTCCAAATCAGCATAGCTTCACGTTCTTGTCTGAATGGTGAAGCGTCCCGGGGGGGGTGCTTAAATAGTTGTAGCAGGCAACGATCAAACCACCAAGGAGAGGAATCAATGATAAAGTCTCTTTGTTCAGTTGTCTTGCATTCAGCAGAGAACCAAGCTTTCTCATAGCACTTAACAGAAGTAACACCTAGAGGTTCCCACAGCAGCCCAAGGAAGTTGCACAGAACGTCCCTCTGTGGTTTCGGGAAACCAAATGTGTATCCATGGATAGTACGATCTTCCATCTGTGATTGGGAGAGCACCTGCGAAGAGCTGGCTCCACCATGTGCCGATGTCCAAATAGAGTGCCCAGGTTCAGGATGCCGAGATTGGCGACTACGCTGTCGGTTCTGCGGGAAACCATATGGATGGTACCTGCTTTTGGAGAGCCACGGATACATCTTTGGAAGGGGGAGGGAGGATGAGAAAGTCAGTAGAGGGGCTTGGGAATCAGATAAAATAAGCGGCCAAGCTCGAAGACGAACAAAGCCACTCAGAAACTCAGTTCAAAAGTGTGAGATTCATCATTCATCAGAAAGAGGAAGTATTTCAGTGTCAAAGAAAGTACTCAGTAAGGTGATACTGGTGAGGAACCAGTATCGTTCATCAGAAAACTCAGAGAAGGTAAAAACCAAAAAGAAGGGAAGGACAGAGAAGGGGGCGGGGGATGATGATCTCAGCGAAGAAGTAAAAATAGAACTGTTGAAAGAGATGGGAGTGCTTATACATGACCGTCGTCAGAGCCCTATTTCCAACCACAGGAACTGGGTTGAGTGTTAAATGGGTACGTAGGTTGGTGGGATCAATAAATAAAGGGAGAAAAGGGAATTAAGGAGCCAGGTGCAGAGAAAGATGGACAATTCCCTGTGCTGTATCTATAACCACGTTAGTCATTTTTTTCAACAAGGAGAGGTTGTGACTTGTGAATTCTTCAACTGACCACTTTAATATTGAAAGGAAATATTTCAATTCGATTTTGGTTTGAATCGAACCGTACTCGAAACCAAACCCAAATCATATTAAAGCTGCATTCGTATGTGTTTATTAAGTTATGTGAAATTACCTACTACAGGTTTTTTGTTCAGTAAGGAGGAAAATTGTTAAGGTACAGATTTTACATTTGTGGGACTATATCTTACGCATACAAATATTGTTTACATTCTTTATCTTTCTAGTAGGTACTTTAGTTTACCTAACTGAAGAAGTAGTATATTATGAGCTATAATTGCATTCTACTTTCTTAATTTTATAGACTGAAATGATTTAAAAAGTTGTAGAATGTTTACTAATAAGAAAAACATTATACATTGTCCATGGCCAATTCTTAGTGAGATCAGGTTGCAACCACATTTTCAACTGAGCTGAATCGGTCCAAATTTCTACGCCCTCTACAACTACATCTTTGATTCCTTGCTCAATTGGTTTCCCTTATGCTTTAGGCTTCAATTGCTGAACCTAACATGCCATAATCATACAACATAGAGATTTGGGCATGTAGAGGGCTACTAAGATTTAAGAATAAGGTCAATAGTCACTTCGCTCTAAACAGCAGAGATGTTCTTCTTTTTTGGGTGGGTGGGGGGGGGGGTGGGGGTGGCATGGTGGGGTAGGGTTTGCGTAAGGAAAATTCATTCATTCATAAGGGATAGCTGATGCATGGGATCCTCAGGGTAAAGGCTCGGAAGATCAATTTCAACTGAAGAAGATAGAGAGCCCTGCACACCAGGAGTGAGAAACAATGTTCGTTTGCTTAGGGCTCAAATGGAAATCGCCTTCCAAGAAGTACCTTGAGAAAGGAAAAAAAGCCGTACTCAGTGCACAAGGCTCCCTTAGCAGGGTCTGAGGAAGGTCAAATATACGTTCAGCAAGTGTGCACTTGACCAACACGCCAAGCAAGACCTAAGTAACTTGAGAGATGTATAATATCATCGAACACTGAACTGAGTTTCGGGGGTTGGAAGAGGCCTTTATCCTCTCAATGACACTACCCGTACTTGACGTCAAATACATCTAACAAAGGAGGCAGAAATGATTATCCTACCCCTTGCCCGAACACACTGCCCCAGATGGGGTTGATGTGGGATCCACCTCCCTCTATTAGATGTACTTGACGTCAAGTACAGGCAGTGTAATTGAGAGGATAAAAAATTCGGGTTGGAAGTGATTGAGGATATGAATTGATGTGGATAGCTTTCAAAGACAGCAGAATTACACAATTAGCGTATAGGCTATAAGCTCTGAGATTGCAAACAATAGCCGTATTTCTCTCTATTTCCCTTGCCGTCATTTATTATCAGTGGCCATATCTTAATTGATCTTCACGGAATCCGGCGGTGGTCTAGACCAGAGAGCATTTCCCAACTGAATTCTGCGATTGTGTCCTTTGTTCATTGTTCTTGTTTGGCCATTAATTATTAATTGATACCGAAACATTACATTGGAAGGGGTACAATCCACCATATTATTCTCTTTAACATCCTTCTCCTTCTCAATTCCTCTCCTCTGCCCTCCTCTCGAAATCGTACCAACCTTCTGTTCTTTCACTGACTGTAACTGTCCAAATGTCCATGGGAGATTTAATTCCCAAGTCCCATAAATCTGGGTTTCGGTTGCAGTTATCTTCTAAAGGACTAACCACGGTGACAGACCCAAAAAGCCTTCCTGTTCAACTTCACGAAGTAGGGGGAGCCGATCAAATGTTTCCAAGGAAAGCCAGGTCTCCGCATCAACACAGGTACTACCTACCCAGTGTCTCAAAAGAAAGATTCTGAACGATGTTCATGAATTATCCAAACAAAGTTTCATAAGAATACAACTTAAAAGGGTTTCTGTAAAGATGAGCAGCAGATAGATGTACCAAGCTGAAGAAATTATCGGATTACAGTCAAGGAGAGGGAAAATATAGTGACGTAAAGATTCATACAAAATGCAATGTATTGAAAAATAATGAATGCTTGAAGCCGCGTAAGTAGCACAGGCACTTCGAGTACATTGAGGTCATGTACCTCCTCACCCTCACATGATATGCAACTTCCCTTCTTTCTCTTTCTTCTTCAATTGAAGTTATTTTGCCGCAAGTTTCAGGCGACAAAACATCAGCAAGCGAATCCAACAACCACATTGCTTCAATGAACAAAATTTTTCTTAATTTTTGGATATTCTTCTCTTCTTTCTCGTTCTTTGCTATTTACAGTGATTAAAAAAAGCTGTGCCTTCGATTGTTCTCACTTTTCCCCAAGGGGACAAGAACTACCATCCAATCAAATGATCGATCAAAGAACACAGACAGCTAAAGAAGAAAATAAAGGGAGACCCTTTTCTTGATTGGCCTCCAAGCCTTCGCAACCCAAACCCAAACCCAAACCCAAATCACCATCTAGGAATCCCACTGCTATCTTCCATTGTCCAAGCGCTGCTGTTGCTGTTGCTCCTTCGAGATGTTCTATTGAAAACTGGTCGAATTCTGCCGGTAGTCGCAGATTCGGAAATCGAATGCGAATGAGGAGACGGAGATCTAAGCCTACCAAAGAAAGAAAAGAAATTGCGGAAAACCCGCCGAATCCCCCCACTCTCCCTTGTTCTGCTTCCCCTGGAGGTCCATGAAATCCTCCTTGGAGCTCCGCCAGTATTGAACCCACCATCCATCTCAGTAAAAACAACGGGCAGCTCACGTTCAGCAGCTCGTCTACCCCCAGAAAACCTCCCAACTGCAAATCCACCACCAGGTAGCCTCCATATGGTCAACCCCACCGTGTCTTCGTCAGCTACCCCTGGAGATTGCCTGCCCTGGCTTCCATCAGACTCGGTTGAGTTTCTGCCACGGACATCTGTAGGCAATTCGTGGCGGCAGACGGGGCAAGAATTCCGAAGAGAAAGCCAAGGGAGGATGCAATCGGAATGATAGATGTGCTTACAAGGCATCTCACGGGCCTCCGAACCCAGCTCGAACTGTTCCTTACAGACGGCACAGTGGGATTCAGTGACAATATGGCTGGCAACGATCTCAATTGTCGGCATGGACTCCACGGCAGCCTTGGAAGCCGGAGGATGCTCGCAGCGCCCAACTCCGTTGATCTCGATATCGGTCAGCTGATCGAGCAGGCGATCAAACCCTGATCCCATCAAGAAATCCGACATGCTAGCAGGCAGCGGACGAAGGCCTGAACCAGCACCATCATCGTAGTACAGCTCAAAGGCCCCCCCTTCGCCAACACCACCACCAACTTCGGTGCCAACGCCATCGGCAGGCCCTCTGAGAACAATAACAGGATTGAAAGGTGAGCGCTCACCACCATTCCTCCGGCTGCGGCGTAATCCTAAATACCTGTTTTGATCAGAAGCCTGTCGATTCCCAAGCATGTACATAGCAGCGGCAGGGAACCGTCGATGCCGAGCCTCATCATGTGCAGCCCCGGAAGGGTTCTCGACCTCTTCAACAAATCCTCCATCGCATTCGGGGCAGACAATGGTATCGCGACCCCAAACACTGACATAACGACTGCATCTGTAGCACCAGTAAGAAGAACCTACCGAGGCCATCGATGATTCTGTCTACGAATCCCAGCAGTTCTTCTTGTGGAACCTCAAAAACGCAACCTTTTTGTTGAGAAAAGACACCAAACTAATCCCTAACTTGCCTCAACAACCTCACCCAACAAAGAATGAAATGAAATCGAAAGTTCGAAATCAAGATCCCGTGTTCAAGAAGAGAAACCCTAGTTTCCTTCTTACCGATCTAGTAGATAACTCCTCGAATTGAATCCAATTTCTTCAAGACCATGAAATGGATCATTCAGATTCCCAAGTAGAAGAGAGAGAAAAGAAAACCCTAAGTCACCAGTAGATCTACAGATCCGGCAGTAAAGAGAGCGAGGGAGGGAAAGAAAACAGATAAGCTACAGAGAGGAAGAGAAAGAAAGAGAAAGGGGTAAGAGAGAGAGAGGGGAAGAGAGAGGTCCGATCTGGTGTTCTGAAGAAAAAAATGTGAAAGACGGGGAAAGGGGTTTAAAGGGATTCCCAAACGGCGAAAACGCGTGCTTTTGTTAGCGTGATAAGAACGCTTGGCACGCGAGAGTCGAGAGAGAGAGACGAAGAGGGTAAATTAACGGCAGAGACACGTGGTGAAGTTTCAACGGGTGAGAAATTGAGGACGTTAGTTAAGGTGGGGTGTTGTACTGTTGCGTGGACGTAGACGGGTCAGATTATTCTGTCAACCCGAAGATGCGAGGAAGAGGGTCAGGCCAAGCCGCATCATAATTTATACCGCTGGTGATCCGCATGCGAAGGTGGACTTGACGAGAAAAGTATATAACGACAAAACGTCAAAGTCAAGACCTTTATATATCGCCGAGTCATACATCCTCCGACCAAAATCGCCGAGTTGTATAACTACGGACGTATATTTGCATTCCCTCCGTATGTGGGACTAAGGGTATCAAAATGGAACCAGAATCGACGGATTACGATCGAACTGACCGCATAAAATTGATTCGATTTTGATTTCGTTAGTGGTTTTTTTTTCGGTTCGGTGTTGATTTGTACCGCAAAATTGACGGTTCTAAACTGAATAGAAATCGATACCTCTCACTAAAATACTAGTCCATGCGTCAATTAGATTAATTAATAAAATAATAATTAAAAACATAAAATAATTAAAAATGATGGATCATGTTAAAATGGATTAATAAGAACTTTTCTCTTAATGGAAGTAAAAGCTTGTTACCATGACAGACTGGAAAACAAAAACACAAAAAAAAACAAGGAACAAGAATGGAGACCAACGGATGAACATGGGATGTTTTTTTTTATCACATACGCATGGAAAATAGGATGAGTGGGGAAGACTGGTAGAGAATAGGAAAATACAAGGATTTGAAAAGTTGAAGTTGTTTTCATTATAGTTTTTCAAAACTGGCACTACAGACCGTATGTAAACCAATTGTGAATTGGATAACGAAAACCAAATAGAAACTAGTAAAATCAGACCATATGCAAAACGATTTTGATTTTGGTTGATTTCTATTTGGTTCGATTTTAATTTCACCTTGTCAAAATGTAAACTACACCGTAACTGGGCCGAATAACAAAAACCGCACCGATTGACACCCTTAGGTGGGACCCGTATCAAATATTAAAAAATCCAAGTGCATAAATGCACCATGTTTAAGATCATGAATTGTTCAATTATATAATCTATTTAACTACAAACTTGACATATGAGCAAAGAAAATATGAGTGTGTTAAATTGGTGATATTGCTTTATCATTTCTCGTTGTTTTATTTAAGGGAAAAAAGAACGCTACTTGGAGGTGTGTAGTGTAATTTTTTTTTTGATAATCGTATGCAGTGTACTATCCCTGTGCTTAAATACAGGGGCATGCGAAATGATTGCCACACCCACACAGAAAGGCGGTCAGGTCATTTCACGCACCCCTATATCTGAGCAGGGTAGCACAGTGATGGTACAAGGATTCATATTTGGGAGCATAGGTGGATTCTAGCGTTGCCAAATTTCAAGTTACAGTATCCAAAACCGGAGGAGTGTGCACTCTCGATTGTTGCAGACCTCATAGATCCTGCGACGCAAAGATGGAGACTCAACCTGATCCAATTTCTCTTCCATCCATCTGATGCAATCGCTATTCTCCAAATCCCTCTTAGTTTTTTTCTTGGAGAGGATAAGAGGTATTGTGGGGCGTCTAGAGATGGTCGTTCCAGCATCAAGTCTGCCTATCAATTGCTTGCTAGGAAAGAGGAAGAGGACCTCTGGACCAGGGCTTCAACGTCCAGATCTCGACACTGGAGCATATCCCAAACGTGGTGTGGAACCGTATTTGGGCTATCCAAACTCTTCCGAAGATCAAATCATTCCTTTGGCGAACCTGTAATGAAGCCTTGGCCACAGGTGCGGGTTTATTATCTCGGCAGGTAAATATTGACCCAAGCTGTTTGAAATGTGGTGCATCTCCAGAATCTAGTGACCATATTCTTTTCAACTGCCCTTTCGCGCGAAGTGTGTGGTTTGGGAGCCCCCTGCAGTTCTCCCCCCCCAGATGATATGCCGCGGCTGGCTGATTGGATTCAGAGCTGGGATGTTTGGTTCAAGCAGGACAAGAGGAAAACTCGTGATTCCCTCTCAAGAGCCTCTTTTCTCTGTTGGTATCTGTGGTGAGCTCGAAATGAATTGGCTTTCAATGGTAAGGAGTGGACTCCTTTAGAGGAGATTCTGTTAGCAGAAAAGGCTTACCTGGAATTTGCTACAGCAACTCAAAGGCCGGGTGATCAAACCTATGTTATGACTGAAGGCAACCCCCACATTTGCCACCAATGGGACCCCCCACCGGTGGGTGTAATCAAGGTAAATTGTGATGCAGCATTACCAAAGGGTTCAGCAAAAGGTGGTCTAGGCTTAATTTTCAAAGATCACACTGGTATCCATTACAAGGCGTGATCCATCCCACACCACTTTGGAACTATTATTCAAGGGGAGGTTCTTGCAATTCGCAGTGCCTTAACTACTGCACTGGAGTTGGGCTTTGAGAACATCTAGGTGGAGACCGACAGCATGGATGCAGTCTTGTTTATCGATGGAAGGAAATCCTCGGTCTGGGAGGTGGAAGACCTGATAGCTGATGTGATCAGGCTCTCAACTTCTTTCTCTTTTGTGACTTTTTCGTTTGTTCCAAGGGCTATGAATGTCGTCTCAGATGCCCTGGCAAGGAAGGGACTGTCTCTCGCGTGTGTGACAAATTGGCCAAATTCCATTCGGTGGCTTCAGGAGCTTTGTGTGACTGAAGCTACTGGCTGTACACACCCCTTCATCAGTAATATCCCCGTTTACCAAAAAAATTTTAATTATTGAAATTTTTTTATTGTATTGTACTCTATCATTGTCTATAAAAAAATAATTTTAATTGGAATAGGGGAGGGGAAAGCCATTGGAGTATTTTACCTACCAAACATCATCCATAGACATCCTTGTGTTCCAAGTTCCAACTTCCATTCACTCTTTCTTTTGTGTTTATGTGTCAAGTTTAAGTTTTAAGCGCTCATGCGGAACAAATAAAAATTAAAATATTTAAATAACTTTGAACAAAATTCAAAGGGCAGCATGCATCACAAGGGTGGATAATAAAATTTGTATTGGGCCTCAAGTTTGACAACTAACCAATATGAACTTTCAAGAGTTCATATTTGGCACGGAAAAATTAATTATGGAAAGTTGCACTCTTATTCATTTGATTTAGTTTACAGTATTGATGTTGGTATCGTTCATCATCAATATCAATGCGATACTAATATATATCAGATCTGTTAGAACAAACACCAACCAAAACACGAAAAGAAACAGAAAATGAGCAAGATGACACAAAGATTTAACATGGTCCACACACCAGTATGGTGTGCTACAACCACAGGCAAAGGCGAAGCTGTTTCGCTATGTAAATCAGAGAAAGTTATAATGGACACTCTCAAGAACACCCAAAACGGCATTGTTGCTCTCTCCCTGAAACCCTAAAATGAAAATCCCCAAATCTTACACTTTACAACAAAGCGGGTAAAGAACATAAATACTCCTTCATCGGATCTGGGTTGATCCATCGGGTTAGGGCGAACCGTACCGCGGGGACTTCACCCCAGCACCCCCAAGCCCTCCGCTACCATCACAGATCTCAAAAACAGTTCCATTCGGGTAGCCACCAAAAAATGTCGAAGCGGGTCATTCTTTGAAACGGATCCAAGAATTCGAGACACATAACAAGATCATATTGGTCTGAATCGACCGATTAAAAAAATGTCACATATTTATCTGATACTAATTGCACTCCCATTCATTCATTCAAGGATTTAGTTCACGATAAGCGGTAAATGTATCAAACAATTCCGGTCTAAATCAACCAAAAATTCGAAAACACCACCTTTTAACCAATAGCAATGAATGATACATATTATATTGATATCGATCAGCGTCAATACTAATATGGGTTGGCCAATCTGATCCCAATGCCTTAATCCATGCATCCGCTCAATCAAAATTACATTCATGCATCACAACCCTCCCCCCCCCCCCCCCAAAAAAAAACAATGGAACCTGATAATGAGCATTTATAGGTATTATTTTTTGGAAAGCAGTTTTCTATCCAGGAGTGCAACCTACGCAAACACTCCCGTGTGTCTATCTCTCTCCTCAAAACAAGTGGGCAGATGTGTCTTTTCACATGGAGAGGAGATAGATAGACTCATAGGAGTGCTGAGTAGGCCATACTTCCATTCAAAGTTCTTTTTCACTTTTTTTTTTTTTTTTTTTAAATATTCTTTTAAATTGCAGGTCTAGAGTGTAGCTCTTTATGCGTAGATTTTTTTACTCCTTTTGTCTACTTTGTTTGGCAAATAGTGGGGGAAAACAACATGAAACCTTAAAACTTATAACCTTAGGGGAAAAAGAACGCTCCCTGGTCGTGTGGCTCGTATGCCTAGACACAGAAGCAGATGAAAATACTGCAATACCCTCATGAAAGTAAAAAAAAAAATGGCATATATGTTCATGCTTCTGCATGCGTTCTCATTGGTCCCTATGCTTGTGCAGGCACTACACTCCTAGACAGCAATCTCTGGCCGTTATCTTAATTAAGCCTCATGGAACCTTAATTCTTAAACCCATTAAAGCCTCACAACGGTCACTCAAGATGCAAATCCATTGTTAAAGGTTGCTATACTAATATCATGGCAAATTGTGATTAGCCTTCGTGTCTTCATTTATTTGAGTTATCTCTTCTTAATGCCTTCAAGTTTTGGGTTAAACCCTTCAACATGATATCATAGCATAGGTCGTTTTGTTATCCTCTTCGTTTTCCTATGTGTAAAAGTAGGTACGTCGAAATTACACATGAAAGGGAGTGCTGACATATTGGGAGTTATAGAGTTATGGTCTCACACATAACTACGACTAATGCTGTTACTGATACCATGATTTAAATCCGTACGACGCATGTAGACATTGATTCTCTAATTCATCAATATCCACTATCTCTCATTTTTCATCAGGGTAAAAAAGAAAAAAAAAATCAGAGAGGGAATGGAAAAAGAGTATAGGGTGCCGATTTCTAAAATGAATCGGTCAGACTTACCAAAGTGACCGGCTTAGCTCAAATCGAATTCTTAATCGGTTTACAAATCGATAGAAATTGAAAACTGAACCGACTAAATAAACCGATTTGATCGTTATTTTCAGTATTTTTTGACACACATATAAGTGCGGAAAAAAAAAAAAAAAAAACTTAAACTGAACCAATAAAGGCCTGAAAATAGACTGTTAAGTCAACCCAATAAAAAACGATCCAAATAGGACTAAAACCGATTTTTGATTTAACAGTTTGGTTTTGATCTGGCCTATTGTCCGCATAAAACTGGTTCAATCCAATCGAATCTGAAGCTTGTTTTTCCCCTCTTTTGTAACAATCGAATCCGAATCATAAGTATCTAACCAACCTATTGACACCCCTAAAAGATATTGTGGTCGGTGATAATTGGTCTGGTGCCTTTTAGTTCCTTCTTTTCCCCATAGGACGGTCTATAATATTAAGTGGCCTCTCCACATGAGCTGCCCAACATGGCACATGGAGACTTCCACTTCATCTTGAAAGTTCATATACCATTTCGATTATTCAAGCTTTTCTTGCCCTGCTTCATTTTATTTTTTGTTGAAGAAAAATTTATTGAGAAAGATTGCATGTTACAGTCGAGGCGTTCATGTTACAAAGGTTCTGAAGCCAAGGAATGAAATTTAGCCAAATTGTCTTGTATGCACAAGATATAATCTTCCAAAGTTCCAAGTTAGGGAGGCAAGGGTGTAGTTAATCTCCCTAAAAACATGGTCAACAGATCAAAGCTCAAATAGAGAAACATGGTGGCAAATAACATGGATTATAGGGGAAATCTCAAATGGCTTGTGTTTGGAAAATTGTTGAAAGAATACAAAATATAAAGGTTAACAAAAAAATTTTCACTTTCATCAAAAAAAAAGGGTAAAGTGTTCATTGCTGTGTAAACCATGTATGTGAGAGAGTGAGAGTTTCAAGGCATTAATTAATGGGTGGGGGTTTATGATTTTTTCAATTCTTTGTGAGAAGGAACACGGTCGTGTATGAAAACTTTCCTCAAAAAAAAATCAACAAAAATTTGTTCCAATAACAATGATACATATCATATCGATTACGATACCAATTGGATAAGTTATATGAAGCTGGATTAGGTTGTTTTGCCATTCGAAATATTGATACTCTTGGTTTTATGGACCATTTTTCTATTCCAATACAATAGCTAATTAGAATCAATATCATGTATTGTTAAAAATCTGTAACAAAAAAGGAGAGGACAGAAAGATGGCCTGAGTCGAAAGAAATCGTTCTGTCCTTAAGACAGTATTTGCACCCTCCTAATCCTGCAAAGGGTTGCAGCGAACCTGCCTCCCAAGATAAATCAGGCGGACTGTTACTGGTTGTAGAGACAGTACACTGTAAAGCTATCCTGCGACGATGCGTAAGTGCAAAGTGCACCATCAAAGCGTCACATTGCACCTCACGCACGCACACGCATACGCGTACGTGCTCGAACAGTTACCGTCCTCACTTGCAAGTGCACCGTATAATCTCTTCTAAGATTACATGTGATAATAATAACTACTAACTACTAACACATATAAACCCAATGAGCTTTCCTTTTATAGCCGATGTGGGACTAAAAGTCCACATCAATATTTTGAAATTTTCCAACATGTATCATTATCACTTACAAGTAATATTGTTACATATCACCGATATGGCTGATACGATACCAATACTTTGATCTAATCCTCCCTCTCTATCACATAGTTTTAGGTATTGATAGCGTATTGGTGGTATTGTTTGACACGTATTGCTATCAACTATTACTAATTTCAACATTAAACCATTATGGTATTGGTGAAACGGCTGCTAATGCCAAAGATTTGGTTAAAACTCAAGTTTAAATAGTTAAAGGCGGAAGCTGGGCGGGCCGCTAGCTTTCTTGGAGCTATTGGCTCAACCAATAAAAGGGGTTGAGATGGAGGGAAAGGAGGATTTTTCCATGAGAGCGAGGCAAACACAGTGCTAGCACAATGCTAGTGCACCCAGCCTTTATAATAGTTAAATTAAAAATTCTCCACTCTTTTGTCATCACGGATGATGACTGGGCATGAGTTTGAAACCAGGGTTCTCACTTAAACATTGACTACGTCTTTTGATTTTAGGGAAAAGGATCGTCACCCGGTTTTACGCTGTCCCGTATACTTGAGCTAGACATAGATGGATGTGAAATGACTGACACACCCTTGCATTTTCATAGAAATGAAATGATCATTTTGCGTCTGACTGTGTCTGAGCATAGTTACACACCCAGCACACGACCGGGTGATGTTCTTTCCCTAAATTTATATATATATATATGTTCATCCGTCCTAGGTGGTGATGAAAGATATATTTTTTCATATATTTAACTTATTATATTAAGCAGCATCAGATATTCAGATCGATCAAACGTCGTTGAATTAGTAGTTCCGTTGTTTATACTAACGTGCGCACGAATATACACAACTTGCAGAAAGACTACATCCGCTTCTAGAAGGTCAAACTGTTCTTCTTCTCTGATTTTCTCTATTACGTTTTGTAATTTCTTCATTTCCAAGAATCAAGATCGGTACACCTGTTCTTGATGGTTCAACATGCACAGAGACGTTTCCCACTAGGGTTTTAAAGAGTGGAATCGGATCAATTCCAATTCAATTTTTTTATTTTTTTTTGACGAAAGTGTAAGGACACAAACCACACACCAATCCCAAAAGATTAATCAACTTTTAAGATCATGGAATAATGGATATATACAACACACACCACACTCACACACCCTAGGGTGTCAACCAATTAGGCATGATCGGTGTTTCTCAGGCCTAATCAGTCCCCACCAATTTAAGGCCCATGCACGATTTCAATCTATTTAGGTAATCAAGGCTCATGGGTCAAAGCATGGACATGTTTCTATTTGGTCGGTTAGTTATCGAGCCATAATCAGGCTAAATATGCTTAAATGAGTTACTTGAACTATAACGGTTGGCCCCAGTTGAGCTACCATTAGGCCACTTCCTTGCACTGGGAATACACCCAATTTATTAATCGGTTGGTGCTTGAGTAAACATGTTTACTAATCGATCAGGCTGATCATAGACTTCAATTATTTAGTTTAGATATGGCCAACTATTACAGATCAACTTTTGACACCCTTATTCTACCCTAGCCCTAGAAATCTAATATGAATTGACCACGAGACTTGAGATCGGTCTCGGCTGATTCTGATCTAGTCCCGAGTTTTTAAATATTTTTTTCCCACTCTTAACCAATGCAAAGCCTTTCCTACATATCGGCAACTAGGTAGTGCTAGGTAAGTTGTAAGTAGAGTGAATTTGGAGCAAAGACATTTGTTTTCAAATTTATATTTGATTAGCAAATCTATTATATAAATCCAATTCGATATCCAATTGATATTTTATCAGAGTTAGGAAGGATGTAAATAGAGAGAATTTGGAGCAAATACATTTGTTCAAATTTATATTTTGAATCGCAAGTCTACCATATGAATCCAATTCGATTTCCAATAGATATTTTATCAGAGTATCTGAATATCTAAACTAGAGGTTGATATATTGATGGAAAATTTATATGATATATAAAGATTAACAAGATACCATAAGAAAATAACAACAGCTTCCTAGCTCAATCGAGGAGGTCTCGAGTTCGAGTCTCCTTGCTGTTACCTTACCCCCTCAGCAGTTCCCCCCCTAAAGAAAAAATATATTAAAAATGTCTTTTTATTTCGATATATATTTTGAATTCAAAACTAATCTAACTTTTCGCAAGTTATTATGATGTTTTGGAATTATTTGAGAAAATTACTTTGGGACGGTTTTCGTACATGGTCAACACTTCAGTTGTTGAATAGGTGTACAAAACTAGAGTATTTCTACCCAACAGCTAAAATGTTGACCGTGTTCATATACAGCCTAGTATGAAGCCTTCAACCAATCAATTATGTTGGCAACTTTTAAAACAACAGAAGTTGTTAAAAGAAATGAACAAAAGATACGTTATATTTTGTAAGTTATACAATTGAGATGAGAAATCAATTTTTGTATAATGATCTTAGGAATTTTTCATCTATGTAACAATTGGAACGCCAAATTATCTTGTCTAAATAGAAAAAGCAGAAAACTCAAAAAATAAAAAAATAAAAAAAAATGTAGTAAATAACATTGTTTACGCAAAAATTTTTATGTTTCAGCCGCGTGATGTGATGATTTGCCAATCAAACCGTTGGATAAAAATGGGATTTCTTCAATAAAATGCAAGGTTATTTACTTATTTATTTGGAATCGGAATCCAAATCAGGTCCAACCAATTCTTATCTGAATCGAATAGAAATTGACCATAATCTACCCTAACCCAATGTTCCATATATGGATTTGTTGAGGATCGATGTCGTGCATTCTGTGGACTAGGTTTGTGAGTTGCCTCTGAATGACCTTTAAATTTGTATCTCTTTGTTTCCCTATAAATTGTTGCGATGAATGATTATTAGGATTTACGAAGAATTTTTTGTAAACACAAAGAGGTGTGAGAAAAAGAGCTTGTAACATTTTCTCCATTGTTAGTTAAAAGTTAAAACAGCTCTCACCCCTCCTGTGGATATATTCACTTTGCCAAACCACATAAACTCTTGTGTTGCGATTGTGAGTGATTGTTTCTTTTTTTTGTTTAGGAAGACGGTTGGACACGCCGCCTTTCAATAAACTAAGAGCATATATACACCAATCATATGGCTGGACAAAAAAAGCAAGATGATCTTTTCTAAAAAAGAATAAGAAATGATGACACATGTTGAGCACCCTATTACGTATCCAACCTTCTCCCTTTTATTTTATTTATTACGTATTTTAGATTAGGTTTCAATTTCCACACATCAGTTACGATCGATTCCAATCCAAATCAACCAATTCTTGTCATTTGCATACTTACATGGTCATGGAAATGGGTACAAGCTTGAAAATTTTGGAAAGTAGGAAAGCTGGAAGGTCCATGTCAAACGTGAGGAAAGCCATGACCCATTAAATATTACGACTGCTAACCAACCAAACACGATACATGAAACTCCATTTGAAACCAAACGAAAAACTCTCATTCATGATTCATATTTGACGGCCTTTTTCAACTCTGCCGGGTCCACTTGTTTCCTCATACCCGACCCATGCTTTAATTGGTTTGGAAATAGAATCCACTCGGGAGCACGATTTTAAATGTCGGCATCGTATTGGCGCATTACCAATATCTACTCAATGTAAATTTTGAGTTTATAGTCTAGACTTTATCCTAAAAATAGTTTCTTTGGAAACAGGGGTATAGCTGCTTACATTTGACATTTCCCAGACATTATCAAATGCGGGATTCTTGTACACTAGGTATGGTCTTTTTACTTTATACTGGTGTTTCTTTATTTGTGATGAAATAAAAATTTCTTTCTCACCCTCAGTTCATTTTTGGTAAATTAATAAAGGATCGAGTTTCCATCCACCCAAGGTGAATGGGATCTCATTCACCAAGGGATGGGAGAGAATGGGAATGAGTATTGGAAGGGTATTTTGAAACATAATAAAACCCTAGGAGAGGTTTTTGAATCCTAGGATGGTGGGTGAACTGTCTTCTATGGGTGGAGGAAAACTTTGTCCATAAATAAATATATTAAATTTCAAAAGAAGTGGTGATAAAAAGGGAAAAGGAACGCTAATCGGTCGTTAGGCGCGACTTATACCTGTGCCCAGACACAACCTAGCATGAAAAGACCGATGCACCCCTGGAAAGGCAAGAAGGACCAAGGGTGTATCGATCTTTTCGTGTTGAGCTGTGTCTGGGGGCAGGTACATGCCAAAACACAACACCAATTAACGTTCTTTCTCTAGGATATAAATTACAAGACAAAGAATCACCAAGAGGCACTAGGCCTCAGACTAACAAAGGGGAAAACATTATGAACAAAACATCAACCCAAGATGGAGCAATAACGAATTCACACTACGATCGTCAAGATGCATCAAATTTTCTAATCAACTGAACGAAGAAAATAAGGGACAAACCTAATACGGTGACTCTTACTCCTACACCAAACTAAGACTTGATTGCAGTGCACCTTTTATATAAGTTCTTTTTTGGGGTGTTTGGTATGTAATCCTCTTTGATATTATTATTTTCAATTTCTGGGGAGTTTAGAAAGGGGGGGGGGGGGAGGAAGAGGATTTGCATGGCTACATTTGATATTCATGGTTTTTCCTGTTTATTCAGATTTTGACCAATATTCTCCTTGAGATCAATAAAGTTTTTTTTTTTTATTTTAAAAAAAGGAAAAGTTTTCATATACGGCCGTATAAGCATGCACGGTCGTGTCCTCTCTCACAAAGAGTTGGAAAAGTCATAAACCCCCACCCATTAATTAATACCTTGAAACTCTCACCCTCTCACATACACGGCTTACATAGTTATGTATGAAAACTTTTCCCTTTAAAAAATTGAATTGGAAAGTTTTCGATTCTATTCCTAGACAATTTTAAATACTGGGGAAAGGAGTCTCTGGAGCTATAGAAAGCATTGTTGATACTGATATGCATCAAGTATTATCATTCTAGTACAACTAATCTGTATCCATATCAATCTTTAGTAATACTGATATGTGTAAAGTTCCAATCTCAAGTTCAAA
Source organism: Telopea speciosissima (assembly GCF_018873765.1). Classification (NCBI taxonomy): domain Eukaryota; kingdom Viridiplantae; phylum Streptophyta; class Magnoliopsida; order Proteales; family Proteaceae; genus Telopea; species Telopea speciosissima. The sequence continues at coordinate 1,578,627 of NC_057917.1, read as the reverse complement.
TAATTAGGTGGAGAGATTCATAGGTGTATAAGGGAGGTTGTAGGCTTGTTAGTAGTCAATGTAAGACTAATCTCCCAACACTCTCCCTCTTATGTGATAGTCTATATTGTGAACACATGGATATGATGAAAACTCACTCTGATACCATATAAAGTTTTCACTTCAAAAGTTTGAATTGTTAGGTGGAGTGACTCCCAGACGTATAAGAAGGGTTGTAAGCTTGTTAGTAACCAATGTAAGACTAAACTTCCAACAATATTGATACAATACCAATACTTAAAACCATGTGTAACAGAAAGGGTTTGGTACAGTTGGAATGCATTAATATGTTAGAAGACATACATAAGGTAGGCTATCTGTACTTATGACCCGTCACCATTCACACCTATATTTGTTGACCATCCCCATGACCTAAATTACAAAAAATCAACTTCACCAAACGCGTTCACACACAACTTTCTTTCTCAACCGCTCATGTATTATTAGCTTTTTTTAGGTTTGAAGTGTAGAAAGGAAAAATTCATGTACGTGGAAGTCAATTTTATTAAGTCAAAACCTAAGGAACATTCGGGATGACTTCCACACGTAAAGAGCATATTATATCCAACACATATCTATATATATCCCTTTACCTACCCAAAACCACCTTTTATGATAAACTGCAAGTGTTCTTAAGTATCTTCTTTCATGTTCATCATCGTTCTAGATAGAAAACCTATAATAGTCAACTGGCTATCTTACTACCACTAAATTTAACAATTTATGAAGATCAAGCTCCTTACCTTTACAATAATATTTTAGCTATGTTTGATATGCATTCTTAGAATGTATTCTATGTCGATTTCGCATTCTCAGACAATAAAACATCTATTTTTATCATCTACGCAATCAACTTGGCATATCAAACGCAGCCAAATAGATGATTGTGATTTCATAATATGTGCTATACTTATCAACTTGTGTGTATTATATTTCGTTTGGTGATTGGTTGTTAAGGGTGTATTGTACAAAAAAGAAATAATATAGAATGGGTACACTTAAGCGTCCTTAATTTTACATTAGTTTTACATAAATACTAATTTATGGAATCATACTCGATTGGTCCCGATTGGACCAGAATCGGTATATTCCAAGTATCTAGGATTTTTTCGTAGGGAATCAGTATGAGCCGGATCGAGAGGGGAACCGAGATCAACCTTCGTTGATTCTGGTTGATCCGATCCATTTTTTAAAACCCTGGTTTGCTTCCAACAGGCAATGCTTATGCTCAAGATCTTTGTTTTAAAAAAAAAAAAACTAGATGAAGCTAATTGTCGGCCCACTTACTGTCATTGATGGGCTTGGGCTTACACTGGCATACCTTATATATGGGCCTATGTACAGATTGAGCATATACCATTGTGTTTTCAAGTCACCCACACAGCCGTGCTGGCTATCCCATGTATTTCTGGGCCATAATAAGGTAGGACTATGGATGATGGCATTGGTATTGCTATCGTATCGGCTGTTACGTATCAATGTCGTCAGCACCTGATACTGATATGATACCAATATTGATTGGGATTATCGATGTCGTCAGTACCTGATACTGATACGATACCAATATTGATTGGGATTATCAGCCAAAAGTGGGTTTTTATAAAAAATAAATATTTGCATTCGATATGGGAATGTATAGCCTTATCTGTAACGTATCGATATTGGCAATAACCGATACGGGCACCGCCCTTGAGAGCGGGGAAGAGAAGAAGGAAGAAGAGCATTGTCCTTGAAAGTAAAAATTTTAGCAGATTTTTGAAGGCCTTCTTAGTCTGGGCTTTGGGTTTTTTCAACTGAACCCTCCTTTTGAAGATAAGAGATCAAAGCCGTTGTGTAATTGAGGTTGACACTTTAGCTTAAGTTTGGTTTTGATTCAGATATTTCGAGTAAAATTAGGGAAAAAAGATTCTACCATGCTTGCATTTGAAATCTTTTTTTCTATCACACCTACCATATGGATTGATGATTTGACAATCTGAACATTAGACATACTTCGGACTAATTTGATTGGTCACGTGCTAAATTATTTATCTTATCTTATAGATGACCCATCATGTATGGGGTTTTCCACTTGATTTATTAACCGTTCATGTTGAGCTCACTTAAATTTATCTTAAAATTGAACCACTAGTAAACAATGAACTAATATGAGGCAATTATTAAGTTTGTGATGGAATGGGTTGTTGAGTATATCCGTATATCTGTGTTGAAACTGGATCCAGATCGTCTACAGCACGGGCTGCCCGTCTTGCCGTGCTGCGTAGGCACAAGGCGGCATGCATTGACCTCCTTACCCCTGCCCGAGAGGGGGTAAGGCAATCATTGCGTGTGGCCCTGTGTCTGCGCAACACAAGCAGGACAGGACAGCGCACCGTAGACGATCTCGACTTAGCTACCCAATCAGACTAAGGCCTTTCTGACTTATTGAAAAGTTTTTCAGTGTTTGTTTTTATTGTAAAGAAAATAAAGGGAATTGTAATATTGTAATATTGTAATCCATTAGGGGAAAAAAAAGGAGGATAGAAGCTTTATGTGATCATGATTGTAAATCTAAGTTAATATTTTAACAAATATGGGAACTAAAGAATCGAAGTAGATTCTTTATTTTTCTATTCAAATCTAAGCAATTTGGTTGAAAAAGAAGAAAAATTAAGGGAGGGGGATCGCTTGAGGGTCAATAGGAGCGTGCACAGATTTTTAACAAGGGTTGAGGTGGTCATTTCATAGCGTTCTGTGTCTTGGTGTTAGAGACGTTGCCGGGCAGCGTTCTTTTCCCTAAAAATTAATTATCTAGATTTAGAAAGATTTGAGTTAATTATACAATAGTGGTATGAATGGATGAAGATTAAGAAAGTTTTTCTAGTCTACCAAGATTAAAGAGTATACCTAGACGGGCACAATATCTGCTACACGCCTACACGGCAAAGTGGAAAGAGATGAAAATGAAATCTTATGAACGGACCTTTATCTGCTCCATTTCCTGGGCAGGTCCATTTCCCCAAGCTCATCTAATAGAAGGGGTGGAAATGACCACCCTACCACTGTCCGTACACACTCTCCAAATGAGGTCCACACCCCTCTATTAGAGGAACTTGGGAAAATGAAACTGACAGAAAATAGAGCAGGCAAAAATACTCTTATGAGCAGATAGACCCTAAGATCCCTGTCACATGTTTGTCACATGTCATGTTTCGGTAGACATGGAATTGATAATATGGTAAAACGAACTTTTAAAATTCTAACAAAGAATTGAACCTTTTATAAGAACACCTCATGCTTCCTAAAAGCACTAAAATGAAATAAACCCTTTCCCCGGGGTTTGCAAATACCTCCTTACGATTTAGTATTTTTTAAAATACCCTTTTTAAACGGAGCAGGCTTCCATTTTGACACCTACACTTCCAGGCAGCAGGAAAATTTCTGCTGCCCAATGTGCAAGAAAATTTTGTCCTAATTAAATATGCAACATAAGAATTTAAAAAGTTACAAATGCTGGCGACCGACCATATATTAAATCGGGTCGGATCATTCATTCAACATAAATATCGGGTCGGATACTAAATAGTAAATTTAGAAACTTCATCTGATTCAATCATCTATCAATTCTCCATACATTGCAAAGAAGAAATAAGGAAGAATTGAAAAGAATAGAAAGCCCAAAGGGCTGCAGCACAAACCACTTATCTACATAATCATACACACTTAGTGCTTTAAAAAAATTAAGAAGAAAGAAAGACATTAGGGCTATGAGAGTATTGGATAAATATAAAATTGGAAGAAGATTTCATACAAAAATTACAAAAAGTTAGTAAAATATCAGAAATTTATTTATTGCGAAAAAAAGAAACTGAGACAATCACTATTTTATAATCAGCTATCCTTAATCAACTTAATAGATGCTATACTTAATATATGCTATACTTATCATCTTGTGGGTATTATATTGTGTTTGGGGATTGATGGTTAAGTGTGTCTTGTACATACAAGAAATAATATACAATAGGTGCACTTAAGCATTCTTAATTTTACATTAGTTTTATATAAATACTAATTTATAGAACCATACTCGATTGGTATATTCCAGGTACCTAGGATTTTTCGTAAGGAATCAATCACTGAGCCGGATCGAGAGGAAACCAGGATCGGCCTTGGTTGATTCTGGTTGATCCGATCCATTTTTTAGAGCCCTGGTTTGCTTCCAACAGGCAATGCTTATAATCAAGATCTTTGTTAAAAGAAACTGACTGAAGCTAATTGCTAGCCCACTTACTAGCATTGATGGGGTTGGGCTTACACTGGACTACCTTAGATATGGGCCATTGTGTTATCAAATCACTCACATAGCAGGAAAATTTAAAACCAGGGGGTGACGTGTAATTTACCCCTTTTATTAACATCAGTATCAAGATTTGTATCAGTATCAATCAATACTAATACTAATATGTTTCTGTTGTCTCAAACGGTTTTGCTCTTAATTTTAATAAAAAAATATTTTTTGGATAAATTTATCATTAGTAAAACAGTTTCATCGATAACAATACGATCAATCTGATGCCGATATTTAATTCCATGCATCCATTTTAATTAGACTTGGTTAATTTGGGTTTCAACTTTCTTAACATTGCCAAGAAAGATTCAGCGAAGGGGGAAGATGAATTATTATCCTCTCCAATTGCTAAAGTGTGGCAGTGTTGGTAGTGCTAGGTGGAGATGTTGACACTTGGTAGCTGTCGCATCCAAGGTTCGAGTTCATTGATATGGATGGCTGGATGCGGCAGCTACCAGGTGTCAGACATCTCCACCTAGCATTGCCGCACTGCCACACTCTTAAAGAATTTGGGAAGATAATTTTTCGGGGGAAGATACCCCAAAAAAATTTAAAATTGGAAGAGAGATTAGAAAGGAGAGTCTAGGGTGGGGTAGGTAGGAAAATTTTGAGATAATAGGTGTGGATCTTTATTTTTTAAAAGAAAATTGGCTTTACTTGATGGCTGTTGATTAATTTTTTATTTTTTAATATTCAAGTGGTTTACACATTTCTCTTTCTAATTTGGTAATTAGTTATTATAATATTACAAGCAAGCCTGAGAATTAATTCAAACTTTGTCATCAGAAATTTGGTTTCATTCCCTCTCAAAAAGTTATTCTAGCTGGCTAGGGTCATGGTTGCTCAACTTCTTTGATGAATTTCTTAATTTTCTGCTACAAAGGTTCAGGTGGCCTCGCCATATCATCAACCATGTTCCTTCTCCTGTCTCTTTTAGGCAAAGTTAGATCCTACAACCCATAAAGCAAAAGCAAAAGAAAAAGAAAAAGATCAAGAAGAACCAGCAGCTGCAGCTACCCAGAGTTAGCTAATATTATGTGGCTGTGGGTCCATTTGATTTTCCTATTATGAGCTAATCGATCAAGACCTTAAAATTATCAGCATTATAAGCATGGATTTAGTTCATGGTATAATGTTGTTATCGCTATCAATACCTGATACATGCAATATTGAACCTCCAATGACGGAGCAACACGTGTAATAAACTCTGACCAATGGTAACGCACGAGCAACATACCTGAGGTCAAAAGTACCGTTAACCCTCGACTCCTCATGCCAAACTCATGAGTAAGAAACTTTCATGTGGCCAGTCGGTAGGAGATTCCCCATGATGCCAGCTGCTAATACGGACAAATTTCGTTAACTGTTCCCGCTCAAACCTCTCATCAGAGAAACCCTAAGAATACATAACCCAAAGGACAAGAGGGGCTTACATGAACAAGGGAAATTCCTTCAAGACCATATAAATTGGACTATGGTGATCAAGGTAAGGGGTCCGATTCATTCCATCTAATTCACTTAGACTCAATTGCTTTTGAGAGTTGCTACTCATCCTTCGTCCCTAATCCTGCAACTGCTGTTTCTTTGGGATCTGACTTAGACATCCGCTCTGTCACCTAGCTCTTGTGTGTACAGGTACGTGCCCGACAAATATCGACAGAAGCAATACCGATATTGATACGTATTGGCTCCATTTCATATCAAAACACTATTTTTTCATTTTAAAAAATGAACATATTTGTATTGTATTCGGTGATTCATATTGGTCAGGTATCAGTATTAGTCACAATCGATATCGATACCTAAAACCATGGATACAAGTGTTCAATGCACATCATGAACACAAACACGGACAACAAAGCCTTGGCTGGGATAGTTGAGCTTAGCCCAGCCTGGATGATTCAGCTTCAGACTGTGAACCTTTTGAGAATTCATTTTTTGCATTTTTGAGTAACTTTTTAATTTTAATGCCAAGTTTGTGTTCACTTCTTTGAGCTTTAGATTGAATTCAAGAAGAGTATTTCGGACCTTCATTACTAGGAAACGGGAGTTAACTATGATATTTACTATTTTAGGTATCCAATCATAGCGTTCTTTCATTGGTAGCGATAGTTAATGATGAGACGAACTATTCCACCTTCATTAGTAGAGGACCAGACTTAATGATGAGACATCTTATTCCATCTCGGAAAAAATTTCTCTGCAGTGCGTGGATCTGGCAGTGCATTACAGTGCGGGTTTGAGAGTTAGACACGTGGAAGATGCGACATCTAACGGTGCCGAGCTCGAGAAGAAAGAAAAGGAAGAAAAAAAAATTTTGCCTTGCATCGAGCTCACAATGTTGGATGAAGCTTCTTCCACGTGTTGAGCTCTTTGGGCCGCATTGCAGTGCACCGCCAGATGCCCACACTAGAGAGGATTTTAATCTGCTCTCTCTCTCTCTCTCTATATATATATATATATGTGGCCCGGCTTATTTCAGCTTACCCAACCTGTGTTCATCCTTGGGCCCGGCTGGATTACAAATCTTTGAGGCCTAATTATAGGCTAGATCATTCAAGATTCGGGACTGATGCAGCCAAGGTTCCAGCCCAATCAAACGCTGTTAAAAATTCATCAAGTACCCAGCCTAAGCCCAACAAAACCCGGGCCCATCCGGAGTTGCACCCTAATCCAGTGATCAAATGGTTTCAGATTCTTTGTATTAATTTCAGTGCTTTTTGAAAGAAAATCCCAATTTAATGTGGATCCACCACTGCTTAGAGAGTGAGGCCTATTGTACGGAAAATATCAACAGATACATGGCTCAGCGTGCGTATTAAATGCTTCTTTTTTTAGTGCCCCACTATGTGTGTTTGTTTTTTGGACCAATGGAAGCCGTGGAGGTATCAAGATGAATGAGATTTTTTAAATTCATAGGGTGGAGCTCCTCATCCGGGCGAAGGGCCAACGCGAACAAGCAGTGTCTTTTTCTTCATTTATTTTAGGGAAAATTACATGGTTAGCTATTTTTGGGTTTTCATTTACAAAACTATCCATCCTATGTTTGAGTAAACAAAAATAGACAAAAACGAGTTTAGTTTTACAAAACTAAATAAAACAGTAACTCTCCTTCCTTCCTTGGCAGTTCCCCTTTGAAAAAATCTCTTTTTTTTTCCTCTATTGCTAGGGGTAGCAAAGAATGGCGGTGATTGGGACAAGGGTAGGATTGCAGGAAACGGAGGATGCCTGAGCGAGAAGGCAATGATAGGGGTAAAAATATCTAAAAAAGTAAGTGTGGGAGGGAGAGATACTATTTTGTCCAGTTTTGTAAACCTCAACTTGTTTTTGTCTATTTTTATTAACTCAAACATAAGGTGGACAGTTTTGTAAATGAAAACCCAAAAGTAGCTAATCATGTAATTTTTCCTTTATTTTATGCTTTTGGGTTTAATCACGATTTATGAATGGCCGTTGCTCCATGGACCACGCCCATGCTAAATCACAAATAGAGGAAATCCTCGTCGTCCATTGAATCTTTCTTTAATGTAGGCTGGGTCCCACAAAGATACTCATTTTAACAAGTTCCAAGTTCCATGGGTTTTATCCATTGTTAGGGAAAAATGATTGTCACTAACGCCAACCTCTTACATCTCACTAGTAGAGCTTACATTTTTTCACTCTTCATTAAAGCCTTCCTACTCGATGATTCGTTTTTTTTCACCCTCTCATTGGTGGAAAACTGGGACAGTGTTTGGTATGCATTCTTGAAATGCATTCTAGGTTTACACTTTGACATTGTAAAATGCAAATCCTCTCCCCATTGTTAGTTAAAATGGGTAGTGGTAAAATAAAATTGTCATGTAGGTTGAGAGGAAGAAGAGGGGCAGAACGACGGAGAAGAAGAAGGATTTGGGATTTTGTTTTGGTTCACCTGGAATTTGGGGATTTAGGGGTTTGGTTAGTGAACCAAAATCAAGATGATTTTTTGGCCGGTTTTGGTTTTCCCCTGGTTCTCTACCAATTTTGAAATATATTCCTTAACAACTGTTAGATGTGAAGATACCCACGTGGCAAACCTAGGGTTGTGCACAACACGATGGCCGCTCAATCCCAGGTCGCAAACAAGCCAAATTCGTCAAAACACATATTTGCAAGATGTTTTTCATTCTTAACCTTCGATTTAATAACATAAAATTTGAATCGTTAAGCTCTTGCCATCTTGTTTTATCAGAGATGGGGTATAGTAACAACAGGCCATCCTCTTGCATTCTGCTTTGAGTTTATTTTCATTTACTCTCTCAGCCAAAATTCATTATTCTATGCAAGTGACTTGAGAGGGAAGTTCCATCATAAGCCCAAAGGACAATGCAATAAGAGATTTGTCATTTATAGGCTCCGTTTGTTTCGGTGTGGAAAATTTTGCTTGAAAATTTCAGAAGTTAAATTTTAAATGTTGAAAAGTGTTCAAATATTTTTTATTTTTTTTTAATGGATACAAACATTAAAAAAAATCACCATGTAAAATTTTACATTTACGGAGTACAATTTACCGTGAAAATTTTCCAAATACAATTTTACGTCGAAACAAACGGAGCCTAATAAAAACCATAAAATATAAGGGATCAAGATAGTGCATTTTGCTTGGTGAATCTCCATCATTTAATAACTAATAAAATTACATGTGTAATTTGGCGATGAGAGAGGGAAGTGTATTGCCTTATCCATGAATTCCTAACATCTACAATCCTATTGTGTTTCTATCTATGATTTTCCTCCTTCCACGAATTTGGAATGCCTTCTGCTCTCGTTATTGCTTACCATTAGACCAAACAGTAATAATAATCTTTGGCAGAGGGAATCTTTAAAAACCTTCAATGCCATACACATCTTACAAAGAGAGGGCTCTTCAGTTCTATCACAGGAGATAAGATGGGAAACCCTGCAACTGCCCAGCTATCCTAGTCCTCTTATTTTCTCTTCTTTAGGTTAACAAAGAAACCACCGTCATTGTAGAGCCGAGAACCTGGTGCTTTTCTTTCATCATGTAATTTTCTTTTCTTTTCTTTTCTTAGCGTCCAAACGTAGCCCAAAATAATAATAATCTTTAATAGAGGGAGTTTTAAAAAACCTTCAATTTCGTACACATCATACTAAGAGAAAGCTCTTCAGTTCTCTCAATGGAGAGAAAATGAGAAACCCTGCAACTACCCGACTATCCTAGACCTCTGCTGTTCTCTTCCTCACGTTAACAAATAAATCAATTGTCATCGTAGAGTCGAGATCTTGGAGCTTTTCTCTCATTATGTTTTTTATTTTCTTTTCTTGGCATCCAAACATAGTCTACTAATTTTTTTTTCTTGGCATCCAAATGTAGCTAGGCTTGCAGCCTGAACCCTTTACAAATTTAGAATCTCACCACGAGCATTAATCTCTACATAATGGTTAATTTATTTATTTTGTCCAATTACTTTTTATATTTCTACTATTTGTAGTGAAGCGTAAATGGATAAAAACATATTAAATGGAAGCAAATAACCTTTTAAGTTATCTAACATTAGGCATGTTTATTTAACTTCGGTTGTTGCGTGTTATCTTGAAAGTACGAATTATTATGAGCTACCCAATCTTATTTATTTATATATTTCATTTATGGTAGTTTTATCAAGTCCAATGTTATTTTACTTCCTTTTCCCCTTCATTATATGCTCTTGTTCAGTATAGTTACTATTTTCTATACCAAATTGGGAAGTATTGCAATAAAATATCTGTAAGTTGATACATGTATATTAGAAACCATAAAGGTATTTAAGAATTAACTTGTTAAGCTTAAGTATCTCACCCATCGCCGCTGTTAAACTAATTCCGCCGCCGTGCTTGCCAATCTCGGCCTCTGTACGTGCAAAATCTCCGCCTCTGTGCGTGTACCTGTCTCCACCTAGTGCGTGTTCTCCTCACCAACTCCTCATCAGTTTCTCCACCATGCTCACCGGACTTGCCATCGAAGAAGATTCCGACGATGACACACCAGCCTGGAGATGGCAATCATCGCCCTCTTTGGCCACCTCGCTTCCGCCCCATCACCTAGCCCCTCGTCCCTCTTGTAGTCTCCTTTGTTTCGCTTCCCACGTTTGCTGGATTCGGTTGAGGTCGTGGGGTTACCTCTACTGCCGCCTGAGCACATGGTGCTTAAGGCACAAACCAGAGGCCTATTTATGGAGAATCGACAGATGACCCACCTTCATTTCATCTTCCTTCAATTTCACTTCATCTCCCTCCATCTTCCCCTGCATCCACACCATTGCCACCCTCTTCCCACTTTGGCTGCCATCTCCCTCCATCTACACTTGAAGCTCTTCATCTCTGTTTTGAGGTATATTGGGGTTTCTTGCTGTTGTTGGCAAACAACCTTCCTTTTTGCAATGGGGATGGCTCAGTCCTGCGAGGTTAAGTTTAAAGAAGGAAATGGACTGCTCGATCTGGTCTCTTATGGGGTGCTGATGAAAGGTGGGCCTACTCTGTGGGCGATGCTGATCTGTGAGATTTCAAAGTCTCAAACCCGCAAGCAGAAGGAGAAGGCAATTGAATAGCAGCGGCTCATGCCCTCTGTCGCTGCCGGCAGCTATACCCTTTCCCCTTTGAAGCCCCCTGTTTCTGTGTGGATTGTTGGGTTTCTTTGCCATTACCGACATTCAACCTCTTTTGTTGTGTTCCAAATACAGGTTTCGATCTTTACTTTCTATTTTGCAGGTTACGCCAGTTCTGGTGTTAGTGTCGCCATGGAAATGGTCGGCTTCATTACCCCTCTCACCGTTCAAGCTCCTCTCGGCGCGATAGCGTGCCAGCTCGCGTGGGCATGACGACGCTGATCTTTTCGGCACTTATGGGGTCCTTTCTATTGGCACGAAAGTGCATGCGCGTATCAGTTGCTGTGTTGACAGCACTTTATCTGGGGCAATGGCTTTCACCCATCCCCTTCTCCGAATGACTCAGTCTATGGCATGCAAGATTGGGTCGCTCTCTTCTCCGTCGATCTGGATTCTGTATACCCAAACCTTCTGTTGGTCATGCTGCCTATCTTTTTTTCAGTATCTTTATGTGTATCCTGTTTTTCTGTTAGCATTGGGCGCTCGTGAATGAATAGCCTCTACCCAAAAAAAAAAAAGTATCTCACCCATCCAATGCCTAAGCTCAGTTGACAACAATTTTGAGCTATCAAATATATGCACTTATCACAATAGTTATTGATTCTGCAAACAGAAGACGTATTTTCTTCAATTAGTTATACTAATTAATCTTCATCCAACTATAACTTTTATGACTCAAACATCGAAGTATCATCAACTTAGGCGAAGTGATTAAAATTATGAGTCATTCCGCTTACTATTATTATTATGTGCATGTGGATCCGACACGACCTACGTAGAAAGGCCTTCTTGGGTGGCCAAAATATTTGCCACACAACAGTTATGTTGGGGCCCAATTTTTATGATAGGCAGACCCCAAGGTTTCCTACTTTCATGTGAAAATTTATTCCAAACAAAGTTTGTTAAGTAACAAAGCATAACTTTGACCAAATTAGAACTATGTGAAATTTCATGATAGTGGTCTGAGTATTGTGCACATGCGTGAACATAAATATGGATGTATGCCAATGTTGTATGGTAATGACTGAGAATTATGATTTGAAACTTGACATGTGGTTGATTCATACCATGTACTCTTTATCATCTATCAAAATTGCCATATATCATTCTATATGGCCACAATAAAATTGAGCCATCAAGGAAACCCTTCCCGCATGGGCCGTGCAAAAGCATTCATGCATATTGTTATTGTTATTAATTTGAGATCAATTTGAAGTTATTACAATTGAAAGAACAAAAGATGGAGGAATAGCTCAATTTATAACCTTTGAACTAATTTTATTCCCTTAAGTTGAATTCCTCTCCAAATTTTGACACTACAATTAGAAGCCTTAAAAGTGATTGTATTTATAGGTGTGTGACTTCTGTTGTAGTTGTTGCCCAATTATGAGTTGAAGTAACAAAATTAGAAGGTCGTAAATTTATCCTTTCTCAATTAACATTTAGGCCAGATTTGGTATGATTTCCATTTCAATTTTGGATTAATTTTATGAAATAGTCAACAAATAGATTGTTAGTCAAAAAATTGAAATTGTTATGGTTGTATCAATATGAAATATTTCAAGTATAAAAAAAATCCATTTGGTAGTTCAATTGTTGAGAATAGATTCTCTATATTTCTTGGGGAATGGGGGGGGGGTGGTGGTGGTGGTGATGGCGGTGGCGTTGTGGTGGCAGCGATGGTGATGGTGGCGGCTGATAAACCCAAGATCATACATGCCATTCGTGAGCCGCCACGTGTTCTGGCACAAGAGGGAAGACCACCCAGGCCCGACCATTTCAAGACTCACTTGTTGGCCCAGAAGGAAAAGAACCAACAAGCTCACTCAAAATTCAAGACTAAGTACTAAACGCAAGCCACTGGCATCATCGCCGAGATATACTTCACCTCACCACTTGAGCAGGTACCATCTACAAGAGGTACAATCTCAGTTGGACTCATGCACCGAGGATCTTATTCAACATACAAGGATGCATGCATGTCTATCTACTGAGAACATCTTCCCTGCTGGGACTCTACCTCTCATGAGGGAGCAACCGACTAAGTGATAAATCCTACTAATGAGGAACACCTATCTACTATGAGGACTACTCATCACCAACTGGGACTTTCCACACCACCATACTTCACTATAAATTCCTAGGTACTCTAACCCATTAACTCATCTTGAATTCTAACTATTCATCTGTTGCTCAGAGATATCTAATTTAGGCATCGGAGAGTCCTAGGCCGGAACCACACCGGTTCTCCCTTGTCACTGAGGTCCTTTTGTAGGTTGCGGCACCCGAAGGACCCACCGACGATTTCTTGACACAACAACGGCGTTGTGGTGGCAGCGATGGTGATGGTGGCGGTGGTGGTAGGATAGTGGTGGTGGCGGCGAGAGGTGATGGTTGTGGTGGGTTGGTAGTGGCGGTGGTGGTGGCAATGGTAGTGGTGGTAGCGGTGGCAATAGTGGTGGTGAGAGCATTACGAGAACAAGAAGGGTGATGTTTTATTTTTAACATGAAATTACTACTTTGCCCATCAAATTAACCATGTGCTCATTAAAGAGCAAAAGTGAAATCAAATGAAATAGAAATTCTGAAACAGCTCCTCAACTATTTCAAAATTTCTATTCCACCTGATTTCTATTTCACAGAAATAAGGTGCAAAAATCATACCAAACAATTTTTGAAATAGAAATCACCCCTTAAAATTGAAATAGAAATCATACCAAATCAGGCCTTAATTGAGTTAACCATTGGAGTATATTTTTTTGATTGCATTGTTGTCACTAAAATGACTACTTAGCTTTCATGTCAAAACTTCCCTTCTAATAACACAAGGATGTATTCACCCTCCCCCCAAATAAAGGATGTGTTAGCAAATAACATAATGTTGCATATGGATGCAATGGTGCGGTTTTATTTGATTGTAAGTAAAAGAAAGGGAGGATAATTGGGTGCCGACTCTCCATAAATATAAGATCCCACATGTCATACCAGTTGGGTGTCCAATTGTCAAGGATTTGGAGCTTATCGATCCTGTATCTAGGTTTTGGAAGATTGATCTATTGAGGCAGTGGTTTCAACCTTACGTGGTGGATAATTGGGTGCCGACTCTCCATAAATATAAGATCCCACATGTCATACCAGTTGGGTGTCCAGTTGTCAAGGATTTGGAGCTTATCGATCCTGTATCTAGGTTTTGGAAGATTGATCTATTGAGGCAGTGGTTTCAACCTTACGTGGTGGATGCAATTCTGAAAATTTCTTTGAGTCTCTACACAAGGGATGATAATCTGGTTTGGGGGCCCTTAAAAAATGGTTTTTTTACAATTCAGCATACCATTTGCTCTCAAATGAAGCCCATGCTGCAGCCTCGGCTGACCCTTCTACAACTAGGGCACATCGATGGGAAAACTGTTCCAGATTCTGTTTGGAACCACATCTGGTCCATTGACACCCTGCCAAAGATCAAGGCATTTATGTGGAGATCTTGTGCGCAATGTCTTGCTACAGGTGAAGGACTGGCCTCTCAACATATCCCTTTGGACCCCTCTTGCTGCAGGTGTGGTGTGGACATGGAATTAGCGGATCATGTATTCTTTGGCTGTGATTTTGCAAAACTGGTGTGGTTTGGTAGCAGCCTAACCATCTCTTACCCAGCCAATAGAGCTCCTTCCATCACTGAGTGGGTGGCTAGTTGGGACACCTTATTTCAGACTGATAAGAAGCTGGCGAGGGAGTCTTTATCTAGGGCGTCTTTTCTCTGTTGGCACATTTGGCACGCAAGGAATGATCTTCTCTTTAATGCCAAGACATGGACACCGCAGGAGGTTATTCAAGTGGCTGAGAAGGCCTATATGGAGTATGCCTCAACCAAGATTTCAGGAGCAAAGAATGTCTCTTCTCCTATCCATGCTAGGAGTGGTGGCTATGTTGCTTGGAAAGTCCCCCCTCAGGAATTTACTAAGGTGAATTGTGATGCAGCTATGCTGAAGAGGTGAGAAGGGAGGGCTGGGCTATGTCTTCAGGGAGTATGACGGTAGTGTCTTTCAAGCCATATCAGTTCCAAGTCACTTCTCTACCTCGGCCCAGGGTTAAGCCCTTGATGTGCGGAGCGCTTTGACTCAAGCACTTGCCTTAGGACGTTTTCGGCTGCAGGTGGAGTCCGACAACAAAGAGATTATAGAGTTAATTCAACACAGGACTCGTATGCCGCCTCTAGAGGTTGCTCCAGTTATCCAGGACATTCACTCCCTCTGTAACTCTTTTGTGTCAATTGTCTTTTCTTGAATCCCAAGGATGGCAAACTCAGTTGTTGATATCCTTGCTCGGAAAGCCCTGTCTATCATGTGTTTGACAGTTTGGCCATACTCCATTCCTTGGCTCAACAGATTATGTCTGGCTGATGCCACTGCATGTACACATGGTTATCATCAGTAAAATTATTTCCTACAAAAAAAAAAGTAAAAAGGGAGTTTTCACCCAAAAAAAAAGAAAAAAAGGAAAGGGAGTGAATGTGAAGTTGAATTAAAAAGAAAGATTTGTAACCTACTTAAACCTTTTCAGTCAAAGGAATTTTATTAAAATGTAAAGTAAAATTTGACAACCACATTTAAGATCATCTAGAGGTAATTACACAATCATATTACGTAACAATTAGAATATTTTTTTTTTGGGAAAAAGTTCTCTGTCCGGGAGTGTGGCCTATGACAACACTCCCATGAGTCTATCTCTCTCCTCCCCATGTAAAAAGACATCTCTGCCCCCTTGTTTTAAGGAGGATAGACACAAGGGAGTGTTGGTGTAGGCCACACTCTCGTGCAGAAAACTACTTCCTTTTTTTTTATATTTTAATTTCCTCTTTATTATATTTTATTTAATAGAGGAAAATTACAAAATTATAACCAATCTTTATGGGAAACCTAATTATAATCGGAAAATAGCTTCTCCATGAAGTGGGATAAGACTATGTAGATTATGACCTTCTTCAAACCTTGGAATGACAGCCTTGTGTAGACGTGCATTGGGTACATCCTTTTTCTATGGACCTAATGTTAAGAAACGAATCATACTATGATGTAAAAAATAATGAAAATTACAAACCATTACACAATGAAGACAAAAATTTACGTGGTTCGACAAGATTACCTACGTCCATGGTGAGATGAGATTTGTTTCATTATGAATGGAGAATAGGATTGCAATTGCTGGTCCTCACACCTTTCTCAGATTTCGTTACAAAAAAAACATCCTCACTGTATACTTCATATTCATAGTGAAATCCTATATAACAATTTTATTGAAATACCCTTATATAATTGATTTTTCAGAATCAACCCACAAACTGAGTGACAGAATTCAAGACATATTATAAAGAAAAACGGAATACAAGCCAGTGTACCCGCAACACCTAAATCCATTGGGATAAGTAGCCGAGCCCGAAAGCTGCAGGCCGTGCTCATTGGTGCCGTGTACATGGAACATTCCAGGAGAACGTAACTTTTTATGGCTTTCCCTCTTTGGTGATGTGAGAGGGAACGAGATGCCAAATATTGTTGAACCAATCGTGGCAAAACCAAAACTCAAAACGTCTATTAAGAAGAGGAACCTTGAAAAACAATAAATAATCTCAAAACGGCGTGGCCATTTCAGTAATTTTATATATTAAGGTGTAGTTATATGTTAGATCATCTATCTCCTTCTTACTTAAAGTAAGCCCTAAACCATTACACGAGAGAATGACGTGGCAGATATTATAGCAGCGATATTTAGGGCACGAGAAAATCTTTCCTTTTTTTTCCCTCTCTCTCTCCTTTAAGCGTAGACCAACATGGAAATTAATTAAAACGCAATTCCTACCAAAAATATTAAAACGCAACGCAACAGAGTAACGGAAAAAGAAAAAATGGAAAATTATGAGAAGATATGAAGTTGGTTCAGTAATAAAACCCTAAAAGGGTTCTGGCAAGAACAAATCTTCCCCGGGGTTCGATCTCTGCTGTCAGCCGTTGAATTTAACGGTCTCGATCTCATCAGTTCGTGTGCTTTATCATCCCATCCTCAGACCACAGTTTTCCTCTTCTCGTCTTTCGGTTTTGTTTCTTTGTGGCGTTAGTGTGCGTTTGTTGTTGTCAGTAATTACTAAGTTGCTGCAGTAGTTGTTGCTAAATTTTGTTTTTGCGTCGGTGTCATCGTCGTCTTTGCTTTCTCTGGTCACTGCTAAAGCAGCGATTTTTAACAGTAGAAGGGCGGAAATGATCGCTGATCGTCGATTTTATCGATGTAATAATGGCGAAGCTGTGTCTTTTCTATCCGATCTCCCGATTTTTGATTGAATTCTTAGTTACCAGTCATTGTTTTTCTTTTGTTCGATTTTCGATTCGTTCAGCTTTAGCTTTAGATTGTAGGTTATGAGTCGGAAATGAACTCGTTAGCTAATTTGCGAGTCAATGATCCGATTTTTTCTTCTTATAAGCTTAAAATGAGCTATTAGCTGCTGATAAGTATTGTATTGTTGGCTGTCGAGCTGTTCAAGTTGCAGTTTTTCGAACTGCTTTAGGGTTTTTTCCCCAAACCTTTTCGTCGTTCTATTTTGATTGTGGAATGGTCACTGAGAGCCCTCTTAAAATGTTGTCTGACATGGGGATGCGACCGATGATCGGGAGCAACGATGGATCGTTTGGAGAGGATTTTGCGATGGAGTTAGGCCTCTTGCTTCGGGAGCAACGACGGCAGGAGGCAAACGATATGGAGAGGGAGCTCAATCTCTACAGGAGTGGTTCTGCTCCTCCGACCGTTCAGGGCTCCTTGACCGCTGTTGGAGGTCTGCTCGGACATGTCGGGGGCGCGTCGCTTTCAGATTTTGCTGGAAGCAAGAGCGCCAACGGATTCTCCGAGGAACAATTCCGTTCTGATCCAGCTTACCTTTCTTATTACTACTCTAACTTGAACCTGAACCCCCGGCTACCGCCACCTTTGCTATCTAAGGAAGATTGGCGATTTGCACAGAGGCTTCAAGGCGGAAGTTCAGTGATAGGAGGAACTGGAGATAGAAGGAAGGTGAATCGAGCTGATGAAGGGGGAAATAGATCGCTCTTCTCATTACAGCCTGGGTTTAATTCGCAGACAGAAGAAAACGAGGTTGACCAGAGGAATCCACAGGCATCTACGGAGTGGGGTGGTGATGGGCTGATTGGATTGTCGGGATTAGAACTAGGGAGCAGACAGAAGAGCCTTGTGGATATTTTTCAGGTGACGCTCGTTGATACTTTTTTTGTACTGCGCTCAAAAGTTTTGTTCCTGTTTTTGCAAAGCAAGAAAACATGTTTTTTGTTTCCTTCCCTTCTTTCTTTTCTCTCTTTGTAGGATCACCATGGATGTTTAGTGCTTTGTTATGCTATGTTTTTCTTTATGCATTATTGGCAAATTAAGTCAATAGAAAAAAAAAAAAAAAGTCATTAGATTTGGTTTCTACTATTTTCTTTCCCAGTAATAGTGTATTATGCTAATATAAGCTTCATTTTGTCTTCTACATTCATATCTCTGGTGTTGGGGATGATTGTTTTTGCTACCATTACTTATATAGAACTATAGTCAGTGGAATTAAGGCAGACGACAAGAAGTTACCTTTTTTTGGCTTTTAATTCCTGTTCTCAACTGCTTTTATTATTATTATTTTTGGTCACTATGAGGGCGCTGTCTTTCATCAACCATCAACAATCAACAATCCTCTGTCTTTACCTATTGGCTGATCTAGCTGCCCGTAAAATCCTATTTCCGCTTACGTTCCTTCTATAGTTATATTGTCATCTTTGGTAGTTTTCCTCAGTATCGCAGCTCAGTAAATTTTCTCTGAAACCTGGTTATTGTTTGTTTTTTGGTTCCTTTACCTCCGAAATAGACCTTTATTCCTCCAAGTGTTTTGCCTGTTCTCATCATTCTTTATCTGAAAAGGAGCTGTAAGAAGAAAAAGCATTTGCATCGATCTAATTCGGGGGATTAGGATTCTACTGATAGATGGCATAGTTGACTCATCTAGTAAAAATCTTTACGAGTTCTTAAAGATTTTTTTGACATCATGCAAGGACAGGCATCTAGCAATAAGGATGGATAATTAAGCTAAATATGCTTGTTGATGGTAAGGTATCAATGTGGCTCTTCCCCTTGAACCCGCAGGCAGATAAGGAAATTGGATGTATTAAAAAGGAACTATGATGGAAATAACGGCCAAATTAAGCTGTCAAATATGATGTATTGTACCTAGAGTAGAGTATTTTCTTTTCTGCTTGAATTCTTGTACTCTGTGATGCTGTCATATTTTTACTATTCAGATTGCAAAAAGGAAAGGATATGCTCCAATTTTCCTTCTCAAGGATGTTCCAGTCATAGTTGTCAAGGCGTCACCTAGGCGTTCAAGCACCTTGGTCTCCTAGGTGCATTGTTGGTGTCGCCTTGCATGCAGGCCCCCTGCAACGTCTTGGGTCACCTAGACACCATGACAACTATGGTTTTGGTTTCCAAATAAAATTTCTATTAATAGTTTGAGTAAAGTAACTTGTGATAATCTCAAAGAAGCCAAAAACAAGCAAGTAATATTGTTTTGATGAATAAAACAAATCAAGAACATCAAACACATGCTCCCAAGATTCTGCAAATGGATTGATACTCACAAGGTGATCTTGTCAACTTTGAGCTGTGTCAACTAACATAAAAAGTTCCAGCTGACATTAATCCAGAAAGAGATGCTGCTCCTAGGGCAATTTAGTTTGCTTTGTTTCTTCTTGTGGAAGTTATTGAAAGAGCTTCACAGTGCATGAGGCTCCCTCTATTTTAGGATCTGAGAGGGGCAAATGTATGCAGCCTTACCCCATACTTCGCAGGAGAGGCTGTTTCCAAGTTTTGAACCTGCAACCCACAGGTTGCAATAGTGCAACTTAACCGTTGCGCCAAGGCTTGTCCACTTTCAAAGGTTATAGCTTATTCTGGCGAAAGAGAGAAAATTTTGTAGTGAAATATTTATTTTTTCATGGACCCACAACCTGGTGTTAGGCTTTGGAAGCTAGAAAATTTTGCCTGTTGTACACATCTTAAGGATTTATCTTTCATGGTAAGTTATAACATTTGTGTGTGTTTAGAAGGTAGATGGTGAGCAACTCACCTAGTTCCCTTCTTACACTGATAAGGTTGGAAGCTATTCAATGTTTTTCCTCTTAGGTTTTGGTCCTATCTTACTCTTGTGAAATGTGGTTGAAACCATGGAACATTAAAGCACAATTCTTTAATATTAAATACCGTTTTTTAAAAAAAAAAAAAAAACCTGTGAACTATGTTCTTCTGCTTCTTCTGGTGGAGTAAGAGATTATTTTTAATGCAGGATGATCTGGGACGTGCAACACCTGTCCTTGGCCACCCTTCTCGCCCTGCCAGCCGTAATGCCTTTGATGACACTGTGGAGGGGCTAGGTTCTGCTGAATCCCAGTTGGCTCATTTGCACCACGAATTAGCTGCTGTAGATGCTTTGCGGTCTGGTGCAAATGTTCAGAGCATGTCTGGGGCCCAAAATATTGGTGCGTCAAATTCTCATAGTTTTGCGTCTGCTTTAGGTACCTCATCAAGAAGTACAACTCCTGATCCTCAGCTTGTTGGTAGGGCTCCTAGTCCTTGCCTTCCACCTGTTGGAGGGGGGTGGATCAGTGCAACAGATAAGAGAAATGGCAGTGGTCATAACTCATTCAATGGTGTTCCATCTAGTATGAGTGATTCTGCCGATCTTGTAGCTGCTTTGTCAGGAATGAGCCTGTCAACAAATGGTGTGTTAGATGAAGATAATCATGGGCGAACACAGGTTCCACATGGTATTGATGATCATCATGGTTTACTATTCAATCTGCAAGGTGGTCCGAACAGTATTAAGCAGAACCCATACTTGAGAAGATCTGAGTCTGGGCATTTACATCTGCCTTCCATTCCTCAGGCAGCCAAAGGGTCGTTTCCTGATTTGGGTAGAAGCAATGGGACTGGGATGGACTTGAAGAACTCTTCGGTGATAGCTGATGCACAAGCTGAGCTGCATAAACCTTCTGTGTCCTCTGCTTACTCATACATGAATGGTCCCTCCACCCCCATTCTTAATAGTGCAGGAGGTTCTCCTTCACACTATCAGAATGTAGATGGCACAAATTCTGCATTTGCAAATTATGGTTTGGGTGGTTATCCCATCAATCCAGCATTGTCATCCATGATCACGGGTCAGCTTGGCAGTGGTAATTTGCCTCCATTATTTGAAAATGTTGCTGCTGCATCTGCTATGGCAGCCCCTGGCATGGACTCTAGAGCATTTGGGGGAGGTTTGCCTTCTGGAACAAATTTGACCAATGCAGCAGAATTGCAAAATCTCAACAGGATGGGGAGTCAAGTGCCCCTTGTGGATCCATTGTATCTTCAGTACTTAAGGACAGCTGAGTATGCTGCCTCACAGGTTGGAGCTCTTAATGACCCTTCTATTGAGAGAAACTACCTTGGGAATTCATATGTAGATTTACTTGGCCTCCAGAAAGCTTATCTTGGGGCATTGCTCTCACCCCAGAAATCACAGTATGGAACTCCCTTCCTTGGTAAATCTGCCAACCAGAATCCTGGCTACTATGGAAACCCTCCTTTTGGTCTTGGCATGTCATATCCTGGAAGCCCGTTAGCAAATCTGGTTCTTCCCAACTCTCCTGTTGGACCTAGTAGCCCTATTAGGCATGACCGAAACATGCGTTTTCCTCCTGGGCTGAGAAACTTAGGTGGGGGTGTCATTGGATCCTGGCACGCGGAAGCTGCTGGGAACATGGATGAGAGCTTTGCATCCTCACTTTTGGAGGAATTTAAGAGCAACAAAACCAAATGCTTTGAGCTTTCAGAAATTGCAGGTTATGTTGTTGAATTCAGGTATATGCTGCTTTATCTTTTCCATCTCCATTATTAATTAAAATTTCTAGCTATATTCAGGAATATCAGAATTGAATTCTTCTATCCTACATCCTTTATGAGCAGTGCTGATCAGTATGGGAGCCGATTTATACAACAAAAACTTGAAACAGCGACAACGGAAGAGAAAAACATGGTTTTCCAGGAAATCATTCCCCAAGCGCTCTCTTTGATGACTGATGTTTTTGGCAACTATGTTATTCAAAAGGTATCTTTAATTCTCTATTACGTAATCCTCATTTACACTTTTGTCAAGAATTTCTCATATATTTATGTGCATTTGTTTGAGAAACGTGCATGTATTTTCAGTTCTTTTGGGAGTTCTATGAATACCTTACAATTGTAGTTTCTCTTCAGTTTTTTGAGCATGGAACTGCATCTCAGAGAAGAGAGCTGGCAAACCAGCTCAGTGGGCATGTTTTGACCCTTAGTCTTCAAATGTATGGTTGTCGAGTGATACAAAAGGTACCTTTTCTCTTCTCACTAAAGTAACCCAGATGTTCCTCATCATCCTCTTATTTTTTTAAGAAGTTTCACATATCTCCATTCATAGTTGTCGAGGCATCACTGCCTGGGTGCCCAGGTGCTTTCCTGGGTCCAAGGTGACAGCACCCCGACACTCCATGAGTTTACATTGTTTTATTTATTTTTTGATGAACATGCTCATATTTTTTATTATATGCTTTGTTTATTCTGTTGGTTTTTTCATATTAGTTAATTATAAGCGTAATTATATCATATTGCATTGATATGGCTTCTATGTTACATGAGCACAATTATATAACATTATCATTGCTATATTTCATAAGGTCATATATTGCATGGCTAGGGCGCCTAGGTGGGTGCCTTGTCATCTAGGTGCCCCCTCCAACGCCTTGTGTTGCCTAGTTGCTGTGACAATCGTGCCTCCATGCTTGTGTTCAGTATTGACCTCTTAGCTTTGTAGTATTTGGCTGTGTTTGTTTGGATAGAAATGGATAGCAAAGGAAAGAAAAGAAAAAAGAATCCTGAAAAGAAAAGAAATGAGAGACAAAATTTTTTCTTAGTGTTTGTCTACCAAAAGAAAAGAAAAGTATGTTTTTCAATATTTGAATGACACAATTATATAAAAATAACAAACATTGTGCAAATCGCTTCCATCTCTTCTCTCTACCCATTTTTAAAAAAAAAATCATATTCTCTCATTTCACTGTCACAAGTCCCAAATCATAATCTTCTTCATTTTTATCTCCAATCGTTCTGGTGCACACTAACCTTCATTGAAAGCCTTCGCATCTTGCGCATCTCCAACGGCAACCAGAATATCTCCCTCCTCTCTCTCTCTCAGACTCTCGTCATCACTCTCTCTTTCCCCCTTTGTTTTCGCGGCTGTCAGAATCAGAGAGAATTGAATAGAGAGGTCTACGAAGCTGGGGTTAGGATTAGATAGAAGGGAATGCTGAAGGTTGAATGAGTAGAGAGAAGGGACCGCGAGGTCTACAGAGCCATGATGAACAGCCACTCAACCTACACCTCCTTCAGATTGAGATCAGATGGTGTAGGTGCAATGGGCCTAAATGAAACTATGTTTCCAACTGGCGCATGATGATAGGGGTTGGGAAATCATGAAGGGGAAGTTGCCACCTAGGATGTGCGCTTAGGATCCTCAAAAGGAGGCTTGTCAAAGATTCGGGTAAAGGTCAGGTTGTGGAAGTGGTAAGGTGTTAGTCTCTCACCCCATCCGGTTCAACCAGGTTTTTTACGGATTCTAAAGTTTGAATGCTTTCCTAAGGGGATAAGTCCCAAACCCACATGTATGACTATGTTTAGCTAGCAAGGGGCACCTTATACTGAATCTTACATTAACAGTAATCATACTTAGACATGTCTAATTAATATATGTAAAAAATGCTATACTAGTCATGCTTTGTCTATTATTAATTAACTGATCCTAAGCGATTTTAATTCTAAACACACATTTCAAATGTTAGGTTATATAATGCTCCTTTGTACTAAGCTACATTGCACTACTAGAACTGAATATACCTAACCTCGACCCTTAATGAGGACTGAAAGGGGATGGCCCCTTCGCTACAAACACGAACTCCTCGGGACAATTTGGTCTCCCAGCTCAGAGAAAGGCCAATTCTTTCTCATAGGCGTTGGTCTTCTTCTCTTTGGCTTGCTTAGCTTGCCTGGCTATCTTTGTCTTGTTTTCTGTGTCTGGAAATGAAAAGAGGATGACCTATGTATAGGGCCTAGGGGGAGCCCTAGTGGGGGAGGGGGGCTTAGGCTGCCAAAAGGGGGAAAAGGGCAAAAAACCCGATTCTGGTGTTTCTTCTGGTGCCACAAAGTGCTGGCGATGAGTGTTTGTTGAGGCCGCAAACCATTCCGCGAGAATAAGCCTGAGAAGCCCACATGGCAACCCCCAATTGGTCGATCTTGGCTTTTTCTGTCCGAGGGGCGTAACTTTCAATTTGTTCGTCCGTTTTTGAAGTGTGTTATACCGTTTCGAAGCGCGTATCAAGTACTATCCAATGTTGTAAGAATCGTGGCTGAATTCGGCTGAGAACTTTGTTGGAAAAGTGCAACAAGCAGCCAAGCCTGCTTGGCTTGGTGGGGAGCGAACCAGTGGCTATTTTGCACTATTCTTGCACCATTGGCTAATGTCCGCCTTTTTATGACGGGAACACTTATCATCGTCTGAAAACCAGCTGAGAAAGTCAAAGTATTAATCATTAAATAAGTGATGCTTGCCGGTTTCTCTTTCTGATCAAGCATCAAGCTGCGATTTCTCGCCTCATAACGGTTACACCACCCACATCCAGTCTTCTCTCTCCTCGCACATATTACGGTTGTCCATTAAAAGAACGAGTCAGTTTTCTTGTCATTTCTCGACTCAAAGGTGGGATTTTTTTCTTTCAAAATGCCGAAATCTTGAGTTGATTTCAAATTTCAAACTCGGGATTTTCTCGTCACCCCTGGAGACAACCAAAATCCGAGAAAAGTGCAGAACGATAGAAAACCGTACAGAATCTGTGCGGTTTTCTTTTCGTTTCCTTTTATTTATGTTTCTTCCAAATACGTCCTTTGTTCTTAAAATTTGAACTTTTGTGTGCTGAAGAAAGTTTTGGTTGGATATTGAACAATATCTTTGGTCTCCACCCGCCAAGTAAAAATGACAATTGCTAATTCTAAAGCTTGTGTGGCACTTGAAACCAACTGAAAGCCGTTTGCACAGACTGCAGAAGAAAGAAACTCTCTTTTCGGATGAGCTCTTCAATCCGAGCAACAATGGCTCGCATACAATGCTCTTTGCAAGACTCGAAAAACTTAATTATCTCATCTCGTCAAAGCTCATGAGAAGATGATGAGCCGAATCCTATGAGCAACAGCTGGTATTATAAATCCCAATGCCAAGCCAGAGTGTAACCCTTGGCCAGCTAGTCCATATAGGAAAAGAAGGCCAGTGAAGAGGCAAGCCACCCTTCAAAATACATACAGCCGAAGCACAAAGCCGAGCTGGGATTAGTAGCATTTCCATGTGTCATACATTATCGAATAGCCGAACTGGTATCTCGCGCCAGAATTCATGCATTAAGTACTGACTCTTGCCCTGCCCAATAACAAGAATTGGGAGTAAGACTTTTCCATAACTGACCTTGCTGAGAATGGTCGCTCGCTGTTTGGTCTTTGTATTCATAGGTCGAGGCTATTTCAAGCCCTGTAAATATTTTTTTTTGCTTGCAACTACGAAACAAGGGATGGCTAGCCGCTGCAACAAATCAATTTCTGCCAAGGAAGTTGAGATAAAGATGTGAAATTCTTTTATTTAGATGTTTCACGCGTAGCGGAGATTTTCTTGAGGAATTTGGGATTAAGAGTTTCATTTTGTACATCAAACATAAGCTGGGCAACACACTGGGCAACACACTGGCATTCTTATGAAGTTAGAAGGGCTTCACCAGCTTCTTGTCTGCGATTCACGTCCTTCTTTGGAATTGAATTTCTCTCTCATAAGTAATGTAGAGCTGGATCATTAAGGACCTAGCCCTAGGCAGGATCTTGAAGAAAATTTTAATGCTGGTTTGGTCTTCAAAACTGGGCAACAATTGATGAACTTGTAGCAGATCACACATGTGAAGATAGGATAGAAAAAGGGTAATTTGGTTTGAGCCTCTCATTCTCTTCCAGGTCTCTCACCCACGGCCTCTCATCATACCTATCTTTCACATGAGCTGTCTCACACAGCCATTGATGGCTTTAATCAAGCTCATTCTGTTTTCTCAAACTCGACTTTTCTGGTTATCAGCCTATTCCTTTATTTATAATTCTAACTTATTACATCCTATGTCTCAAAACAAAGATCTAATTAAAATCATGGAACTAAAACTTGCAAGATCTCAGCTTTTTCAAAGGTTGAGACGAGATGGCAGCCGAGTTAAAAAATTACAATATCTCGATCGAAATCTCGGGTCGAGATCTCGACCTGACCCAGATTTCGACCCTTTTTTTCTTTAAAGACTTCCAGAACTCTACAGATCTCGTTGAGTTTTCTGTCGAGTTCTACTGAGACTGCCATTTTGGTATACAAACACCTATCTATGCAAACCTTGGTATACAGACACAGGACAGACACTTATTTATGCCTAATAGCATTTAAGTAAATGTTTGTATTTCATTTGCTTAAGATATTATTCATAAATAAGCAAATACCCCCTATTTTAATCCAAGAAAAATAGTTAAAAAAAAAAATTTCAAAAGGAAAAAAAGTCAACCCCCTAGTTCAATCACAAAAATTGGATTTTCGGCAGTAGGTGCAATTTTCAACTTTCTAATGCTGGGGTTTTCTCAATTCTAAAAATTCCATAAATCTTAATACGGTAAAACATTGCTAAAAACCAATAGTGCGGTAAAATATGCATTTGTTTTGATGTTCAAAAAATATTTTCATTCAAAGCGATTTTGACACCATTTGCGCACATCAAATTAAGTTTGACTAGTACATAATTCTTTCAATATAAATCAGATTTAAGCAATATTGGACTTGTTGGAAAGCTTTCAACGAAGAATCTTGATCACCAAATCTCCTCCCAATAGGGCTGAACGATATCTCATAATGTGCTGGAAATAAGTGCTCGATATAATAGGAAATATGATAGAAAATATCTCCTTAAATAACCGATTGATCTCCTCTTTAATTCTGGAAGTAAATTCACTTTAATTCTGGAAATAAATCCACTTTAATTTTGGAAGTAAATCCATTTTAATTTTGCTGGACGATAGGGGGATGAACCTGGACTGGTTCTTGCTCCATCGAACCTACAAAGAACCAGCCCACATCATCAGACCAGGCTGCCTCCCACAGTAGTTGAATCCCAAACAATACTGGGCTGTTTTGGGGGCTTTTTCCTATGGCTACACATGGAACTTTGATCTACATCAGCTCTCCTCATATTGATACAAAACTTGTCCATGAGTTTAGTGGAACTACCAAATTAGACTTGATGAATCTTCAATTGGAAGTAGAATGCAACAACCGTCAATTTTGACTACCGCCTCTACTTATCTCTGATGCCAAAATTGATGGAGAGGTTGGTTGGAACTTGGAACAACTCTAAAACCCTCCCGGATAGGATCCCAAGTCAAAACGTCACTCAGATAGAAACCCAAAAACTGACTGAGAACTCAATTCCTCAGAATAACACCAAATTCTAGGAAACAATAGTTAAAGGGAAGGATAAGAAATTAAGAACCCTTCAAAAGATGGGAATGATCTGATGAACGGTTTGGGAGTAATTTAGGAAACAATGGTCTCACGGGCGGAGATCACATGAACAGTAAAACTCAAATTAAATTCATTCCACCCAATTGGTCTGAAATTCGGATCAAACTTCAACTTCAATAGTTTAAGTAAAAGCCCTAAAGTTCCAACACAAACCAAAGGCTGGAATAAAAGTAATTTTGAAAATCCAAATATCTGAAGTAGAGAAAACTGAGAAAAGATAACTTTTGGTAATAATCAAACCAGAAATCAGTAATCAGAACAAAGATCAGAGTAGAGATTAACCTTCCAATTAAGCAATCCTAGTAGTGATAGGACTGACAAATCACATGCAGCGACAATGACAGAAAACAAAAGTTTACTTGAGTATTGATGGAGAAGAAGAACGAAGAAGAAGGTATGACTAAGCATCCCACCTAGCCTCGACTGGAATCCCACTAGCCATTAATGGTATCCTACCACAAAGCACTGCATCTCACAGCCATCTAAGTTTGACAGACTCGAGCCAAAATCTCATCAATCAAATTCGTGTAGAAGGCTGTAACCCCTTACAAACTTATATAGAGGACTGAAAAACAGACTCAAATACTAAAAAGGAAAGGCCTAACCCAATCGTTAACTAATAAGGTAACATTAACTGACTAGGAAACTAAAATAATGAAAGAAACCGACTCAAGACAGGACTCTATCTAAACTAATGAAGTAAATCCCCTTTGCCTTAGCTTAGCAAGCATCTTCGTTAGTTGCCCTTTTTTTTCTTCTTCCTGTTCTAGACTTATCTAGCCTGGCCGAAGTCAGTGTTGTAGTTTTTTCCTTCTCTCTCTTCTCTTAGTAAAGTAGGTTAAAGTCACACTTTTGGCTTGAAAAAGCTGGGCATAGTGAAGACTATCTATTGGGCCTTGTAGCAAGTCATCAACAGGCAATTAGGCAGCATCCTGCAGATGTTTATAGTACATTAATCTCTCTCTCATGTTTGCACTGCATAGAGACTTTTGGAAATGAAAGGTGCAGAGAGTTTGAAAGGTACATGCTTCAATTATTCCCCGTACTAACCAAAGTGATTTAGATAAAGTTCCTAAGGCTGTTATTTCCAGTTTTTACATATTACAGTCCATGTCAGGTTTTT
Organism: Telopea speciosissima; assembly: GCF_018873765.1. Taxonomy (NCBI): domain Eukaryota; kingdom Viridiplantae; phylum Streptophyta; class Magnoliopsida; order Proteales; family Proteaceae; genus Telopea; species Telopea speciosissima. The sequence goes on along the minus strand of NC_057917.1, from coordinate 1,549,783 downwards.
GTCAGTGTTCTGATCCTTGTTTAACTTGCATCTAGAGCTTATCACTGAACATCTCGGTTGTATTTCTTATCATTATTTAACTTACATCTAGAGCTTTTCACTGAACATCTCAGTTGTATTTACATGCTTTGTTTTGAATTCAGGCAATAGAAGTTGTAGATTTGGACCAACAGACTAAAATGGTTGCAGAGCTTGATGGTCATATCATGCGTTGTGTACGTGACCAAAACGGGAATCATGTCATCCAGAAGTGTATTGAATGCATACCTCAAGATGCTATTCAGTTTATCATTACTTCTTTCTATGATCAAGTAGTTACACTTTCCACCCATCCCTATGGCTGTCGTGTAATACAGGTTGAGGAACTATTTCTTTTAAATTATTGTTCTTTATTTTTAACCTTTAGGAGCTTAATCTAATATAACCGACTTAATGACTAAATCACATGTCTTTAATATTGCAGAGAGTACTGGAGCACTGCAATGACCCAAAAACACAGCAAATCATGATGGAAGAGATTTTGCAATCTGTTTGCATGTTGGCTCAGGACCAATATGGAAATTATGTTGTCCAGGTTCGTTGTCTTTTTAGAAGCTTTCCAATCCTCTGGACATGGTTTCATAATACGTTGCAGCTAGTGCATGGAGTTGATGTGAACAATGCGCTCTGTTCTGTTTATGAGAATAATGGACTTTATCACCCTTGTCATTTATCTCACCCTTCTCCCCATTTTCTCATGAGGCTTCTGTTCTTACGGGATTGAATAATAATCTCCTTTTGATTGTCTAACCATTTGTTTAGTTTGCTAGACCAAATTCAACTTCTTCTTCTGCTGGAAAAATAAAAAAGAATTCTCTACCATTGCAAAAGAGTTTTGTAGTGTAAAACAGCCTACCTAAATTTCCCTAAATTTCTAGCTATTGGCTAGTTTTTACTAAATTTAGACCCTTCATTTTACACAAGAGCAAAATATGGTTCCAAATCTCGCTGAAATCTTGACGAAATTTCGCTTTTTCGACAAGGCCTAGATTAAACAGGAGGCGAATTACGGAATTGGCACAATTTCGGTCGAAATATCGGTATTTCCCCAAGATTGCAGTCATTTTGGTAATGTCTATATTGTAGACAAAAATGCTCTGTTTCGGATGAAAATTTTGGTTATTTTTGGCTGTTTTCCCCCCTAAATGGCCAACTGAAACTCAAGGCAAAAAGCCGAAATTTCGGTCATTTCGGTAAATTTCAGTCAGGCCAAAACAAGATCGAAACCCTAGTTTCACTGTTTCGGTTCACTTGATTTGCTCTGTTCTAGGGTCTGGAGCTTTTGTACTCCCAAGCAAGAAAATGGGCTTTGCCTTCAGTAGCTCAAGCACCTTGAGGCACCTGTTGTCTATGCATGTGTTTCGTACAGTATTAATCTAACTCGGTTGAGTCTTGATACTTATTTTGGAGCTTTCTCTCCCATTCCTTCTCGTTAGTTCCTTAAAAGGCTTACGAAACACGCCATTTTTTTGGAACTTGATTTCCCATTAACTAATCTCTGATAGGCAACTTTTGATTTCAGACAACAGGTCTCAACTGCCAGGTTTTCTTATTCTTTTACTTATTTTTGAACATCTTCAATTTCTATTACCTTCTGAAATCTTTTTATCAATTAGTGGTTGAACATTCGTAATTTTTTAACCAACCAAATGTACTCTATGATTTTTATGATGCTACTACCAGTCTACCACGCCCTTACATCACAAATACTTGCATTTATTATAATTTCCGATATATATTGTTTATTTATTATTTGTATCTGCTGTTTAGTCTTTCGCTTTAACTATTGCATTCTCTGTTGCAGCATGTACTGGAGCATGGAAAACCACATGAGCGTTCTATTATAATAACGAAGTTAGCTGGCCAGATAGTTCAAATGAGTCAGCAGAAGTTTGCCTCTAATGTTGTGGAAAAGTGCTTAACCTTTGGTGGTCCTGCGGAACGTCAGCTGTTGGTTAATGAGATGCTTGGCTCCACTGATGAGAATGAGCCTCTGCAGGTTTATGAAATTTCTGTGGTTACTTCCGGTGGATATGAGAATGTTTAGTTTCTGGGTGGTTATCATATATTATCCCCCCTTCTCTTTGCATGGATACTAGTACTATTTTTGCAGTATTCTTTGATGCTTTAGCTTGGAGTTTTTTCATGATTTCTCATATCAAGAGACTGCTTATGATAAGGTCAATATCTTTTCCTTTTTGTTAATATAAACCAAGATAAAAGGATTGGTTTTAAGAGGGCGGACCTTGGTACAGCGGTAAGGTTGCTCTGGGGGTCCAAGTCGGGAAACAGCCTCTCCGCAAAGTGGGGGTAAGACTGCGTACATTATGACCCTCCCCTGATCCCACAGTGGCGGGAGCCTTGTGCACTTGTTACTCTCTTTTTAAGAGGATGGGTTTTATGACAAACACTGTATATGTTGAATCTAATTTAGGACAATGAAGTAGGTAATATTGAAGGTTTTCCTGTGCCTTCACTGTTTTTGATTGTTTCAGATACATGAATATTGTTTTTTTGAAGACACATCATGGAACCTCAATTTAAATTTATTTCTATTTATTCATTGCATCATGCAAATTGAAGCTTATTAGTTTTGGAAATAAGCAGTGGCCATTTCTAAATAATTTGTTTCTTAGGATTTAGATAGCTCATTTAGATCCTAGGAAATGTTATGATGAAACAATCCAGCTTCAAGTAGTTGATCTTAAACACAGTTTAAATCAAATATAAGGCGCTGGGTACAAGTTGAGTTGGAGATGGACTGAAGCCCAAAGCTGAGAAGCAGAACCCAATATGATCCATTGACCCATGAATAAATATGAGTTTGAAATATCCATCGGGTTAACCTTAATGAATTCTGGTAGGGTTGGGTTAGCGTATTTTGCTGGATTTGCTGTATTGTATTAGGTAGAAGTAGTTGACAATTATTTGTATTAGGCTGAAGATCAAGTCATTTCACATGGTTAAGCTCTTTTTATTTTTTAATGTATAACAAATTTTCTTAGAGAAAAGAGAAATAGGATACAAGACATCAGCTAGAGTACAACACATAGGAGTAGCACTCCTAACCCAAGAACATTGCTACTTTCATGTGTCATAACAGCACAGTGTCCCACAGCACAAACAAGGATGCACAATTTCTTGCTTGCGTGGGTGTTTCCCTGTGAGGGGGGAACGCTCCCCTACCGATGCATTTTTACATCCCAAATCTTTGGCAGATTGCTTAACCCTGTTCATCTTCGGCACAAGAGTGCTCAATCAAGTGAGCTATTACAAAGTGGATTAAAGCTCAAATAGGTGCATGGGCTATAATAGACTGATGAAAATGAAAAGGGGCCAAGAAAGGAAGAGGAAAGATTCACAATGGACTTGGCTGTGTTTGGCAAGCTCTTAAGGCTCCGCTCGTGTGTGTGTGTTAGGGGGGTGGTTACTTGTAATAAACATTTTTGTCTAATAAGAGGGAGGTGGCTTCTTCCTCAGGTGTCAACCATCCAGGAAACTCGTGCATACTTTTGAGCTTTTAGACTTCTCTGGTTCTGTAGCCTTTTAAAGTAAATAATGCATACAGTTCTCCCTATGGATTGGGGGATTCCTGGTCTAATCCCTCTCCATTTATTACAAATTTGTTGCTAAGAGAGACAGGGTTGAAATGGTATAGTTAACAAGTCATATATTTGTTTTTTTTTCCCTTAGGCTCCCAATTTATTATCTGAAGTTGCCAAATGAACAATGTGTTTCGCATGTTGAACAAACCTGAGGAGGTGGGTATCCTGTCCTGATCCACACTATGGTATTCACATGATCCCCTATTTCCCTTCAGCAATCATATTGTAGAAACCCACCCCTTTTAGAGTTAAATCCAGAGTAGTACTTGGCAATAGAATCTCAGTTCTTGCCTATTCGCCCTACCCAATTGGGGAACCGGAAAGAGAGCTCTAAGAGTCTAAGTACAGAGTCTCGAAAGCATCCCTAATCACTCTTCTTATACCTGATGGGCCTGGATTCAATTAGCACCCATCAAAGTTAAGCTTGACATAATCTTGCTTGATTTAATGACCTGGGGCCATCATGGCACAAATAGCTGCTTGGAACATTTTTCAGAAGACTATCAGTAGCTCCCCCATCAGGACACTCTAAACCCAACCTTTTGCATAACATATTCATCTCCTAACAGTCCTGCATCACACTCTACCCCGGTGGGTACTTGTGATAAAAAATTTTCCAATGTACCTTGTGTACCAAATGTCCTGAAGAAAGACTATATCCATCTGGAACATCGTCGGGGTGTTGCTCGAGACTTTTGAGACAAAGGAAAAATAGTGAATCAAGTGATCAATGAATTCTCAGTTCACATTGCTCATTACACAGATATGAGGATATTGGCTACTATGTGCAACCTTTCTTGAAATAACCTGCGGCTTGGACTTCTTGCTTAGTGATTTGGCATTTGTTTTTTTGATTCCAGGTCATATGTCTGGACTCTGGATCAGGTTGAGCTTGGAGAATTCCCTTCTCAAATCCCTGTCCAGGGAAGTTGGCTAAGTTTGCATGAGACCATTTATTTCCAGTATAATGCGTCCTCCTGCACTGACCAGTTAAACTAGATACATCAACTAGAAAGAGCCAATTTAGTTTGAAATTTATAGTTAGGTTTCGGAATGGTTAGTACTTAAAATTTCGGCTTAAATGAGAAGGTCAGAGCTAGGAATTGGATAATCATCTTTGACAAGTTCATTGGCTACTTGGTAAGAATCATATGAATTATGGGAAAACAAGAAAAGCTGCACCCAAGGGAACTATGGTCCATGTTAATGGCTATTGCTGAGAGTGCAGATAGACAATCTTGTAGTTAGTACACATCATTAAATGTGATGAAACTGGATCCTTTTGTTAATTTTTTTTCTTTCAATTTGTTTCGGCAAAATTTGAATTTGTAACTTGCCACAATCATTGTAAAACTATCTTATATGTAAAAGAGAATAAGGAGAGAAGAGAGAGATGAGGGTAAGAGAAATCATGGGGGAGAGAGAATGCAACTCACTTTTAAAAATCAAAACAACTCTATTCCATAATTCCAAATCGTGGGTGAGGTCTAGCCTCTTACATGTATTTATACAACATAAAAAAGACATAAAATAGAAGTCTAACTAACCTAAGCTTCTTACTTGACCCAAACAATTAAATAATAAAAGAAATAACAGCTTAAATAGATAATGAACCCTTCCATATCTAGACTCTTTAGAAAGAGTCCTAAACTTACTCAAAGCTAATCTTTATCTCCTCTAAACAAAGTCTCACAAATAAGATAAACTTTGTGTAATAAGTTAGCTTCCTAACTAATAGCTAATGGGCCCCACTACTAATTTTAACTACCTAATTAAAATAATAATTTCCTTTACCCCCCTTTGGACCTAAAATTTGGGCCTTATAATTAAGCCCATTACAAATAAAAACAATTAAAACAAAAGCCCATAACTATATACCATCAAAACAAGGCCCAAAATAAAAGATCAAACCACATCGAATGCTGATGATCATACTCCTGCATTACATTCAATAGCAGTCTTCAGTCTTTTCCATTTTGTGCATTATTCCCTGATTGGTAGATAATTGCATTATGGGCTAAATCATTAAAATTCTTCAATTCTGAACCTTGAAATTTGCATTGAAAGCTTGGTGTAAATTAAGACACACCAAGTCAGGACAGTGTATAGTTGAGGATTCGGTTTTAGAATCTTGTGGCTGCTTCTTGAGCTAATGGTACAAGTTACTTGAGATGCAATTAAGTTTTTTTCCCCCCTCCTGTTTAAAACAAAGACTAGTTCAAATGGTGCTCAGTGACTTCATAATGCTTTTTACTGTCTGCTTTGTTCCCCTGCCTTACTGTTCATAGTATCTTTTCCCTTGTTTGTTTTGATTCCAGGCAATGATGAAAGATCAGTTTGCAAACTATGTTGTACAGAAAGTGCTGGAGACTTCTGATGACCAGCAACGTGAATTGATTCTATCACGAATAAAGGTTCACTTGAATGCCCTGAAGAAGTACACTTACGGGAAGCATATAGTTGCACGTGTAGAGAAGCTTGTTGTCGCTGGGGGTACCATTGCTTTGCCTTCTACTGTATTATCTTCTTTTTCCCCCCTTTTAGTTCTCATTCTAGCATAGTTGGCAAACTTTTGTTTGTTCGAGTTTGCTCTGTCCTGCTCTGTATGCTGGGAAATTATTGTGGCAATGATCCTTTGAAACATATGTTGGTTTTGTATACCAAGTCTACCAACCAACAAGAGATGCTTTGCACAATTAATCTTGACTACTTACTGGATGGGCACTTCATGGGTGATCCCCAGCCCCAGGCATTTTTGGGACTGAATAATTGCTATCATATAGCCTGTGACTTACTTTCCCTCATTTGGTAACGTGAGAATGCTTCCATTGGTTGGGCATGGTTCCAAGATGTGGCCATTGGTTGAGTAGTCTTGATTCATGAGCTCATACACAAAATATTGTAAGGACCGTATTTTATTTTATCTTGTTCTTTTCTTGACATGTTCATCACATATGCGATGATATCTGTGTGCAATTGACTTTGTTGGATCACACTATTAAAGAAGTTTAAATGATTATGTTGCAGCATCTAATGTTTATTCGGCATGGAAATAGCTCTCTAATTTGGATTTATTATTTGCAGAGAGGAGAATTGGTATTCAATCTCCATACCCCGCTTAGATGGCATCTGAAAGTTGTTGTACAGCTAACTGAGGCTAGTGTGAGCTCTCTCTCTCTCTCTCTCTCTGTCCTCAATCCCCAACTTCTCCCGTTGTCCAGCTATTGCTCTGTCTATTTAGAAGATACAGGCTGATTGGAAATAAAATTGTCGCTTGTACTTAAAACTGTACATTGTGTAGTTTGAGGATATACCTAGATTCAGGCAAGCTGAGGCTCAGATGAATACATCTGATGCCCATGCGGAGGAGATAAAATGAGTGTACAAGTTTTTTAAGGGTGTAAAGAGTTGAAAAAGAAAAAGGAGGTAGTGAATATGTTAACTTGACTGTACAAATGTCACCATGTGGAGAGCCTTCAGTGTTAGGTGAGGCCAGAAATTTTCTTTTAATTTATGGGACAGATTTTTTCCCCCTCTTTATTGGAGCACAATTTTCTTTAGTTGTTCAGTCCTGTATTTGAAGACTTGGCTGGCATGGTTAATTTTTTAAATTTTTTCTTAAGCATTTGGATTGTTATGCATTTATTTGATTTACTTTTGTTCTCTTTTTGTGCTGCGTTTGGAATGATTTTAATCTGCAATGTGATGATTGGTTATCAATTTATGGTAGTTTTATGTGCTTGTAAGCTCTATTATATGCTTATCAAACTGGTTTTAATTTATGTCTCCAGTTGTGACAACTACCTGCTGTTAAAGCTTGGTTTTGATTTATTTCATTGAAGCTTGTCGAAAGTTGAAAAGCTTGCCCATGTATGATATTTGGAGTACCTCCTGCCTTTTTTGTTTCCTTGTGTTTTTTTTCAATTGGGGATGGGGGGAGGGAGAGGGAGTTTGGATATGTGCAGGGGTGGGGGTGAGCTGGTGAGTGGTGCTGAGAAGTTACATTAGTGTTGCGAGAAGCCTAATGATGCAGTTTCGGTAGACATTGATCCTGTATGGACTATGGAGGCCAAGACACAAACTTGGGTGGCCCATAATGTGTTGGTGTTAGGACAATAGGCTTAAATTAAGCTTTAGGTAGTTATATTATAGGTTGGGCCTTTAATTTCTTGGGTTTCATTGTAGTGAGCCTGATTTATGCCCATAAAGTGGGGGTAAAGTTAGGACACGGGATTACTAGTAAGTGTTTGAGTTAGATTAGGATGCTTAATTCAAGTCAATATATATTAAATCAGTATAAGAGATTGATTTAGAGTCCTTTTATGAGTCGATTTAAGAATTTTAGAACGTTTTTTATATTTAATACTCCCCCATCAATTAAACATGATTTGAGTAATGGAATTTGAGTTTTTCAAGAGTTTTGATGTTGTTTAGGTATGCAAAAGAGATTGAAGTTCCATATTTGATCTCCGCCCTCCTAGTTGTGTTCATCTCTAAGATCAGGTGTTGTCTTTCCTTTCTACTCTATTATTCTGATTCTTTATAATTTCATCTGTGATTTCTTCTAATTATCTTTTCTCTTCATATCAATTTACAGTTTTGATTCTGTTCTTAGCATAAAATTCAATCTTTCTCGGTTCTTGAATACTTAATCCAACTAGGAATTTTCTGAAACCTCAAATCCAACCATTCAATTACACTTCCATACTTAGCAATTGAGCCTCGTGCACTGGGTACGCCCTACTACAGTGTGATTTCAGTTTAATTGATTTTCTAGCTCTATTTTCTAAGTCTGATCTCAGAATTCTGATTATCATTAGGCTTGTTATTTGATTCTGAAATCAATCTCTACTCTTGTTTGTCTGAACCCCCCCCCCCCCCCCCCAATCGGATTTAGGAATTCCTTCAAGTAGGAATCTCCAACTCCTTAGAATCTGATCAGTGGGTCAAGCCTGATTTTTGTTTTTATATTCTAAGTTAGAGATATGGAGATCAACTTTGGAGACAAGAGGCTTTAAGATTAGTAGATCAAAGACGGAGTATATGATTTGTAACTTTTGTCAAACTATGATGGAAGATGACATGGTGAAAATTGAGGAGAGAGAGATACCGCCAAGTAGCTATTTTAGATATTTGGGGGTCTATTATGCACAAAGGTGATATAGATGATGATGTTTCACAAAGAATTAAAGTGGGATGGATGAAGTGGAGCGGTGCGACCGGAGTATTGTGTGACCGACACATTCCTTTAAAGCTTAAAAGGAAAGTTCTACTGGACTGTTGTCCGACTAGCTATGATGTATGGGGCGGAGTGTTGAGCAGTTAAGAAGTGCCATGTAGCGAAGCTATGTGTTGTAGAGATGAGGATGTTAAGATGGATGTGCGGCAAAACTAGGAAGGTTAAAGTGAGGAACGAATATATTAGAGCTGAGGTGGGAGTTGCCCCAATCAGCGACAAGCTCTGAGAATGTCGTTTGAGGTGGTTTGGCCATGTGCAACGAAGGCTTGGGGACGCCCCAAGTTAGGAGGAGTGATCTGATTCCGATTGAAGGAGCTAAAAGAGCTATGGGTAGGCCTAAAATGACCATAGGTGAAGTTGTGAAGAATGACATGTATAGTTTGGGTCTTGTGCCAAGTATGATCTCAGATAGAGCCTAGTAGAGGGCACGGATCCATGTTGTCGACACCATGTAGCTGAGATTTACCTGATTTCCTAGGCTGTCGTCTTTTCTCTTGCTTTCACTTTTCATTTTCCATTTCTCACTTTTCTTATCTCATTTGTTCATTTTTATTCTTCATTCCTCTTACTTTCCTTTCCCTTTGTGAGGACCTCGATTTTTCCTACTTTGTTTTGAACGAATCCTTGTAACCGACCCCATTTAATTGGGATAAGGCTGAGTTGTTGTATCCTCCCATCCAATTAGAGCATTTGATCAGAATTTTGGCTGAATCTGTTCCTTGATTCTCTGTCATTAAAACTCTTTTGGAGACTGGTTTCATTCGTTAGCGGTGATAATGTCTCTAGCTGATCTCCTAGTAGATCTCACTGGTTTGAGATTCAGACTGCCTTACTTAGAAGGAACAAAATCCTGTCCTACACACTATTGGAAAATGGTTGGATTGTGCGGATTATTTGGTGTACTTTCCTAGAGTTTATTTTTTTGTGGCATTTAGCTTGTGAGAAGAAATACGTTTTCAGTTTTTTTTTTTATGTAAATGGATGATGCATGTGGTAAGGTGAAACGTCAGCTGGTGGCAAGGGTCTTCGACGAGCGGTTATGCATTTTGAGTCCTCATGTCTACTTATCCAGCTTTGGTTGCAGTGTAGTACTTCTCATCTTTCGCTTTGTTCCAACACATTTAGCTGAATCATCACTTGGTATTGGATTCATATTTCTGGATCGTATAATAACGGATGTATTACATTAGGTTGAAATGGTGGTGGATTTGTTGCCCTCTAGCATAAACTAATGAGTAAAATGGTCCTGGATAAAAACTCATGGGTGGAATGAAATTTTGTAAGAGAATTTGTGCATAAGTAATTCATAATCCCTCGTGAGGGAAGAAAGTGAGACTAGTCATTTGAACAAGTTCATGTTAGCTTCTTTTATTCCTTTTTGGCAAGAGCCACCATAGAACATAAATAGATTGGTGGCCGAAAAAGAAAGGCATTACTAGAAAAGACACATGTTGATGAGTACTTGAAAGAGATTCATTGTTTTGTTGGGGTGTATACAAAATTGGTGTTTAGGCAGCCAATGATCTATCCATGTTTGCCCTCCCAGCTAGGATATGATAAACTAGGTTTCTGTCCACATGCATTATAGTATAGTCATTCAAATGTTTCATAAGATGTTTCAGCTAAATGTAGAGTCCTCAAACCATAGATGATGTAACATTTGTGCACAAATGCAATCTAACCTAATGTTCCTTTCCCCCTTTGTATTTTTGGTGATGGAACATTTTGAAGCTGTTTGGTATACATTCTCTAGAATAGATTGTGTATAAAACTCTATTTTTTTGCTTCAGAATGCTTTTAGACTCGGGAAACTATCCTGAGAATGCATAACTAAATCTGTGTGCAAAAATCAAGATGAAAATTTTCATATTGTGGGTCATACAGTGCTTTTAGACTCGGGAATCTATCCTTAGAATGCATAACACAACAATTTTGTTCAAAAATCAAGATGAAAAATCTTCATATTGTGGTTCATACAGTTGAGATCAACCATCGAATGTGACTAGTAATCTATCCAAACAATTTACTGTCCATCTGAAAGTTCAAATGTCAAATCATGCCCATATTGGCTTAAATTGTAGGGAGTGGAAAAATAATTCTTATCAGAACTCCTCCTTAGAAGTGAATGTTGGTTGATGTGATAAAATAGCAGACTTGGCATTGAGAATAGAGATTTAAATTCAAGGAGTAGGAGTTCCGTATTGGACTATATGGTCTCCCCCACCCTAACCTGGGGTTTAAAGAATACGGTTTCGGGATCAGGATTGGTCCATGCGAATGATTGTGTCGCTATCGGCCTGGATAGGTCTGGACTGGCCTTTTAGGGGTTTTCTGTACAAGAATCGGAAGAGCCAGATCAATTCGAATTAGAATCTGTCTTCTGATTTATTTCACAAAATCCAATAAAAAACTATAGGCTCCGTTTGTTTTGGCGTAAAATTTTATTTCGTAAATGTAAATGTAAAATTCACATTGTTGAAAAATTTTTTAATGTTTGTTTCCATCTAAAAACAAACTTTGGAAATTTAGAATACTGTTCAACATTTGAAATTTTTTGAAGTAAAATTTTTCTAGGTAAATTTTTACGCTGAAACAAACGAGCCTAAGGGATAGTGCAATAGTCATCTTTCATCTTCCAACCCTTCCTAGCTTCGTTGTCTTGATGGAAAAAAATCCTCCCCAATTCCCTAAAAGTGCAGTTCGGGGCTGAGAGCTCGACACTTGGTAGGTGCAACATCCAATGCTTCCAAGCTTGAGAAAAAAACAATATGGATTCAATCGATTTTGGGTTGTTGGAAGTTGTGCCTGTTAGGTGTCGACCTCTCAACCCCGAATTGCACCGCACTCGGGGCGATCAAGGAATCGGTGAGGATTTTAATCCGTTCCGATGAATGTATGAGTGAATTTTTCCATGATTTCTGATGATTGCTCTTAATTTTGGAATGTTTTTCTTCTCTTTCCTTCCCCTTCCCTACGTAGACTGAATTACTTTTATTGTTCATTTTTTTCGTGTGGAGAGTTCCAAGTTAGAGATCTTTTTTTTAGGTGGAAAGAAATAGACTAGACTCAAATGGTTACCAACTTGGATCTAGTGTAGTAATGAAATAATCTCGAATTTTGGGTTGAATTGTTCCACCGGTCACTCTTCAAACTGTGGATGCTCCTTATGATGCAATCTAGTTAATGTGAATCAACCTCAAAAATAAAACAATCTTATAACCCTGTTGGTAATTGTTAGACTTATTTATAGGGTCACGTTAGGCCACATCGTGTTGTACTCAATCAACAATGACAAGCATGGTTTAAAAACATAGACATGGTTAGGAATTGATCAGAATTAGGATAAGTTTCAGCCGATTTCGATTCTTGAAACCCTTATGACATGAGACTTAGAGAATACTTCTCAAAACAATGAGAAATAGGAGGCAAATGCTGAGTAAGAGAGAGAAATCTATTTCAGTCAAGACTATCCTGTTAGTTAGTGATTGGAAAACGGTTTGTTATAGAAAAGATCAATAATCGAAAGCAATTAGAAAATGGGCAATTATCAGAAACAGTCAGTGATCGAAAATGATCATGATAAAAAAATGGTCAGTGATCGGTGAAGTAGGCAATGCCGATAAATGGTCAATGATCGACGAATGGTCAGTAAAGAGGTGGTTATAACCTATTCTCAAAGAACTGGGTAGTTGTGAAACTAACTAGTAACTATAGAAACAAGGCAACCACCAAGATCAATTGTGATACCGTCCAAGTGCTTCTTTGCTCCAGAAACGACGTCGGTAGTAATGGGAGACTTCCAAGATCCATAAGGAGCATGAAAGGGGGGGGGGTGCTTTTTGAAGCAGGTTCGTCTGCAGGGTTTCTTTGGTCACAGGGTTTCTTTGGTCACGAAGGTTTTCTCTGCCGCTGTGTTAGGGTTTCTCCCAAGATGAAGATGATTTAGGGTTTCTTCGCCGTTGTGCGTGTAATACCTCCACCTTAGTGCGTGTAATCAATACTTCTTCTCTCCTTCTCTGCTCCTTCCACCATGATCATTGGAACCGCCATCGGTGACGATGCCGATGACGCCAACGACGAACCTGCTTCGAAAAGCACCCCCCTTTCATGGATCATCACCGCCACGCCTTCCACCCTGCTCCACCGCCCTCTATACTTGCCCCCTTTCGCCCTACTCCACCTCCCTCTATGCTTGCCTCCATTCCGCCTTGTTCCACGACCCTCTGCGCCTGCACCCATTCAGCCTTGCTCCACCGCCCTCCACGCCCGTTTTGGTTCTCCATCCTCTACGACCGCGCCCCCTTTCGCCCTGCTCCTACCATGGTTGTCACTACCAAAATACCTCCCATGAAGCTCCCCATTGTGCGCTATCCAGCCTTAGCTCTGTGATTGGTTATGATTTTTAGCCATCGTGCCGAGGGGCTCCCAAACAAGAGAGGTTTTTCGTTTTTCTTTGTTTGTGTGTATGTAGGTGCTGGTGGCGCCGAGACTATCATCGGCTCCAAAGCTCCAGCCGCCGTTAAATCTTTACAATTCCTGTCCTGTCGCCAGACGAAGCTCCACTCACCGATCCAGCAGATCCTTGCAGATCTGTTCGAAAGTAGGGTGTGGCAACGCTTTTGGTGGCCTTCTTGTTGTCGGTTGAAGCTCCACTCATCGATCCAGCAAACCTTTGTCCATCCAGTAAGTCTGTTTGAAAGTAGGTTGTGACAGCGTGCTGGCACGCATGGGTAGTTTGGCTTTGGACTCGTCGGCACCGATGGGGCCCCTTCTATTGGCCCGCATGTGCATGCACTTAATTTTAGTTGGGTCTACAACATTTTATCTAGGGAAGTGGTTGCGATCCATCCCCTAATCTGAATGATCCAGTCAATGGCATGTGAGACCGGGTCAATTTCCACTCCTTGGTTTTGGATACCGTATATCTATACCTTGTCTTTATCGTGCTCTCTATTTGTTTTAATTATTTTGATTACTTTGTTTGGCATTGGGTGCTCATGAATGAATAGCCAGCCTTCTTTCTACCGGAAAAAAAAAAAAAAAAAAACTACAAAAACTACCCCAACAATGCTTATAAAAGAGAATTTTAGCCACAGAGGAGAGGACCCCCTTATTTTTTGAGGGGGGGGAGGGAGACTACATCAACATTCAGAGAAGGCATCATGTTCTTAGTATCAGCAGGCTATTTGACATCATATTGTTAACATCAGCATGCCAGAAACAAAGGCATCATGTTATAGCATCAGTAGGTCATTGGCAACCATGTGATCTACCAACATCAACAGGATTGAAATGAAGGCATCATGTTATCAATATCAGCAAGTCATTGGTACCATGTTATCAACATCAGTACGCCAAGAATGGAATGTTGATTTTTCTTTTTCTTTTGTCTTTAATCAATATCATTATCTTTCTTTCTTTTTCTTTTTCTTTTAATCAATATCATTATCCTTCTTTCTTTTTCTTTTTTTTTTTAATCAATATCATTATCTTTCTATCTTTTCTTTTTTCCCTTGGCATTGTGATTCTCATCATTAAAAGTCTTTGGAGCAATCGAGGCAATGGAAAGAACCCATTCTTTCTTGATTAGAAGTCCGATAAACCATTTGGTCATCTTTGAGTCCTTGGGACTCTGGCACGCCCACGCATCTTCAACTCATACGATCAATCGCATTGATTGCTGAAAAAGAGAGGTAAACACCTCTATATATAGAGAAAAGGTACCTTTGGGGTAAAAAAAAAGTTCCTAGAATACATTAAAATTTTCCCCTAGAGGTTCATTTGTGTAATCTTATGATGGACAAAAGCTAAGAATTGAATGTAAAATCTTTCACCGTATAAAGAACATTCACGTTTATAATGGGGTACATTATTTTCTCTCTAAGAACCGTAAAATAACGTAAATGGAAAAAGAACCCTGAAAGGCAATGTGGCCCCTATGCCTAGATAGAGAGGGGTGCAAAATGATCACCCCACCCAATGAAAGGTTGAAATTCCATCCCTGTTGATGCTTTTGCGAACACTCCAATTGGCCCCTGTCATGGCATAGGGTAATGCTGTCTTTCCGGGACCCTATACCATACCATAATTATCATTCTATGAAACTAAATTTTTATTTTTCTATTTTCTTATTACTCTCAGACATTTATTTATGCGAAAAAAGTTTCTACAACAGTACTTTTTTTATGGTAGATACAAGAGTACTATTTATCTCTCATACAAGAATTTTTAGTATTTTATAGGGTGGGCCTTGGTGCAACAGTAAAGGTTGCTTCATTGTGACCAAGTGGTCATGAGTTTAAGTTTGGAAACAGCCTCTCTATGAAAACAGAGGTAAGGCTGCGCACATTATGACCCTCTCCAAACCCCAGAGAGGCAGGAGCCTTATGCACTGGGTATGCCCTTTTATAAGAATTTTTAGTATTTGCTCTCTAACTCTATCCATATGCACCCATGTAAATGAGTCCATTATTTGTACCACCAGCTGTGTGGTGTGCTAATTCCTCACCCAGTCCTCACACCGGCACGTGGAAAGCCCTTTCGCTTTTATTATTGGTGTTTTGTTTATAATAATTTACCAAAAAAATTTATAATAATTTAATATTTTCATTCCCAAGGGTGTCAAAGTTCCACCCAAATCAGTTGGACCTGCCAAACCGACCTATTATTTTTGGACTAAATCAAAACAATACTTATCGGTTTGATTTTGTTTGGGGGGTTTTTATGGAACCGGGAGAAACTTGCAACCAAATAAAACGATCGAAATGCACCGTCTGAAGTAGACAACTGGACCATACCCAATAAAAAAGTTGAGACTGGGCTGGTAGTAATTCGATAAAATCGAAAACCCAAAAAATCATAATTTTTTCATTAATTTCGTTACGTATATACCCAAAACCGGACTAGACCCAACCTGTTTATAGTCCAGTAACGACAAGATAAAAAAAAGGGGTCAAATGGTGCGATTCTGGTTTGGTGCACATTTTGCAAGGTAGAAATCAAAACTGCGTCGGATAAGAATCATCTAACATCAGAATCGTTTCATATACAGTGCGGTTTTAGTGATTTATATTCAGTTTTTGATTTTTTGTTATTCGATTTACATGTGGTTTGTAATACCGGTTTCACCTTTATACCTTTTAATTTTATTTTTCATATCCTTATTATTTAGGAGAAAATATATTATTTCATACACATCTAACTCTAGGCATAGTTCACTTAGACATGCTAGTTGCAATGATAATTTGAAGTGATTAATCAAGGTCGCAAAGTACCGTCAAGGAAACCAACCTGAGAACATTACCAATCCATTCCCCACTCAATTCATTAACAAAGTCTACTAAGACATGCTCGTACTAAAATCTTCCGTCCCTTCATGAATTTTTCACTCAAACTGAAATTCAAAAAAATCTCAGTAAGGAATCCTAATATTTTAGAATGCTTAACCTCATTCTTAAACAAATAAGAATATTCCTAATCTCAGTTTTTTACTCGGTTTCTATTCGGTTAATCGACGGTTTTTCGGTTTTGAATCGAACTGATCCAGTAATAGAACCTATGAAATCAGAATCATTGCGGTACGGTTCAGTTTGATCGTAAACAGTCATTTCCTGTTTCGACAATCGGTTTCGGTTCTATTTTGACACCCTTAAAAAAAACCAACCAAACTAGACCGATTGAAACCGTAAATGTTCTTAACGGTTTGGTTTTGGGTTGGCCCAGTAACAGACCGAAACAGGATCGAACGGATTGATACCCTTTACGTCCAAACAAACGGAGGTTGGAGGATTTCCCGTTGTTTTTAACCTCACAGTAGCGGTGATTCTTCCAGGCTTTATAAAAGTCCTCAAGGGAGAGGCAGACATTAATCTCTCAAAATCTCACACGTCTCCGGCTTTCCGTCGTCCTTTCTAGTTTTCTATACTCTACTATTCCAGAAGGATCGAATCCTCTGGCGGTGGCGGTTCCTCCTCTACTTATATTTCTCTCTTTTCGTCTTTAAACTTCGTTACCCAAATAAGGTTCACAACTTCATACAAAACTAACTCGTTTTTGAATCGAAGAGCGAATTCCGTCTTTCTATCTCTCTCTGTCTCTCTCCTCAGGGTTCAGTAATGGCTAAAGAAGGACCCAACTGGGAAGGATTGCTCAAATGGAGCCTCGCAAACGCCGACGGAACACGGCCTCCTCGACAGTTGAGGTTTGCCCTCTCTCTCTGTCTCTGATTTGTTGGTTCCAGGTTTCGAAATAATGATTCAGACTCCTACAAGCTGCTGACTATCAGAGAAATATTCTCTTTCTTGTCATGGTTATTTTTTTCTTGGCTTTTAAGGTTCCATCTTTACTGCTGCTAATATATCTCTTGGGTAACCTCGACTATTACTGAAGAAATTTAGGTGTAGGTGGACTGAATCTCGTAAAACTGATGGACTACACATTTCTTAATGGAAGGAGACAGTAAAGGTTTTCCCTTCCATATAAAACTTAATTAGCAACAACTTAAAAGAAACTAAAAATTCCTGTACAATGGTGCCGAGCAACCACATTTCGCAATCGCCTCTGTGGCGGTTAGTTTCTGGGATAACTATGGATGCCATAGCTTTGTTTCACAAGCATTGTTTTCACAATGTCACTATTTGGTTAAACCTATTTGTTGTATAGCCAAATGAAGGATATAGATTATTTGATTTCACAAAGCGTTGGATGAAGATATATATATAAATTGCTAGTTGCTCCCTTTTTTTCTTCTCTTTTCTTTAGTGATCGTTATTTCATACTTGAATTGAAGTCGTGTGAAAGTAATCAGATATACAGATTTGTAACTGGTTGACTGACATTTTTGTTTATTTTATCTCAGTGAGGAGGATCGGAGATGGTTCATGGAAGCTATGCAAGCGCAGACTATTGATGTTATTCAGCGAATGAAAGAGATCACTCTTGTTATGCAAACTCCAGATCAAGTATTGGAGGCTCACGGTGTTACTTCAGCTGATATTGAAGGTAGAATCTTGCAGATCCTTATTATGGACCTTTACCTTTTGTTTTGCTTTTGCTGAATGAATGCTATTATTACTTTTAAATTTGTTATTGATTAATTGGATCTTTCAATTTGCAGATATGTTAGAAGAGCTACAGGAGCATGTTGAGTCCATTGACATGGCTAATGGTACGTTACTCTGATCTATAGTTTCTTTTTCTCTTATTCTATCTAGAATTCTGTTGGCTCTTTTGTAGCATGTGATAATCATTTATTATTAATAGAAAAATCCTATAGATCCATAATTCAGTTCTCAAAAGAAAGAAAAAGGGGGGGGGGGGATGATGCAGATTCATCATCAAATAAGGCTTGTTTCATTGGGAATAAGTGTAGGGTTGGGATATATATATGTTGGGCCTTTGTTCCCAAGGGTTTTCTATGTATTAGGCCACTTTAGTGGGCCTGAAATAGGGGTATATAGGTTGCATACGGGATTAGCCCAATACTTAGTTTTTATTTTGTGTTTTTAATTGAACCGGTTTAAATTGGTTGCATCCAATTGGTTCAATTGGTCTAATTTAAGTGAAGTGATCCTATTGGCTAAGAGGTTCTTATATCCTATTGGCTATTAGGGAATCTTCTTTATTTTAAGTAGTTTAAGTTATTTTAAGTCATTAGGACTCTATTTTGAGTCTATTTGAGTTTCCTAGTTAGTTTAAGTTGCCTAATAGGTTAGGGATAAGGTTAGACCATTCTTTTTTAGTGTCTAAGTCTATTTTTGAGTCTTCTATATAAGTTTGTAAGGGAGGCCAGCATTGAACACGAATTTGATTAATGAAAAGCTTTTGTTTGCTGCCATAGCTGTTGCTCTGCTCTGTTGAGTGAACCTTGTGAGTAATATCAAGGCTACCTTGTGGGTAATATCAAGGTGAAGGGATTGGTGGACTCCGATCGACTCCTTGCATCTTGTAGATCGGGAGGTCCTTCTTCTAGTTCTTCAAAGCTGCTACCATTGAAGATTTAATCTTTCAAGTAAGTAGTTTATTAATTCAGCATTTAACCTTCTTCTTCTAATCCTCTAACCTAAGCTCCATTTACTCCTATTATCACCCCTTCCATTAATCCATAGATCCATTAGAACCCCAAAACCCTAAAATTCAATTCTGCCCAAAATTACAGAATTTCAAAACTCATCCAAATCCTAACCTTTTTATACCATATTAACCCCCTAGACCTGCCCATTAATACCCTATAAACCCCTTTCCCAATATCCAACCCAAACCCTAGGAATTGACCTAAATCCTACTGTTGTCCATTCGAACTAGCGGCCCCTTTTGTTATTTGATCCTGTTGTTTGGCTCCTAGTAGGTCTCCTACCTATCTAGGACTACATTAGGGGGGGATTTAAATACAATCTTAAATTAATGATCTCAAAGAAAGAATGGGTTTTCTTGGGTTTGATTTAAAGATTAATAGAAGATTGGGTGTTTTAAGTTATAAAGCAAGGTTTTAGGCAACGAAATGAAGTTTAGATTGGAAACATTCCAAAGAGAGGGTTCAGTTTCAATATTGTTGGTCTCATGTACACTATAAGGCTGTGAGCTGAACTTAGTCAGATCAAGTTGGATTGCCTGGGTCACAAAGTGATATAAATGATCCAACTCTATCTGCCGATCAGATGGCTGAAATTTGGACAGGCCTCGACGATCCCATCTGAATCAGGAGATCCTACTTGGGATCTTTGATTCTTGAAATTATCTTTAGGGCTGGCTACAACTAGCAGCAATGGTAGAAATACTAGTCATAAGAGTAGCATTAGGAATGTTGACACTGTTTTGATGTAAGAATCAACGTGCACATGTGTTGGTCAGTGGTCTGGCTTGTATTTTGTATCATCTACCTTCTTAAGTGAAATTCCATACTCATTTACTTTACAATTTTTTGTTCATTAAAGCAATATTTTTAAGGCCACCAAACTTCTAAATCACTTGGGATCACAAACTTGGTCTGAGGCTGTTAGATGGTTCTTGGCCTTTGTACATCACTTCTGTCCCTTTGTATTTATTCAACATGTTTGCCGCTGACACAGGAACCAATGTCAGGAGTGGGAAATTGTAGACAGCTCTGAATATGAATGCTTGAGTGATCAGAATCGATCACCCAGGCCCTTTATTTATAGTAATCTGAAGTACATGTAATTGAAGTAAAACTCCTCAGTCCTAATCCTACTAGGAATTCCTAGTACAACTAGGAATCCCAGAATAGCACTCGGCTGAGGAGGAAAATACAATAAAACAGTGGAAAATAAAAAATAAACGAAAGAAAAAGAGTAATCTTAACACAACTAGGACTGCAATCCTAACACAACTAGGACTAGTTCCCCCAATCGGGTAACTAGCCTATCTCAACACTCCCCCTCAAGTTGGAGCATAAATGTCAACCATGCCCAACTTGACAAGAATAGGATGAAAAATCTTTCCACTTAAGCCTTTAGTAAACACATCGCAAGTCGGTCGAAGATTGCACAAACGGAACACATACCAGCCCTCCTTCCAACTTTTCTTTAATAAAGTGTCTGTCAACCTCCACATGCTTAGTACGATCATGTTGAACTGGGTTGTGAGCAATACTAATAGCAGCCTTGTTGTCACAATACAACATCATGGGAAGAGGAACAGGAGTCCTGATATCTTGTAATAAACCTTTGAGCCACAACAGTTCACAAATACCTTGTGCCATAGCAAGAAACTCTGCTTCAGCACTAGATCTTGCCACGACGTTCTGCTTTTTACTACGCCACGTAACAAGATTGCCGCCAACAAATGAGCAATAGCCGAGAAATGGACTTTCTATCGAGGAACCAACCCAATCCGCATCGAAGATATGCTTCGACACGAAGATGACCATTCGGAGACAAAAGAATTCCTTTACCCGGTGCTGATTTTAAATATCGAAGGATCCGGATAACAGCATCCATGTGAGAGGAGTGTGGATCATGCATGAACTGACTAACCATACTCACAAATACTGCTATGTCAGGTCTTGTATGAGACAGATAGATGAGCTTACCAACCAATCTTTGATACCGACCTTTATCAACAGGAGTTCCCTCCTCTTCTTTAAGTCTTGTAGTAGCATCCATAGGTGTATCGGAAGGATGACACCCTAGCATTCCAGGCTCGGTCAATAAATCTAGGATGTACTTTCTTTGAAAAAGAAAGATGCCTTTAGAAGATCTAGCAACTTCTATCCCTAGAAAGTACTTTAGTTTTCTCAGATCTTTTATTTCAAATTCTCGCCCAAGATATGTCTTCAACTGGGTGATTTCATGATTATCATTCCCGGTCACCACAATATCATCAACATAAACTATTAGGAGAGTTACCTTTTCACCATTTTTCTTGATAAACAAAGTATGATCAACGTTGCTCTGCTTATAACCTGCAGAGACCATTGCCTTATGAAATCGTCCAAACCATGCACGAGGGGACTGTTTTAGTCCATATAAAGCACGCTTCAATTTACAAACTTTCCCGCTGGTCTTATCACAAGAGAATCCAGGTGGAATGTCCATGTACACTTCCTCGTCAAGTTTTCCATGGAGGAAGGCATTCTTCACATCTAATTATTGTAACTCCCAGCCAAGATTTACTGCACAAGAAAGTAGTACTCTGACAGTGTTTAATTTCGCGACTGGTGCAAAAGTCTCCTGGTAATCGATCCCATAGGTCTGAGTAAATCCTTTTGCAACCAAACGTGCTTTGTATCGATCCACAGTGCCATCTACCTTCTGTTTCACCACAAACACCCACTTACATCCAACTGGTTTCTTTCCTGGAGGAAGAACCACAAGTTCCCATGTATTATTCTTATTTAAGGCTTGCATTTCTTCCATCATTGCTGCTTTCCACTTTCCATCTGCAAAAGCTTCCTGCCAATTTTGGGGAATACGAACAGAAGAAAGAGAGGAGACAAATGTACGAAATGATGGAGAAAGGGAGTCATAAGAGACTACATGAGAAATGGGGTGCTGGGTACAAGCCCGAATACCTTTACGATGAGCAATAGGTAAATCAGGAGATGAAGGAGAGGATATGTTACCTGGAGATCGATCTGGTTCCAGGGCCGACAATTGTAGTGGTGCTGGAGCTACAGTGGATGGAAGCTACTTTTATTGGGAATGTTCCCTGTGATATGTTTTGAGATTAGAGTCGTTAATTTTCTTCTGAAATTCCCTAATGGTTTGTTGGACTGGAGTCACCTCCCCCTGAAGGGAATTATCACCAATAGGATTTTCAACATCCTCTAAGTTCTCCCCCTGGGGAAAATCCGGTGGGGAAGCAGGAGAGGGGAGAGGGGAGAGGGGAGGAAACAATAGTCGGTTGAGGGGTGGGTGAAATAGGTAGTTGGACTCGGGTCTGGGTCTGTATGGGAAGGTCAACCATCACATCTTCACCAAAAGTCTCCCCCTGAAGAGGTGTGGAGTAATAATAAGATAGAGTTTCATGAAAGACAACATCCATACTGGTGAAGGATCGACGGGTAGGAGGATGGTAACACTTATATCCCTTTTGGGAAGGAGAGTAACCTAAAAAAATACACCGGGTCCCACGGGGTTCAAGCTTGCCTGGAGATCGGGTAACGCAAACATAACAGACACAACCAAACTCCTTTGGTGGGACAACAAAGGTGGAGGACCCCTGCAGTAATGAAGAAGGGGTGGCAGAGTCAAGGACTCGAGTAGGGAGCCTATTGATAAGGTAGGCAGCAGTTAGGACAGCATCTCCCCAATATTGGGAAGGGACAGAATGGGCAAACATAAGAGCCCGAGTCACCTCAAGAAGGTGGCGGTTTTTTCTTTCAGCCACACCATTTTGGGCTGGGGTATCAACACAACCTGATCCGATGGAGTATTCCATGGGCAGCAAGGTTCTAAATCGACCATCCATGTATTCTTTACCATTCTCACTACGCAATATCTTGAGAGAGGCAGTGTATTGGGTCTGAATCATTTTATGAAAATTTTGAAAACAAGAGAAAACTTCACTTTTGTTGTGCATTAAATATACCCATGTACACCTAGAATAACAATCAATGAAAGAAACAAACCAACGGTGGCCTTTAAGGGATGGTTTGCGGCTAGGCCCCCAAACATCAGAGTGAACAATATTAAAAGGAGAAGAGCTTCTTTTATTAGAAATAGAGTAAATAGAACGATGTTGTTTAGCCAAAACACAGGCTTCACAAAAAAAATCATCTTTATGACATTCTTTAGCTAATGCTGGAAATAAAAGGGTTAATGTTCCTAAAGGGGGGTGACCTAGTCTATTATGCCATTGTTGAAGTTCAGAAGAAACTAACGCACTTTGATGGATGGGAGAAGCCAAAGGCGGTGGTAAAGTAAGACTCCCAGTATCAAGCAGGTACAATCCACCATGCATCTTACCACATCCAATCGTCGCCCTCGTTGCCAGATCCTGAAACACACAGTGTGAAGGAAAAAATGTTACTTTACAATTTAGGTCACGGGTAAGACTATTGATAGAAAGAAGATTAGTGGTAAATTTAGGAATATGTAAAACAGATGATAACTGTAAGGAAGGTGTGCAACTGATAGAGCCCTTTCCAGAGATAGAGGAGAGAGAGCCATCAGCTACCCGTACTTTGTCTTTACCAGATGTAGGAGAGTAACGAGTAAAGATATTGGAGGATCCAGTCATATGATCAGTGGCACCGGAGTCTATGATCTAGGGAGAGGAGACTACCGATGCACAGTGACCAACAAAAGAAATACTTGAGTGAGCTAAATTTGAACCTGGAGGAGTGGAAGAATTGGCAGGTGGTGTTGTAGCAGCGGAAGCCTGTAACATACGACGGAAAGCCTGAAGTTCATCCTTGGATAGTCCAGTGTCAGTAGGAGGGGTAGGAGTGACAGCTTCAGTATGATTAGCTTTGTTTTTCGATTTGCGAGCAGCACGTTTAGCCTCAAAGTCGGCTGGTTTGCCATGTATCTTTCAACAGGTGGCCTTGGTGTGCCACAATTTTCCACAATGCTCACATTTAACCTATGTCTTCTCAAATTTAGAAGTATCAAGAATCGAAGGAGTAGAACCAGCCCGATGCCCAATGCTGATCGATCCGGAACTGTAGTATTGAGCATAGCAGTTCTTCGGCGATCTTCACTGTTAACCAAGGCATAAGACTGTTCCAATGTAGGGAAAGGGTCTTTGCCTAGAATCTGAACCCTAATTGGGTCGTATTCCACATTAAGTCCAGCCAAAAAATCATAAACCCTAATTTTGTCAATATGCTTTCTGTAGGCAGCAATGTCAGTGGCATTAGTGGGCTGATAATCAGAGTAATGATCAAGTTCTTGCCAATACTTGCGGAGTTCAGCATAGTATTGAGGGATTGATGAATCATTCTGCTTGGTGTCATGGATTTTCTTCCTTAATTCGTAGACCTGAGCATCATTCCCTACCTGTGAATAGGTGTCTTTGGCAGCCTTCCATATCTGGGCAGCAGTGTCTAGGAGAAGGTAGCCCGATGCAATTGAAGGATGCATAGAATGAATAAGGTATGACATGACCATGGAGTCCGTGGATAACCATTTAGTCTTGGTAGCTCCTTCTTCAGTAGGGATAGGAGTAGTGCCTATAAGGTGTCCTGTGTAGCCACGGCCAGCAACTGTAAGGTAAGTGGATCTGGACCACATTAAATAGTTTGTCCCATCTAGTTTGGTGGGAGAAGCAAAAGGAAGATACTCTGGTCGAGAAGATCCATCAGAGTCAGCTGAAGTGATATCAGACATCATGTAAAGTTCCTTCAAAAATCAGAAAAAAACTGATGATGTAATAGGAAACCCTAATCGAGTAGAGCCCTGGGTTTTAAGGCTGTATGAGTTGCAGCCCTTAGAACTGGCTGAAACAAGGTTCGAGTGTCTTCCTTGTAGCAGAGAAAGTGTCCTCCAGACAGTGGCCCCTTCGGATGAGCCAATAAAAGCCCTGAATTGGAGAAGATTTAGGTCAGCAGGGACAGATCTGAATGCCAAATAATTGCAGATTTGGATCTGCTGTGGATTGAATTCAGATCTGCAGTTTGAATGCAAAAAAATTGCAGCTTTGGATATGTAGTTTGAAAACAATAGGGTGTAGATCAGAAGGTGCAGGAATCAATCTCCAAATAAAACCAGAAATCCAGCTCGATTAGGGCAGCAGCTTGATCTCCAAGGTTGGAGGAAACCTGCGGCAGGTTCAGATCACCCCAGTATTTGAATGATTTTCAGAGAGGTGTCATGGAGGGCAGCAGCTAATTCTTCATTGAATCACCTCAAAGATGCTGCCCTGCATGAAGTAGAGAGTCCGAGAGAGTTGGAGAAGAAGAGAACCAGAAACCGAGAGTGTGTTGAAGATGGAAACCAGAAAAATCGAGGGGAAGCTGTTCTTCAGATCAGAGATGGCTCTGATACCATGTAGACAGCTCTGAATATGAATGCTTGAGTGATCAGAATCGATCACCCAGGCCCTTTATTTATAGTAATCTGAAGTACATGTAATTGAAGTAAAACTCCTCAGTTCTAATCCTACTAGGAATCCCAGAATAGCACTCGGCTGAGGAGGAAAATACAATAAAACAGTGGAAAATAAAAAATAAACGAAAGAAAAAGAGTAATCTTAACACAACTAGGACTGCAATCCTAACACAACTAGGACTAGTTCCCCCAATCGGGTAACCAGCCTATCTCAACAGAAATAAAATGGAAATATCTTCAAAGGTAGCTTTGATGAGTACCAATTTGGCTCCTTAGAGAAGTAGGTTGTTTTTGACCCGCTAACATCTCATTGAATGTGGTCCAAAAAACCTGGTGGTTAATTCCTTTGTGCAGGAAGTTACAATGAATCTTCTTATTTTGTCTGTATGGTTAATATTTATGGGAAAGAGAACACTACCTGGGCTTGTACGGTTTGATGCCCCTGCACCCAGACACAGGGGCACCCGGAATGACCGCTGCACCCCCGGGAAATTCTACTTTTCCATGGTTAGCAGCTGTCATTTCGCATGCCTCTATGTCTAGGCACATGGGTAGCACACCGCACGTACCCAGTTAGTGTTCTTTAACCTCTGTGGGGTTTATTGGCTAACCAAGCTGTTTAACAAGATTATGAACACAAAGGAAAATACCAGATGAATGGAGGAGAAGCATTGTGGTCCCGGTCTACAAAAATAAAGGTGACATCCAAAGCTGTAATCACTACAGAAGCATAAAGCTATTGAGTTACACAATGAAACTTTGGGAGAAGGTTATTGAAGTCCGTTTGAGAAGAGAGACTCATATCTCGATGAACCAATTTGGCTTTATGCCAGGTAGATCCACGACAAAAGCTATCTATTTATTGAGGAGGCTTATGGAAAGATATAGAGATAGCAAGAAGAATCTCCATATGGTCTTTATCGACTTGGAAAAAACCTATGACCGAGTCCCTAGAGATCTAATCTAACATGTTCTATTGAAGAGGGGGGTATCAAGTAAATATGTGGATATTATTAAAGACATGTATGAGTGCATGGTGATTAGTGTGAGATCTGTACGAGGTCAAGGTAAAGAATTTTCAATCACGATTGGATTGCATCAGGGTTCAGCCTCATGTCCTTGCCTTTTTTGCGCTTATCATGGACGATATAACCAAAAGCATTCAAGACGAGATCCCTTGATGTATGCTCTTTGCCAATGATATCGTTTTGGTGGATGAGACAAAAGAAGGGATTAACTCTAAGTTAGAGCTTTGGAGGTCAACCTTGGAAGCACAATGATTTAAGATTAGTAGAAAGAAGACAGAGTATATGATGTGTAATTTTAGTCACACTTCAATGGATACTGATATGGTGCGAATTGAGGAAAGAGAGATATCGCAAAGTGACTATTTTAGATATCTGGGGTCAATTATAAGTGAAGAAGGTGACATAGAGGATGATGTGTCACAGAGAATTAAAGTGGGATGGATGAAGTAGAGAGGTGCGCCTGGAGTGCTATGTGACCAACGTATTCCTCTAAAGTTTAAAGGAAAGTTCTATAGGACTGTTGTTCGCCCGGCCATGATGTATGGGGTAGAATGTTGGGCAGTTAAGAAGTGTCATATTGATAAGCTTTGTGTAGTAGAGATGAGGATGTTATGATGGATGTGTGGAAAAACAAGGAAGGATAAAGTACAGAATGAACATATAAGAGCGGACTTGTGAGTTGGCCCGATCAATTCGATTATTTATGCTTCTTTCTTCTTTGACAATGCACATGTACGTCCATGCAAGTGTGCACATTTAAATGCCAAGTATACTTTATTCAGCTATCACCTTACCATGATATAGATTGTGTTTTGGGATTCACATTCACCAGGCGTGAGTATGTGTGAGACAAACAAGTCGATATGCACCCTCCCTTGTGTATTGGTAAGTTGATCCCTGAGAGATCAAGTAAGCAGAGCCTTAGATATTACTTTTAACCTATAGCCTATGACTACAATCATCCATCCTGGATACTACTTAACCATCTAACCTTAAACATTTCACTTGAATTTTTTTTTTACTATCATATATTCCAAGAACCCTTGAGTAATTTCAGTCCGAGCAAAACCCTTGAAGACCCCGACTCTCTCTTTTTCTCTTGCTTGCTCCCCCCCCTCCTTTACCGTGTTGAGCTTGCCATAAGCCTGAGATAATCATTAATATAACCTCAGCTTTATGAGGCTGAACCAAGTGGGAGAAACCTCACTTGGCCTGGCTCGTTGTCAACCTCTAATCAACTCAGCACCTTTTGTAGCCTTGTGTGAGTTCAGTCTAATTTGACCTATTACTTTGGATTAGTGGAGATTCTGTTAGAAACAGGTGAGATGGAGCAACTTAGCAGAAGGAGAACATGAGGTGCTGATTGCAGTTTGTTTTCCGTAGTGCGTCCATAACTTGTATGATTAGCTATGAATGCAAAGAATTACTAATCTGAACTGCTTTTTTTTTAAAGATTAATCATTCTGGATTTGTTTATGCTGTAGACCTTCACTCAATTGGGGGTTTGGCCCCTCTGCTTGGCCACTTGAAAAACTCCCATTCTGGCATTCGAGCAAAGGCTGCAGAGGTGGTTAGTACCATTGTTCAGAACAATCCCAAGAGTCAGCAACTTGTAATGGAAGCGAATGGCCTAGAACCTCTCCTCAATAACTTCACTTCAGATCCTGATGTAACAGTCCGGACCAAAGCACTTGGGGCAATATCCTGTAAGTTCTCTCTCCCCCTACCCGTACATAAAGTTGGTTTTGTTTGGTGCCAATTGACAGCGTACTCGTCGTTTTTATTTGTTGTGAAGTCCTTGCATTTGTGGCTTGCTATTACTGGGTGAGGCTGTTATCTGAATTGTTTGGTTTTGTGGACTTTCAGCCTTGATTAGGCACAACAAACCTGGAATTGCCGCATTTCGACTGGCGAATGGTTATGCAGGACTGAGGGATGCATTGGGGTCAGAAAATGTTAGATTTCAAAGGTAACACTCTTGAGTTTAAGGTTAATCCGGATTAACTTTTGCCTTTTTCGTTAGAGATGAGTGCTTTTGCCCTGAAGTCAACTTAAGTTGGTCTATTGCTTGTTCAATAGAAGTGTGCTAAATTAAGATTCATGTACTCTATGGATACGTGTATGCTGGTCTTCAATCTCTGTTTCTGGTTTTCATGGACAGTAGTGTTATTATGGCCTTTCTCGATATTCTCTTTCTTTTGACACGAGAAAAACATCTATACCAGGAAGGCCCTCAACTTGGTCCACTACCTGCTACATGAGAACTATTCAGACCACAACATAGTTACTGAGCTAGGATTTCCTCGCATCATGATGCACCTGGCTTCCAGTGAAGATGCTGAAGTGCGAGAAGCAGCACTAAGGGGACTTCTTGAGCTTGCCCGTGAAAGGGGAAGTGGGATCAGCAACAGCAGTTTGGTTGAAGACAATGAAAAGTTGAAGCAAATTCTGCAGGATAGGATCAAAGGTATCAGTGTGATGTCTCCTGATGATCTTGGGGCTGCTAAGGAGGAGAGGCATCTTGTTGACTCCCTGTGGAATGCTTGCTACAATGAGCCTTCTTCTCTCCAAGAAAACGGTCTACTTGTTCTTCCGGGAGAAGATGCACCTCCGCCAGATGTTGCAAGCAAGTTTTTTGAACCTCCTCTTAGGGCTTGGGCTGCTGCAAACCCATCGACAAATCAAGGCTCCAAGAGTGCTAAGAAAGAGGCCCCGCTGCTCCTGGGGATGGGTTCTCCATCTACTACCACTCAAGTTGAGAGAAGTACAAACTCAGGTGGTGATGCACCAGGGAATCCACAAACATGAAAAGCCTGGTAGAGTACATTGGTAGCAACAATGAAGTGCTAGAAACTGGTGTATGATATTTGTTGTTTCCTCTCTTTTTAATCTTTTTTTCTCCTTCAAGAAACTTTTGTTCAGTTTGGGAGCACAGCTCAGTGGTCTAGTTGTAACTTTTCCATCTGCATGTGGCTTTTTATAGCAGGTTGATGTTTATTTTGATAATGGGGTGGAGAGTGGAAACTTCTCTTTGGATGTTTAGTTGAGTACCTTTAAGAGCCCTCTGTAATATTTGCAACCTTAACAGTTTGTTTTAAGTGTATTCATTTCCCTTATCCTTTCTCGTCCTCTTCCTATCAGCAGTAGTCATCCAATGACCCCTCTTTCTTTCTTCTCTACAGCATCAGTTCTCCTCCAAAGGTGGTAAGCACTGGTAGGTAACAGGGACCTACCCTGTTTACAGACTAGAGTTGTAATTGTCAAATCTCCATTGTCACCGGGGAAGTAAGACTGTTGTGAACTGATGGAACTGATCCCACCCCGAGTTATGAATCCTTGATTCAATCTTTAGCAAACTGCAAAAGGTAAAATTTAGGCAAGGTGCCCCATTTGTGGGAAAGATGAGACTCTCTGGATGTTTATTAGGTTATGGGCTGTGTCTGATCTAGGAATTAGAACTATGAAAAGAGTGAAAAAAAAAAAAAGTTAGGGAATTAGAACTGTTTTTATTGTGTCAATCAAAGAACTGGTAAGGAACCTTTTAATTTGATCTCTATCCAGAATTACATAATGTTTTGATATTATTCTATTCAGAAAAACCATCTTGCTTGGCTATTCAATCTGGCATGCAAAGGATCTGAGTCTTGTTTCCCTAGTTGTCGCGGTGTCTAGACAATTCAAGGTGTTGGAGAGAGTCCAAAATCAAGGCGACATCAACTAGGCGTTCAAGACGTCAGCCTAGGTGACCAAGGCACTTGTCGCCTTGGTGACGCCTTGGTGACGCCTTGACAACTATGTTTGTTTCAAAAACAAAATAAAATCCAATTCAGATTCTGTACCATCTCTAAACTTGGTTAACCGAGATCGATAAGGTCATGACTGGTCTATTTCTGTGTTAACCGTTTCCCGGCACTGGGCACTCATCACTCGTCACTCGTCACTCGTCACTCGAATCAGCCTAACCTGATCCTGTCCCCATTCTGGCCAATCATGATATATGCTCTGTTTCTACGGTTTAGATGGACTCCCAATTAATTCTGGCTTATAAATCTGAATCAGAATAGACTGGATTTGATACAGATCCTGATTCTGAGCATAGGTACTATATTAACAAAAAAAAATCATTTGTGAATAAATTTGTTCTTTATTTGAATCTTTCACCCAAAACCAATAAGGGCGGACCCAATACTGAAATTTAATTCCATGATTCTGAGTTTAATAACCTTCTTCATCACATAATTACTTTCACTTTTCACTTCAAAAGTTTAAAGGACTAATGTGTGTACTGATCCATATTCAGAAAACAAAGCTTCCTGATGTAGCCATTGAACTAAGGGTGTCAACTGGTATAGTACATTATACATTTATCTTATACTGATACTTGTACCGATTGGTACCAAATATCAGATCAGTAGAAGGATCTCATATCGATACCGTAGTGTATCTATTCGGTACAGGTATTTGGTACGATATGATTCATTTTTACTGTTTTGTCCATATTGATACTGTACTGAATACCGGATTGGTATAGGTATCTCATATCAATATTGTATCGTATATTTGTATCTATTCGATACAATATGATACAGTATAGGCGATACGGTATGCGGTATGCGGTATGCGGTATGAGTCCCTTACCTAATCGGCCACTTCGAAACATTAAGAATGCGGAATCGACAGATTTGCTTACCTATTATTTCAGTTTTGGTCCTTAGAGTCGGTGGTGATGTAGCACACGTGGCTATAAAATGGGAAAGTTCCATAATTACGACACGTGCAATAACCCCACAACCTAAATTACCCGACCCGAACCAACCAGATCCAAATATCCGGCAAATATGTCCACGTCAGCAGGCGGAAAGGAGCACTTTTAGAATCTTTTTTCTTGGTAAAAGAGCACTTTTGCACTTTTTCCTGCCCTTTCGCTGCCTAAAGCTGAAAAGAATGTAAAAAAGGTCCCAGCGCGAGCAACCGCTGAATAAATAAACTTAAATCTAAATTGTCTATTAAATAACCGGCAACTGGTCTCCTACTGTTCAATGTAAAATCGTCTATTTTTAAAAAAAAAAAAAAAAAAAAAAAAAAAACCTACAACCGCCTAGGTCTTTCCCCACCGCAATCCTTGTCGCCGGACCCCTCTGCAACCCCTTTCCCCACCATTCCTCCACAACGCATCACCATCCCTGTTACACTGGCGGCTGCTCTTGCTCCTAAGTTGACTCCACCACCGGCATCTGCTCCTTCTCCAGTGTCAACTCGATCGGTTTTTTCTCCGCCATCACTTCCTCTGTCTTCGCCTGCTGTTCCTACTCCTTCAGTCCTTCTACGATCTCTTTTCCTCCAGCAGTAAGTCCTACGAAAACACCAAAGAGCGGCTGTCCTCTTGATCGTCGCTTCCGCTGCTTTTGTGATGTAGATCTGTTGATTGGAGCTCTCTTTCTCCCCTTTCGCATGGGGTCATAAGTCTTATAGATTTAGGTTTTGTTTATCTTTTTTTTTTTTTTTAATTTGTATTTGTTGGCTCTTGATGAGGGGTTGATTTGTAGTGGTGGTGGTGGTTTCCTGGTGGGATTGATTCTTGTGGGAGTTATTTTGATTCGATTAACCCTTATTTCTTTTTAGTAGTATTTATTATCGTTATAAATATTGGATTCTTTCTATTTATTTCATAATTTAATTTCTCTCTGTATATGTTTTCATTCATTGTCGTTTATCGCGTAAATTTTAAGTTTCTGATCGAGATCTTTAATGGTAAAGAATCAAATAAATTGAAGGAAAGCATCACTGCGTCAAAGACGGTAGAGATAGAGAGGGAAGTTGGGAAGGTTTTGGATGGGTGAGCAAAACTGCTCCTTTAGGCGTGAACAGGGACGATGGTGGGGAAAGGGGTTGCAGATAGGTGGTTTTATTTTTTTTTAAAAGAGCGGTTTTACATTGAACGAGAAAGGGTTTGCGGAGGGGAGGTCCGGGAACAAGAACGGTAGTAGGAAAAGGGTTTGCAACGTAAGGAGAGAGGCGGTTTACAATGGGTTGGGTGGGGAAAGGGGTTGCAGATAAGCAGTTTTAATTCTTTTTTTTCTAAAGAAGAATAGGAAAAAGAAAAAACCTGCTATCACGGTGGACAGGTTGATGACCTTTATTTATTCAACGATCACGATTAAAAGGTAAATATTTCAACGGTTTCGATTTAATCGTTGAGTTTAGTGTCGCGCTTAAGGAAAATGACGGTAGCACTGCTACCAGTCACTCGAAAAGAAAAGAATTGTTTCTAAAAGGCCACCGTTGTTTACAAATTACGAATCTTACGAGTCAAGAACGGAACCTCTCCACAAAATATCTAGCCAACCTCAGAAATGGAATTCTCTCTCTCTCTCTCACTCTCTAGCCATCTCCCTCGTTCATAAGTCGTCTTGATTTTTTTGTCTTCCTTTTCAAGTCGTCAATTAACATGTTTTCCTAATAACGTTCCGGAATTTCAAGCTTAAGCTCTGCGCATGGATCCATGGTTTCTGAAAACCCTAATTCCCTCGATTTCTGCGAACTGGGTGCTCTTATCTCTTGGCTCTGCTACCTTAGACTTGATTGAATTATTAACATTGAACATTGGTAAGCAAAAGAAGGAATGAGTATGGGGGAAGAAGTGCAGAGGAACAGCTACTTAAGAGGCCTAGGTGGTGGAGACGATGGCCGAGTTCTGGAATGGGAGGCCGGTTTGCCCAGCGCAGACGATCTGACGCCCTTGTCTCAGTCTTTGATCCCTCCGGAGCTCGCCTCGGCTTTCAGTATATCACCCCAGCCCTATAAAACCATGGTCGATGTGAATCGCGCCTCGCAGAACACGCTATCGAGCCTCTGCCGCCAGTCGCAGCCTTTTTCCTCCAACCACCTCAAGTCTTTACCTTCCTTCGCCGAGGACCCAAGTCTTGAACCCTTGGTCGTTGACGGTGACGATTATGATCCTGAGAGTACCACCAAGGACGGCTCCGATGCTCGCAAGATCAGAAGACTTGACAGCGCTGAAGAGGTAGATTCGGTTTTGCGAACCGAGAATTCAAACGATAATAATGATGATCACTCTGCTCGAACCTTGAAAAGGCCTCGATTGATGTGGACTCCGCAACTTCACAAGCGCTTCGTCGATGTTGTCGCACATTTGGGTATCAAGAACGCCGTCCCCAAGACCATCATGCAACTGATGAACGTGGAGGGTTTAACCAGAGAAAACGTCGCCAGCCATCTCCAGAAGTATCGATTGTACTTGAAGAGGATGCAAGGCTTGTCCGACGAAGGCCCCTCCTCTTCGGATCATCTCTTTGCATCAACCCCTGTGCCGCAGAGCTTTCACGAATCCGGTGCCAATGGCCACATGCCGCTTCCTATGCCGTACTTTTTGATGCCTATGCCGGTACTTGGTGATGCCCACGGTCATGGTCATATGGGGATGCCCGTAGGTAATCCACCCACCTCTGCTACCTGTCATGGCTTCGACCCCTATTCCTATAACATGTTTCGGGAGCAGCAGCGAGATTGGTCGGGTAATAAGCTCGGCTCGGTTATGTCTTATCCTCACGTTAACCCTAACGATAAATGAAATTACTCAAGACTTTCCTTCGCAACAGGGGGCCATTGAGGTGAGTCTCTCGGTATTCTTTATCTTTATTCTTCATTATTTACGTATTAGTATCACTACTTGTACTATTCCTTGTAGACTTCCATTATCAGATGATAATTCAATAGTCTCGATAGTGGACCCGAAGAATCATGCCTATGAATTCAATATGCATCAAAATCTCATCTTGGGTGTTGGCAGTTCTTTCTAGATTGAGAATTTAGAATCTCATATAGCAGAGGCAGTTGAATTTACGTTTCCTTTTAAATAAATGGACAACTGGGAATGAAGACTGAAATGTTAAAATAGAGTAGAAGAGATTCCACTCCCCCCCCCCCCCAAAAAAAAGTGTTATGTACCTCGAACTGAGCACCTGGATAAGATAGTGATGCAGTATCACTTGACTGGTTAGACCAGCATGATAGGCTTTGGATACCCAAACCCAGACGGAACCAGTCCAACCTGGGATTTTGTTCTAACAAGGGTTGGACGTAGTATACTAATTTATTTATTTCAGTTTTTTATTTGTCTGATTTGCATACGTAGGATTAGTTTCAGTTCCATAGTTTAACTAGGAGTCTTCTTATTTCTCTCTTTAAATACTTGCAAGTAACCCAACAATGGACACAATGAATGAATTAGAAATTGAATTGGGTTGCCCAACGTGTGGTGTGATTGTGCGTGTGATTCCCTTCTTCCCCTGCAACTCTAAGCTTTATCTCAGATTTCTCTCCACTCTCTATCGACCCTCCACCAATTTGGTATCAAAGGCGAAGGATCCATTTCTTTCCCCATTAACTTCTCTCATTCTCTTGTCAATCTCTCTCATCTTATTCTTCTTCTTCCCAGATCTTTTTCCCATTACTGTTTCTGCTGTACGTTACTAGCATTGGGAAAAAAAAAAAAACAGAAGCCCCAACCCTCAACAGCATCAGCCGAACCCTCAACCCCATTTTCCGATTATCACAGCAACCCCTCTCCAAATTAGAAAAACCCCATCCCTCCGTTTGACAGTCACTGAAACCCAACCACTTCCGCAGCAAAACCCCTCGCAACACCCACATTCTTTCCCCTTTCCTATGGTGAAATACCACCCCTTAGGTTTCCACCAAGTAAAAAAAAAAAAAAAGACAAGAAAAGAAAAAGAAAATCGATTTTGTTGAAAACAGAAGTCGAATCAAAACTCTAACCCCATCTCCTTCCCTTCCCACTATAACCTTCTCGATACTCCTCTACTCTGTTTCCGTAGACAACCTACTAGCGTTTTGCTAAAAAAAAATAAAAAAAATAATAATAATAAAAATCCTCCGACTCCCTTGTGGTAAACCCCCTTACTTCATACCTTCGATCGACCCCTCCCCTCGCATTCGGTTCTGTATCGGTTTGATTTGCCTTAGTAGTAGGCTGACCACGACCCTTGCCACCACCACCATGTTTACGGTTTACTTCAAAATCAGCAGGCTTCCCATGTAACTTCCAACAAGTGGCCTTAGTGGGCCATTGCTTACCACAATGCTCATACTTGACAGGCTCCTTAACAGATTTGGAGGTGTCAACAGTGGTAGTACTCGAACCAGACCCAGAATGTAAAGTCGATCGGTCTGCAGGTGAAGGGTGGAGCATAGCTGAATGGCGGCTGTCCTTTTTTATTTTTTATTTTAATCCCGAATATTACCTGGGACCCGGGCCAGCCCCTGAGATTTTATTAATATCCGAAAAATGAATAAAGAATACAAAAGGGGGGGGGGGGCGTACCACCTTACCCCAACCCAAAGAGCTAACACTCTCAACTCAAAACTTATCCCAACCCACATAAGCATGAATAAAAAGCCGGACAATTACTGTCTGAAAATTGGCAATCCAACATTGTCCTCCCGAAGAATAGGTTTCAGCTCCCCCGATGGTTGGCTGCCAAAAGAGTAAGTGATGGAGGAATCTGTATCACAAGCAAAGTTGGCCATCCAATCAGCCGCCCTGTTACTTTCCCTATAAGCAAAGGATAAAAGAGGCCGAGTAGTAGCAATTAAAGCCATAACTTCCTGAAACCAGTACCATCCCCTCCAAAGATTACACTTCTTGAGATTTACCATCCTTACAATGGACACAGAATCTGAATTAACCACAAAATCTGAAAGACCCAAATCATGGCAAAGTTTCCAACCATAGTTGTTAAGGCGCCTAGGCGAATCAAGGGAGTCGAGGGGGTTAAAAAAACAAGGCAACACAAACAAGGCGGCGAGGTCAAGGCGCCTGGGTGACAACTATGTTTCAAACAATCTCTTAAAGCTCTTAACTCAGCAATCGAGTTAGTGCACTCACCATAGAAGCTTGAGAAGGCTGCCAAAACAATGCCCTCCTTATCCTTGATGACCCCTCCGCCCCCTCCAACACCTGGATTACCTCTACAAGCCTCATCCACATAAAGCTTCACCGAGACGAAAGGCGGACACCAATAAACAGGGAGGGGACGTTTCAGCCGGGGAAGGAGGAGCCGATAAGCCAAAACACTACAAAATATAAATATCTCTAGGGGAAGTCGAGTGTCCTATCTTGGGGGGATACGGGAGACCTTTTACCCAAAATTTAACACTTTCGATTATAGAACCTGCAGATCGCCTACCTTCCCCGTGTCTCCTACTATTCCTTTCGTTCCAAAGCTCCCAAGTCACCAGTGAAGGAAGAAGCCCCGTAATATAGGCACCAAAACATAAAACTGCTCCAGGGTAGGGAAAGGATCTCTGCTGAGAATCTGTACTCTAATGTGATCATATTCAACGTTGAGACCAGCCAAAAAATCATAAACTCGAATTTTGTCAACATGTTTGCGGTAGGCAGCAATATTAGTGGTATTGGTGGGCTGATAATCTGTGTAGTGATCAAGCTCCTGCCAACAACTACGGAGCTCTGCATAATATTGAGAGACAAATAACTCCTTTTGTTTTGTATCATGAACCTTCTTCTGCAGTTCATACGCTTGAGCATCACTCCCAACTTGAGAGTAAGTTTCCTTGGTAGCCTTCCATATATGGGCAGTAGTGTTCAATAGAAGATAACCCCATGCCATAGTAGGATGCATGGAGTTAAGAAGATAAGCCATTACCAAGGAATCATGGGAGAACCAGGACCTTCTTCATCAGGTTTAACTGTGGTACCTGTAAGATGTCTTGTAAAACCGTGACCTACAATAGTGAGGTAAGTAGATCGAGACCACATTAGGTAATTGGTCCCATCTAACTTGATATTAGTTGCAGCAAAAGGGAGGTACTCAGTATGACCAGATCCATCTGATCCGAACAAAGCTGTAGTAAGGTCAGACATAGTGACAAGAGAGTGGAGTCAATCGAACTGCTCAACTAGTGAAGAAATCGAGCCTAGAGATGGGTTTGTGAATTCCCACAAATTGGACCGTCAGAATAGGCCAAAAATTGGATCGAGTCTCCCTCTGGTAGTAGCAAATAAGTCCTCCAAAAATCAGCACTTTCTGGTGAGCCAGTAAAACAAAAATTAGGTCAAAAACCTGTTCTGGAGAGGCTGAATCTGAGTTCTTCTTGATTCAAATCTGCAGTCTTCGGACAGACCAATAGCAGCAGAAAAAAGACCTCCAAAAGGGCAAAAATCGTTGTTCAATAAAGGGAAGAAATCGATCTTCAAAAAATAGGAGAACTGAATGCAGAATCTGGTCAGCACCTGTAGTCCTTCAATCAAAACATAATCTGGAATGAGGTAAGGTGGAGGGCAGCAACTAGATCTTGAAGAGATCACCTCATAGTGCTGTGCCCTTAAGCGGTGAAAAGAACCGAGAGAGAGAGAGAGAGAGAGAGAGAGAGAGAGAGAGAGAGAGAATTTTGAGAAGGGCAGGGAAGAAGGAGAAAGGAAAAAAGGAAAATTTGAGGACTGTAACCTAGATCAGAATTTTGGCTCTGATACCATGTTAGCAGCCAATACAACTGAATGCTTGAGTGATCAATAAGATCACCAAGCCCTTTATTTATATTTTATAATTAAAGAGAAAATTAATTACAATGATGGCCCCTCATAGCCGTCTCTAATTAATGAGTCGGCTATGGGGGAAGAAACCCCAAAATGCCCTTGTGGCTACATAACTCAACACATCAACAACAAACGAAAAGAAGAAAGAGAAGAGAAGAGAGCAGGAGATTCAGGAGAGAGAGAGAGAAGTTGTACTTGGTTGCTCCTAGATTCCCGCTTCTATTACCTCCTAGTTTTCCACTGTGTTATCTCCATCGCAAGGGCCTCCTCGCATTGACCGCTGCCTTTTTCGCCAGTTGCAGTGCTCTACCCTTGCGGTTCCCTAGTTGATCGAGTCCTTGTTCAAGTAGAAGACTTCTCAAGTCTACCACTCCTCCTTGGACTCCCTTCCCACGATAAGTAGCTTTTAAAACCTTATTATTCCTATATTACCCCCTCCTTATGTCTCACTTTTTTTTAAAAGTGTTACAATTTTTTCTTTCTAGAATTGCCCCCTCCCTTCTATTCTCATTCTTCTTTGTCGTTTCTTTTATTTAGCTTCCAAGTTTACCCCTCCCCCATCAATTTGTTACACCACACTTTCTTTTCTTTAGTTTACAGTCCATAAATTACAGCCCTGCCATTCTATTAGGAAGTTCTATTTATTTACTGTTTTGCCACTCCTCGTTATTTAAGTGTACTCTTGCTTAGGTTAACCATTGTAGCCAACAGTTCAATTCATACAGAAGTGAAACTGATACAAAAATTGACACCCTCACTGAACGTGTCAATACCCTCACTGTAACTAATAGTTCCCTCCATACCATGATGACAACCACACAAGCTTCTGTTGGCCAGCTGGTGGCTTTTGATAAAGGAAAGAGTACCATGCAGTCTGGGGATTCTTCTAACTCTGTCCCACAGGATCAGCCCCCGCCACCACCCCACCTTATGGAGTTGGTTGATATGATGTTATGGTGCTGAAAGAGTAGCAAATCTGGACGTTCTTGATTTTTATGGGGATAATAATTCAGAACAGTACCTTGATTGGATTCACAGTTTGGAGACATTTTTAGATGGTACGGTTTGACTGAGACCAGGAAAGTATTATTTGTAGAGGCTAAACTGAAAGGCACAACTCGAGTTTGGTGGATAAAACAACAACAACAGAATCGAACCCGAAGTATTGGGTTAGTCACTACTTGGGTTGAAATGAGTGAAGCCATGAACAATAGATTATTGCCTACCACCGACAAGCAGTGCATGCACCTTAGATTTGCATAGTTGAAATTGGAAAACCTAACAGTCGAGGAGTTTGTTGCCAGATTCTATTATTACACTACTCGATTTGATTTGAGTGGGATGAAGAAGTATTGGTGGCACAGTTCTGCAATGGGTTGCACCCTCAGATTAGTGCTGCACTCGCATCCAATCAACTGCCTATGGAAGATGCAATACAGTTGCATATCATGTAGAAGAAAGTCTGAAACGGCCTTACACTCAAAGTAAATTTTCACTCTTTTCCTAGGATCAACTTCTGTAGATTGAAGCATGAAGAAGAGGGGGGAAAAAAAGGTCGGAAAAAGTTACTGTTCAGTGTTCACGAGATATTGTTCATGTGAACAGTACTCGAGGTACTATTCATGTTGTACTGTTCACGTGAACAGTGTCACAGGCTCATAGCCATATTGTCTTGTTGGGAATGTTACTAGAAGATCCTGTGGAGCCCAAGACCAAATTGCATGGAGGCTTTAATAGAAGATTCAATATTGTCTATGTGTGGGGGATTTAGGAGTTCAGTTTTGTTTCTATTTTTAGTTGACTTGGGTAACAAGTTAGTGAGTTATTTAGTTAAGTTACTTTCTGTAGAGATAATTGAATTAGGGTAAGACTCTGTAGATCCTTAGATCACACAGGCCTTGTATTTATATTAAGTAGAATGATAAGGATGCAAGTACAAAATCAACCTCAGTCCTAATCATATTAGGGATTCCTAGTACAACTAGGAATACCAAACTAGGATTCGGTTGAGGGAGATAAACAATAAAAAAGGAGAAAAATAAAAGAGAAAAATAAAAGGGAATAAAGAGGAAACATCCTAATCTAACTAGGGGTACTTCCCCAATCGGTTAGGAAGCAGTCCTAATAGAATTAGGACTGCTTACCCCAATCGGATAGGGGATAAGTAACCTATTTCAACACTCCCCCTCAAGTTGGAGCATATATATCATGCATGCCCAACTTGACTAATATAGGATGAAACAGCTTGCTACTCAGTGCCTTAGTGAACACATCAGCTAGTTGATCAGTAGACTTCACAAAGGGAACACAAATGAGGCCAGCTTCAAGCTTCTCCTTGATGAAATGTCGGTCAACCTCCACGTGTTTAGTACGATCATGCTGGATAGGGTTATGAGCAATGCTAATGGCTGCTTTATTGTCACAATAAAGCATCATAGGAAGATGGACAGCAACACCGATATCCTGCAATAATCCTCTAAGCCACAGAAGTTCACAAATGCCTTGTGCCATCGCACGGAATTCGGATTCAGCACTAAACCTTGCCACAACATTCTGCTTTTTGCTACGCCATGTGACAAGGTTCCCACCCACAAAGGAACAGTAGCCAGAGATAGATTTCTGTCAGGGGAACCAGCCCAATCGGCATCAGTATAGGCTTCAATCTTCAAGTGACCATTGGAAGATAGAAGAATTTCCTTTCCTGGAGCCGACTTCAAATACCTCAAAATACGACGGACCGCATCCAGATGAGAGGAATAGGGATCATGCATGAACTGACTCACCAAACTTACAAAGAATCGCAATGTCGGGACGTGTGTGAGAAAGGTAGATTAGTTTGCCCACTAACCGCTGATAAGCACCCTTGTCAACAGGTTCACTCTCTTTCTCCCTAAGTTTTGTAGTAGCTTCCATAGGAGTATCTGAAGGATGACAACCAAGCAGCCTTGTCTCAGTCAATAGATCAAGGACATTTCCTTTGGGAAAGAAAGATGCCCTTTGAAGATCGAGCAACTTCTATCCCCAGAAAATATTTTAGCGAACCAAGATCTTTGACCTCAAACTCACGGCCAAGAAGAATTTTCAAATCCCTGATTGCAACATCATCATTACCAGTGACCACAATATCATCCACATAGACTATGAGAAGAGTAACCTTGTTACCAAGTCGTCTGATAAACAACGTGTGATCAGCATTGCTTTGCTTGTAACCTGCTGAGATCATAGCCTTATGAAATCTGCCAAACCAAGCCCTAGGTGACTGCTTTAAACTATAAAGGGCACGCTTCAATTTACAAACCCTGCCCTTAGTCCTGTCATTAGAGAATCCTGGTGGAATGTCCATGTATACCTCCTCCTCAAGCTCTCCATAGAGGAAGGCATTTTTGACATCTAACTGCTGAAGATCCTACCCAAGATTTGTAGCACAGGATAATAGCACCCTGACGGTGTTGAGCTTTGCCACGGGTGCAAAGGTCTCCTGATAGTCTACTCCATAAGTCTGAGTGAACCCCTTTGCAACCAGACGTGCCTTATATCGATCCACAGAACCATCAGCCTTCTGTTTAACCACAAAGACCCATTTACATCCAACTGGTTTTTTCCCTGGAGGAAGATTCACAAGTTCCCATGTATTATTTTTATTCAGTGCTCCCATTTCTTCCAACATCGCTGCCTTCCACTTTCCATCTGTAGAAGCTTCCTACCAATTTTTAGGAATCGAAACAAAAGAGAGAGAAGATACAAAGGCACGAAAAGAAGGAGAAAGAGAACTATAAGAGACAACCCGAGATATAGGATGTAAAGTACAAGTCCTAGTACCTTTGCAATGAGTAATAGGTAGGTCGGAGGAGGAGGGATTACCAAGAGATGGAGGATCTGGATCTGGAGCCGGCAATTGAATGGGTATTGGTGCTAAAGTGGATTGCATCTGCCCTCTGTTGGTTCTGCCCCTTGTGTAGGTGAGTATGTTGGAGTTGTCAATTCTCTTCTGAAATTCACCAATAGTTCTCTGCACTGGAGTCAGCTCCCCCTGAATAGGAACATTAACATCACTATTTTCTATGGTCTCCCCTTGTAAAGGATTCCCAGTAGGTGAGGGGGGAACAGTCAGAGAAGGTGGAGCAATGTCCAAAGGTGATTGGGCAGTAGCCGTGGGAGGCTGGGCAGCAGTCAAAGGAAGCTGGGCAGCAGCTGTGGGAGGCTGGGCAGCAGCCAAAGGGGGCTGGGCAGCAGCTAGAGGAACCTCCAGTGGAGGAATCTCAAAAGGCACATCTTCACTTGTACTCTCCCCCTGAAGAGGTGGTGAAGAATAATAAGAAAGCGTCTCATGAAAAACCACATCCATACTAACCAAGGTATGGTGGGAAGGGAGATGGTAACACTTATAACTTTTCTGGGTCGGAGAATAACCCAAGAAAATACAACGGAGCCCCCTAGGTTCAAGTTTGCCAGGGGAGCTAGTATTCCTAGCGTAGCACACACACCCAAAGACTTTGGGAGGCACAATGAAGGAGGAATGGCCCAATAAAATATCAGAGGGAGTACGGGAACCAAGAACCCGAGAAGGTAACCTATTGATAAGATAGGCAGCAGTGAGGACTGCATCCCCCCAATACTGAGAGGGAACATTCCTCGCAAACATCAAAGCCCTGGCCATTTCCAGTAGGTGACGATTTTTTCTTTCTGCCACGTCATTCTGGGTAGGGGTATCAACACAGCCAGTCTAGTTTGGTGAATAATGCCATGGTCAGCCAAATACTTCTGAAATTGGGACTCAGTATACTCAGTTCCATTATCACTTCTCAATATTTGGAGAGTAGCCTGGAACTGAGTTTGTATCATTTTATGAAAATGTTGAAAACAGGAGAAAACCTGATTTTTAGTGTGCAAAAGATAAACCCAAGTGTTCCTAGAATGGCAATCAATGAAAGACACAAACCAACGATGACCAGAAATAGATGGTTTACGACTAGGGCCCCAAACATCAGAGTGTACCAAATTAAAACAAGTAGAATTTCTTTTATTTGAAATAGGATAATTTGAACGTGTTTGTTTGGCCAGAACACAGGCCTCA
Source organism: Telopea speciosissima (assembly GCF_018873765.1). NCBI lineage: Eukaryota > Viridiplantae > Streptophyta > Magnoliopsida > Proteales > Proteaceae > Telopea > Telopea speciosissima. The sequence goes on along the minus strand of NC_057917.1, from coordinate 1,506,691 downwards.
CAAAAAAAGTCATCCTTAGTACGTAGGGTGACCAAACTAGGAAATAAATGAGCTAAAATGCCTAAAGGGGGGTGACCTAACTGAGAGTGCCACTGGTAGAGTCCAGAAGAGACCAAGGAGTTCTGATGTAGCGAAGATGGTAGTGGTGATGGAGAGAAGCGACCTTCATCAAGCAGATACAAGCCACCATGCACTTTACCCAATCCAATCGTTTTCCCAGAGTCCAGATCCTGAAATACACAATGAGAAGGAAAAAAAGTGACTTTACAGTTAAGATCACGAGTAATACTACTAATGGAAGGAGGTTAGTAGTAAAATTAGGTATGTGCAAAATAGAAGTCATGGGAAGAGAAGAAGTGCATTGTATGATTCCTGTTCCAGATATGGAGGAAAGAGAACCATCAGCTACTTTGACCTTATCTTTCCCAGAAGTGGGAGAATATCTGTGAAACAGACTAGAGGAACCAGTCATATGATCTGTGGCTCCAGAATCTATGATCCAAGGATGGGAAGCCACAGAAGCACAATGACCTCCAAAAGGAATACCTGACCGGGCAAAGTGTGAACCTGAAGGAGCCGAAGAATTGGCAGTAGCTGATGTAGTAGAGGCAGTGGCAGCAGAAGACCTGAGCATACGTAGGAGTGCCTGTATATCATCCTGGGATAGACCAGTTTCAGTAGCAGGGGCTGCAGTAACAGTCGCAGTCTGATGTGCCTTGGGCTTTGTCTTTATCTTTGTCTTGGCAGCCCGTTTAGCTTCAAAATCTGCCGGTTTCCCATGAAGTTTCTAGCACCTCTCTTTGGTGTGATAGGGTTTGTGGCAGTGCTCACAAACAACATTCCCTGTAGTAGAATCACCAAGAGAAGCAGTGCCACTAGGTGCATAAGAGGCTGGGGCAGCAGCCCTGAGAGCTGATCTATCTGTAGTAGGAGGGTGCAACATGGCAGCCCTACGGTTTTCCTCAGAGGACACCAGGGCATAAGATTGTTCAAGTGTGGGAAAAGGTTTATGGCCCAACACTTGAACACGAATCTGATCATATTCCACATTTAAACCAGCCAAGAAGTCATAGACCCTAATCTTGTCCACATGCTTTTTATAGGAAGCAATATCATCAACTGTAGTAGGGTGAAAATCAGAGAAGTGGTCCAACTGTTGCCACAGGCTGCGGAGAGTAGCATAGTATTTCGAAACAGAAAGGTCTCCCTGAGTAGTGTGAAGTACCTTTTTTCGAAGTTCATAAACTTGGGCATCATTACCAAGCTGCCCGTAGGTTTCCTTGCAAGTAGCCCAAATCTGGTCGGCAGTATTCAGAAGAAGAAAATTATGCTGTAGTTCTGAAGTCATAGAGCCTATGAGGTATGACATGAGAACACCATTATTGGCAAGCCACTTAGTTTGAGCAGGGCCTTTATCACTGGGCTTCACACTAGTGCCATCAATATGGTCTGTGAGACCACGGCCAGCAATGGCAAAGGAGGCTGATCTGGACCATAGAAGGTAATTAGAGCCATCCAGTTTGATAGGGTTAGGTGAAAAACTATGATAATCTGTCTTGTTGTTGCTATCATGATCCGAGGTAGCTGTAGAGTTCGTAGAGTCACCCATACTGGCAGCAGAAAATGCCAAAAAATATATTCAAGTGATATCCCAAATATGAGAACCAGCAGCCAATAAGAACCCTATATTGATATGGTTAGGGTTTTGAAAAAACCCTGAATTTGATGAAATCGATGAAGGATCCAAGGGGCTGGAAAAAACTTGCAGTGAATGGACTTGAACTGAGGATAAGGAGCCCTTAAGAATGGGAGAAAAAACTTCCTGAAATCAGATTCCAAAAAAAAACTGCAGTAGCTCTAAATCTGATAGAGGTAGGGTTTTAAAAAACCCTAATTTTGCTAATATCGATCTCAAGGAGGTCCTCTTCAATAAAACTGAACTGTGGGAGCCCAAATTGCTGTCGAGTGGGTCCAAATAGGTGGAGAAGAAGCCTTCAAAAATCAGATACAGTAGTGAGCTCAAACTCCTAGATCGACAATTGTCAGGGTTTGGAAAAAAACCCTGATTTGGTAAATATCGATCTCAAGGAGGTCTTGAAACTATGATCAGATCTGAGATAGGAACATGAAGCAATAATAAGATATTCCTGCTGCAGTTTCTGGTCTTCAAAAAAAAGGAGATGATGCCTTGTATTAGAAGTAGACGCAATCCTCAAAGAACTGAAGCTCCAATTTGCGCAAGCTGGAAGTGCTGGTTCCTATCGAACAGAATTATGTAGTAGCATCCATGAGGTAATGGGGGCAGCAACTGGATCGAAAGATCACCTCATCAGTGCTGCCCTATGTGACAATAGAGAACAAGGGAGAAGAGAAAGGAGAGACCGAGAGAGAAAGAGAGAAAAAAAAGAAAAAACTGAAATATCGTGGGAGATGGTCCCTAATTCGAGATTAGCTCTGATACCATGTAGAGATAATTGAATTAGGGTAAGACTCTGTAGATCCTTAGATCACACAGGCCTTGTATTTATATTAAGTAGAATGATAAGGATCCAAGTACAAATAGGAATCAACCTCAGTCTTAATCATATTAGGGATTCCTAGTACAACTAGGAATACCAAACTAGGATTCGGTTGAGGGAGATAAACAATAAAAAAGGAGAAAAATAGAAGAGAAAAATAAAAGGGAATAAAGAGGAAACATCCTAATCTAACTAGGGGTACTTCCCCAATCGGTTGGGAAGCAGTCCTAATAAGTTACCTATTTCAACACTTTCTTTTTTAGTTTCAACATATTTGTTTCTATTCTAGTAAGTCAACAGTGTCCTTGTAATAGTAACTTAGTCCTATATATTGTAATAGACCCAAGGGGCCTGCCAAGTTTTATTGATGAATGAAAAGCTTGCTTTTAGCAATTTTATGTCCTGAGAGAGGATGAGAGGCTGAGAGAGCAGACCCCTATCCTCATTGTATTCTATGATTGGCTGTGTGCGTTGGATGATTACTTTGACTGGTTCACCTAGTCCGAAGAACGAAAGATGAAGCCAGCCCGTACCAAGCTGATTGGGGCAGCATGAGAGTGGTGGCGTATACATGAGGAAAGGTTGTACCGTCGTCGTGAAGAACCTACTACATGGGAGGAGATGAAAGCAATATTGAAGGACAAATATTTAACCTCTACCTTCCAGCGAAGGTTAAATTATCAACTCAACACTATTCGCCAAGGCTCCGTGACTGTTGAAGTTTTGAATATGGAAGAGCAACAAGAGAAGAAACCTCCAGTTAGTAAACCAGAACCTAAAATTAGGGTTAATGCTGAAGAAGTTCCATTGATTTCTATCGTTAAAGAGGAGTTAGTCCTTAAATTTTCGAAGGTCAAGGCTTACATTGAAGAATTTGAAGCAAGCAAAGTTGCGACAGTTGACAATGTGGAATTTGGCACTACAGTCAGCAAGGTGGCTGAAGCATCAACTGAACTGATTGAGAACCACTAGGAAGACGAACCAAAAGAGCTCCATGCTGCATCAGAGTTTGAAAAGGACGAAGACACAACTGTAGAAGACCAAATGGACATGGCGGATGATATTGAAGTTGATCACATAGCGTTCATGATCCCACCTGAATTTTTTGAAGACAAAGCTCCTTGTCTCGAAGATTACATTCCAAACACCCGTGAGCTGTTGGAATATTGTTTTGGGCTGAAACTGGACGTGCACCACACCAAACTTGTCCCTAAATTCTATAAAACTTGAGGACGAGTTTCTTTTAAGTGGGGGAGAGTTGATGTAGATCGAAGCATGAGGAGAAAGACCAAAATAAGAGTCAGAAAAAGTTATTGTTCATGTGAACCGTACCCGAGGTAGTATTCATGTGGTACTGTTCACGTGAATAGTGTCACAGATATATTGGCCTTGGTGGCAATGTTACTAGAAGATCCTGTGGGGCCCAAGACCAGATTGCATGGAGGCTTTATTAGAAGATTCAATTTTGTCTATGCATGGAGGATTTAGGAGTTCAGTAATGTTTCTATTTTTAATTTACTTGGGTAACAAGTTAGTGAGGTATTTAGTTAAGTTACTTTCTTTTTTAGTTTCAGCATCTTTGTTTATTTTGGTAAGTCAGTAGTGTCCTTGTAATAGTTGTCTAACAACAACTAAGTTAGAGTTACTTAGGCATCAAGTTATTCTTTGTTTTTTTATCTTTAGTAACTTAGTCCTATATATTGTAATAGACCCAAGGGGCCTCCCAATGATTTATTGATGAATGAAAAGCTTGCTTTTAGCAATTTAATATCCTGAGAGAGGATGAGAGGCTGAGAGAGCCGACCCCTACCCCTATCTATCTCTGGAACTACTGATCAGAATCAGCTAAGTTTTGGAGGGTTATTCCTGTCATTGAGGCCTACCTTCGATCCAAGTTTGGAGCCATTCCTGCTGCTGGTTTGCTAGTTACAGTTTACTTTCTAATTATGTAACCAGCCTCCATCCCCCTATCTGACCATCAGAACAGGCCCCAAATCTGGAGGGCTGATTCCTCATAAATAGACCTAGGATCGATCAGAATCTCAGGTCCATCTGTTGGTGGCATATAGGTGAACTGAGTTGCCTTCTAATTCTTATTCAGAATAGACAGGGTCTGCGGTTTGGGAATTGATTGATGCTTGAATTTCATTGTATTGTGGGTAATTCTGGGGTTAGTTTACTTGTAAATTAGCCTTACATTAGTAACAGTTACAGTCAACAACAGTCTTTCCCCCAAGAAAAGTCATTCAGCAAACCACTGGATACTGGTTCATCTGTGGCATCTTAATGGCCTAGTTGGCCATATTCTCCACCTTGGCGTGATTCTGACATGGTATCTTCACGCCCTAGCAGAACATATTCTCCGCCTCGGTGTGGTTTCGATAAATCTTTTTTGATGCTTTATATTCGAAGGATACAGACATGTCACTGCTTAGTGTCCCAACCGTTTGGTGGCTTATTTTGATAAGGATTCTTTTATCCCTTATGTTCCAGAAGAGCACCTTGGTGTTAGACAATTGAACCAGGTGCATGGTTTAAGATCTCGGCGAGATCTCACTTAGATCTTGGTTTCGTGGGATCTCGAAATGAGATTGGCTGCGATACTTAAATAATACAAGATCTCGGCGCAATATCTCGTCTCGGTTCATCTCGGTCGAACCAGATCCTATTTTAACTTAAAACTTACCCTGTTTCGATGAGTTTCACTTTTTCTCTCGCCTCTCTCTCGGCTGTCTCGCCTATCTCGCTACTGTGAAGGGGAAAACTCCTTCTTTGGGGGTTGTTTTTCTTTTTTGTTTTGACAAATCTCTCCTCCAGCACTTCATCAAAGCTTGGTGCATTGAAGATTGAAGCTCCTAATCTGGGTATGGTCAGTTTGGGGGCTTTGGACAGGCTGGCTCTTCATCATCATTACCCTCTGCCTATGAGTATGAAGGTCAGTCACACTCACACACTGAGTCAGGTTTTGTGGAAAGCATCTTTGGGGTCCCGGCCCCCCAACCATACATGTCTATGCCGGTTCCACAGGCACCATCTAGTAGCAGTGGCTCTCGATGGAGTTCCTTACATTTCGGAGATATATACCCTAGGTTAGGGTACCTCCAGTACTTTGATGACTCAGTTTATAGGGCTGTTGTGCACGACTTTGAGTGTTACTTCCACAACCATATGTCATGGCCAGCCTTTGTGATACAATCAGAGCAGAGCTTGATTCGACAACAACAACACCTATGTGGTCATTATGATGATCCGGCCCGGCACTCGTTTCAGTTCTAGGCTACTAGCTTGTCTTTATTTGATCTATGTGACTATGTCTTTGGAAAGGTTTCTAACAATTATGAATAATCAGTCCATCACTATGTAGTATGTAATAGTTTATGGTTTGATGTATTTTAGTTCCTAATGCTTATTTAAGTTGCCTTGCACTTCTACTTTAATTATTTATGAGTTCTAAACATTGTGTGAACTGTGGAATAGCCTAGGGTAGACCTCACGCACACCGTAGACTACCAACTTAGGGTTCGTAGTCAAAGTACCATTTTGGGTTTGAATTTGTAAAAACTAATTGTTCCACTGTGTTTAGAAGGCCTAAAATAGGAGGAATGTCAAGTTTCAGCCCCTATCTTGGCCATATGGCCACCAAAACCTAGCATCGAGTTCAAAAAAAATAAAAAATACATCATCTCGCTGAGATCTCAGTTTCGTGGCCTGGCGAAACCAGTACCGAAATCGAGACCTAAAACCTTGACCAGGTGAAGTCAACAACAATGATAGTTATGAGGAGTGGCATCCTTGTTATGTTCTTCGTCCTATTCCGACCACTCACAAAGTCACTGAGGATGAAGATTGGTGCCGCGGCAGTATCTTTCAGACCCATGTGAAGTGCAACGATCAGTTATGTAGTCTGGTGATTAATGGAGATAGTTGCACTAATGTCGTCTTTGAAGATGTGCGTAAGCTGGGATTGTAGACAAAGCGCATGGGTGAATACCACTAATATCAAGGTTACAGATAAGTGTTTACTCACCTACTTTATTGGTGACTTTGTGGATGCAATCCAGTGTGACATCCTGCCTCTTAAGGTGTCATATTCTTCTTGGTCTACCATGGTTGTTTGATAAGATGGCAGCACATTGTAGGTATGTGAATACCTACTGCTTCAAGCACGGCAACAAAACAATGAAGTTTCTTCCCGCTAAGGATCTCCCTTACATTAAACTCAAGAAAGTAGCAGGGTCGTTCCTCCTCCAGCTTGTTGCTTTAGACGGCCTCCTTGGTCCTTTTCCAAACTCGACGGAGTCATGTTCTTTTCGGAGGAGGAGAATTGATGCAATATCACTTGACTGGTCCTTTCATTTGTTTGAGTTGCATACGTAGGATAGTTTCAGTTTCATAGTCTAACTAGGAGTCTTGTTGTTTCTCTCTTTAAATACTTGCATATAACTCAACAATGGACACAATGAACGAATTAGAAATTGAATTGGGTTGCCCAACATGTGGTGTGATTGTGCGTGTGAGTCCTTTCTTCTCCTGCAACTCTGAGCTTCATCTCAGATCTCTCCCGACTCCCTACCAGCCCTCAACTAGATAGCTATATGATCCAATACTCCAACAGTACTTTTGTATTTTAGGAGTGTAGGCAGACCTGATAGGTTGATACACAAGCTTGTGACACTTGAAAATTGTATGTTCCTTATAATTGGTACTGTTTGAATCCCTCAGGATATTTGGGTACTTGTAGGCTCTGTTTGGTTGCAAGGGGAATTAAAGGGAAGGGAAGTGAAATTTTCATACTTAAAAACGAAATTTTTGTAATCATTACCCCATGTGACAATATCACTACCTCCAAATCATTCCATATTTGGTTATTAAATTCCACTTTACTTTGCATCCAATTCCCTTTGGTTTAAAATGTAAAATAAATATTATATGTAAAATTTATCATTACTAAATATGGTAAGAAATTTAAATAGTTTATACAATCACATGGGGTAGTGATTACAAAAGTTTCTTTTTTAGGTTTGAAAATTTCCCTTCCCTTCCCTTCCCTTCCCTTTGATTCCCCTTGCAACCAAACGGAGCTGTAGTTCCATATGGCAAGGCTTCTAGTTTACCCAAGGCATTGGAGGGGGAACGATCTCGTAAAACTGGCAAGCATAGTGTACCTGTCGAGGGGACCAAGGCGACCCTAGTTGTCAAGGCGCCTTGACACCAAGACGTTGACAACTATGACAGCAAGTGATGCCAACCCGCGGGGATTTTTACTTTTCTTTCTAATCCTGTACTATGTTTTACTCCTGTTGGGCTAACCAGCTTTTAACCCATGGGATCAACTGTTTGTGTTTTTTTTAATTGGAAAGGGAAATAGGACAAACATGCCTGGAGTAGGCTTTTGATTTGGGACTCTGAACAAGTTCATTCTTTGTACACAAGGTCAGTGATATCTTGTGCTGTGTACATTCTAAAGAATCAAATATTTAACTGATAAGAAGAATCAGAATTTTATTATCCATGGATTCCATGGCTTCTTCACATTCAGCCAATCTTCCTACAAAACTTTTAGGGAAAGAAAAATTATGGTTTCCAGATAATATTCTACAAGTAGTTCACTAATATATATATATATATATATATATATATATATATATATATAGAGAGAGAGAGAGAGAGAGAGAGAGAGAGAGAGAGAGAGAGAGGATGTATGTGAATGCCTAAAGAATACGATAAAGTATTTCTCTAGTTGGTATAAATATATTAAAATATATACTAGGATTGGTTAGCAGCCACTCTTTACCAATCTAAACATTACTTCAAGTGATGTTTGCTTTTAAAGGGAATTTGTGTATGGGTTCTTGTTTCCTACATGAAGCTCACATAAGAGGGCTCCCTCTATGGCCCTATCTGCCATGAGGCAGGTTAGGTGGGGCTCAAATTTTGTGTCTTCCTGTCCATCTAAAGGAGTTTCTGGAAGTTCAGATGGGGCTCATAATTCCCCTATTCTACCTACCTCCTCATATATCTTTTTATTAGTGATTGGAATATGTCTTTAGTTTTGAATACTTGTGAAGCTTGTTTATCTGCTTCAAAAATTGAATCAGGTGTCTGATGCAGATAAGTCTCCTAGAGGGGGCTTATATTTGTGGAAATAAGCTTTGGGTTGGGTTATGTATGCAATGGGCCTTTGATTCTATGTGTTTACTTTGTAATTGGCCAATTTAATGAGCCTAAAATATGGGTAGAAAGTAGGAAAACGGGATTTACTTCATTAGTTTAGTTAGAATCCTATTCTGAGTATATTTTCTTTATTATTTCATTTTCCTATTCAATTTAGGGTGCCTTATTAGTTAAGGATTGGGTTAGGCATTTCAATTTTAGTGTGAGTTTGTTATTGAGTCTTCTATATAAGTTTGCAAGGGGTTACAGCCTTGCACACGAATTTGATTAATGAGATTTGGCTTGAGACTTTTGTTTTATTCTGTGAGACTTAGATGGCTGTGAGATGCGGTGCTATGTGGTGGGATACCATTAATGGCTGGTGGGATTCCAGTCGAGGCTAGGTGGGATGCTTAGTCATATCTTCTTCTCTATCAATACTCAAGTAAGTAATCCTTTGTTTTCTTTTCTCAGTTTTCTCTATTTCAGAATTTGTGTTTTCAAAATTACTTTTAATCCATCTTTTGGATCGTCGTGAAACCTTAGGGATTTTGACTTGATCTACTGAGATTGAGGTCTGATCCAAATCGCAGATCAATTTGTTGGTTGGATTGAGTTTAATTTCATTTTTCCATCTCAAGGATCTCTGCCCATGAGATCACTGTTTTTCAAATTACTGCCGAACCACTCATCGGAACATTCCCATCTTTTGAAGGGTCCTTATCCTTCCTATCAACTATTGTTTCCTAGAGTTGGTGTTATTCTTAGAGGTTTGAGTTTTCAATTAATTTTCGGGTTGTTTGTGGGGTTTTAACTTGGGATCCTATCCGGGAGGGTTTTAGAGTTCTTCCAACCTACCCCCCATCAGTGTCTCCACAGCTTTGTTAGATAATGTAAAAATAATTGTTATAAAAAAATTGGAGAAAATGAAAGAACACTGACCTTCTGTTGTGAAGGGAACAATGGAGGGTTGGTTAGATATATTTGGGGAGTGGGTTTTTTGGAGACTCCCATTTTATTAGTTTTGTTGTTCGTTACCTGTAGATTTATCTATAATTGCACTTTAGGTTTGGGTTTAGATGAACAATCAAATTGTCGACTTTTTGGCTGAAAATGATGCTGTACGAACAATAGTGGGATTTCTCAAGGACAGACTTCTTTGAGTTCCTTTTCTTCAAAGGAACATCAGGAGAGTTCTAGTGATTCAGATAAGAAGTAACAGAGCCACAACCTTGAGTTTCCATTTCATACATTTTATTGGAGGAGCCAAGAAAGTGGCTATGTCTACATGATGTTTTAGAGATGTTTCTTGTCTTGATCCACAGCATAGAGAATTTCTTTAATTGGCATTTTGATCAATTGAAGGTCATATGAGTTTAGTTTGTACTTTGTAGCTGCAAAGATTAGGGGGACAGCCGTTTATTGTAGAAACTCCAAAGCACCAATTTTGGAACGGTGCAAGGAGATGCAAACATGGACCATCCAAATATGAAGCTTTTGTAAATTCAGTTGTGGAATGTAGCCTTGTAGGATGCCTGTTGAAGTGTGCAGAGAAATTTTATATGCTGGCAATGTGCTGATTTTGAGTGAGACAAGATGGTCTGTGGTTGCTCTTTTTCCTTCATTTTTATAATCCTGATCTTTTTCTTTGTAGGCTGCACATTGTTCTTCAAATACAAAAACATCAGAAAAGAGCAAAATTTGTATGAGTTCGTACAGATGGAGGTCTAATGGATGATGAACTGAATGTGAAGCCTACTCCTAAAACTGAATTTGATGTACTAACAAGCTGACCATTTCGAGGAGGATAAATAATGCTTTATAGTAAAGGATCGGCTTTTCTCTCTAGTGTTTCATTAAGAACCTTGATTCCGTTGAAGGGGATAAGAGTCAATATGGGGATACGTTGGATGGTTCAAAAGCTAGACTTATTTGTTTTTTGGCAGTGCCAATGATGACACTGCTAGTGGAGAAGATGGTAATATGCCAGTGTAAATGATGTAATGACTCAGGCTCCATTTTTCTTTGCAGAGGGTTTCACAGAAATCTGTTTAACTGCAAAAATAAATTGTTTTATAAATAGAAAGAATAGATTATTTTAGTTAATGCAATAAAAAATAGGAAAGAGCAGCCTGCAATTAAATTTTCTGGATGTTATTTTCTTAAAAAAAGTGGTTGTCATGGTCAAGCATAGAATCCTGCCACCCATGGAGGATACAGGCCCATCATATGGCTGCAGTTTTTTCCTCAATCTCCTGTGCTGAAATGTGATTTTTTTTTAATGTATCCAAAAAGAAAAATCGAAAATGACAAAGGTATAAAATAAGTTTAAGTGGGAGAGCGTTCCCTACACTGTCTGAGTGCAATTTTGGGTGACTAAATGAACCTCCTTTGGAAATTTTCCTCAATCTACTGTGCTGAAATGTGATTTTTTTTAATGTATCCAAAAAGAAAAATTGATAATGACAAAGGTACAAAATAAGTTTAAGTGGGAGAGCGGTCCCTACATTGCCTGAGTGCAGTTTTGGATGAATAAATGAACCCTCTTTGGAATCTGCCAAAAGGGTGTTAGAATTGTTAATTATGTGATAAGGGTAGTTTGGGAACTAGTCTTGTGTCTAGTTGCCCATTTATGTATTTTCTATTTCTTTTCTCTTACCTCTCTAGGGAGGTGTATGTAATATTCTTATTTCCTAGTAATGAAGTAATAGAGGTGTGGAGTGTAACGTGAATACTAAGGTTGTAAACGGATCGGATTCGGCTCGGATAATGCTATATCCGCATCCGATTAGCAAGCGGATGGATTCGGATAGTGCTAAACGGATATGAATACGGATACGGATCAGATATTTTATCCGTTTAGCTTTCGGACGGATTCGAATAATGAATACACTTACACATTACAGCCGAACTCTCTCTCGTCTTCTCCATCTTCTCCTCTCTTCTCCTTCCTCCTCCAACATCTTCTCCTTCTCTTTCTTACACTCATAAACCTAAGATTTAATTAAGGGGCAGGGGCTTTTATGACATATCATCCCTCACATGAACAGTGATATGTGAGGGGGTGTGCATTTGTGCAATTTCATTTTTGAGCTGGTGTTGTACAAAACCTTTTCCCTTTAATAACTAATGGTTGATTTTCAGGAAAAACTTTTCTTGCTGAAACAAATGGAGCCCAAATGGGTCATTGGATGAAACCAAACCGATTCAATAACTGGGGTAAGTTTGCCCTGCTATCATCCATAATAGCCCTAAAAAAATTAGAGCGTTATTGGCTCCTGCTCCTGCTCCTGCTCCTGCTCCTACTCCTGGTTCTGTCCTCTGTCGAAAGTGATCAGTGGATCAGTTATATTCCCTGAGAACATATGAAACCTTGATACAGCTTTCTTTCTCAATCGATCATGGTTGTTAGAAATAAGTTGACTAGTCCCCATGGGATTCATGCCTTCTTTGAATTCTTGAGGTTTGAAAGTTTTTTTTTTTTTTCCTTCAAATCAATAGGCTTCTCACTTTCTAAGCTCCACATGCATGGGAATGTGCAGGAGCTGTGTCAACAACTTGGAAGTTCCCACTGATGATCTCATTGTTGTGTCTGGTCTCAGCCCTTTCAAGTAATGAACGACACACGACCTTAGTTAGTAAAGTCGCGTATCATACGCGTATTATACGCGTTCCCGTATTTTTAAACGTATAATACTCCCGTCCCCATATTTTCTCGTATTTTTATAAAAAAAACACGTTTTTTAAGCAAGCACGTATTATACTCGAATAATACACGTATTATACGTTTTTTTTATAAAAAAAAAATTATCCAAAAGATTAAAATTTAGGGAAACGATTTCACTTTCCCTTTCGTCCCTTTCGATTTGCGTTGAACATCCAACCGTAGCAGGCAAAAGTAGCCGCCCTCCATCTCCAATCATCCTCGCCATCTCCGTTCAACAAAGCGGCACTTAAGTCTTGTACTCTCCTCTTGTTTCTCTGGTCTTTCAACTTGCTCATGTCATTTTCAGACAATCTACATTCATTTCTTGTAGATTATTGATATTTTGGTATGTTAAATGATAATCTTAGAGATGTTATATAGCATATTATATTATTGTGTTTATTTTAGTTAATAAAATCATGATATTATTTTGTTTATTAGGTGGTGAATGCATGTTATATAATGAATATATGTCCGTTTTTTTTAAAGTATTATTGCCGTCTATGCCGTATTATATCCGTATTAAACGCGTACCGTATTATTACCGTATGCATTTTATGAAGCCGGATTTTTGAAAAGTATTATTACCGTCTAATCCGTTTAACTGCCGTACGTATCCGTTCCCGAACTTACTAACTAAGCACACGACTGCTTGTATTTTATCCATCAAACATGATTTTGTGGAACTATATCTATAAACACCCAAACTCTATTCTTCTTGCCTCAATTTCTGCAACTGGCAATTTATATTGCTAGTAGTTGAGGAAGCTGGTCATGCAACATAGCAAAGAAGCAACTCTTCAAGTTGGTAGATCCTCTCCGTGATGGAGTGGAGTAGATTGCTTCAGGAGTTAAAGTGCAGGATAAAAATGCCAGTCTTTGAGCAAGGAAGGATTTGCATTAAAGGCTGGAATTTTAGAGCAAGGAAGAAAACTTCCATCTTCACAGACTATCATTCAACAGAGGATGGAACAACCCCCCTCCCCCTCCCCCCCCCCCCCCCCCCAAAAAAAAAAAAAAAAAAAAAAAAAGGCCACTGAGGAATTTGACTGGAGAACCTAGTGGATCTGAAAAATAGAACTGACAATGAGTCTGTCCTATCTGCATAACCTAATATTTTTGTGCATGAGTCTCAAGAATCAAGGACTAAATTCTCAAAACAAAAGACTAGACAAGTTGGACATTAAGTGGTATCCACTCATTCAATTGTGACTAAAATTTTCAATTCTAGTTTCACATCAAGGTGACATCTTGGTATAAACTTTTTTTGTTGTATGTGTTTGCTCTCTCTTGTTGAAACACAGAAATTATGAAGGAGAATAAAAGGCCAAAAGGCCTCGGTAGCTTTTAGAAGGTTAAATAAGTCTAGTTAATTATGTTGGCTAATGCCCCTTGGATATTTTGTTCCTTCCATAATGATGATCTTCTTTGGAAAATCAAAATTTTAAGGAAGAGCAGTTAAAGCATTAGAACCCACCTATTTTCTGATGTTGTTCTCAATCTAACTTACCGTGTACAGATTCTTCTCCCACTTTTTTCCAAATTTTGAAATGAAGGATGGAGGGTAATGTCCATTACTTCACTAGCACAATGGACAATTTAGGATGGACAAAATTAAGAAGGGCCAATCATTGTGAGATGGAAGGAGTATCACCAGTATCTAAGAATGAGAAATAGGAGCTTGCATCCATAGTACAGAAGTCACATGTTCAAAGCACTGATGGACGACACTCTGGAGAAGCTTATAGCTGCTATAGTAATACTATTATATCCTTTTACAACCTAGAAGGAGATGAGCTGATAGACCAACAGAATGTCAAATACCTTGATAACTGGTTAAGCAGGGGATTGGATTCCCTTGAATTTGGATGTGGGAATCTCATCATATTGCAGGAGTATCAATATAAGATAGAATCTGAATGTAAGCTGACACTAGGAACTGGATTGCTTCAGGAGCAAGTTGGGTAGTACTTCAGTTATGCACCCTCCTTTGTCTCTTGTCCTCATGATGTTTCAGGAGACCACCTTTACCATTGTTCATTAGCAAGGACAAATTGACTGTAAGCTCCTACCCATCTATTGAGCATCTTTAACTGCCTCTTTGCTCCAAATAAATTGATCAATGACGTATTGTTATTTATCACACAGTCTCTCTCTCTCTCTCTCTCTCTCTCTCTCTATGTATATATAAATATATATTGGTCCTATAAGGAAAGTCAAAACTATTTATCCTCTCTAAATAATGGAGTGAAGCTTTTATATGTTTAAGATGGTTTCATTGCTTTGGAAATGCATCAATAAGACACATCTCTAATCAATAGAAGGGCTATGCACTTTCCAGTCACACTCTGTTATGTATATATATTTGTTTTTGTTTTCTATATTCATACCTTGTGATCAAAAGATTTCATGAGACTCATAATCTTAGTAAGACTGGATTTCCCTTATTTTTTTTTTGTCTAGGAAGGTAAAGTAACATACTTGAAAGCTGGAATGCTGGCTGGCAAGAATTGCTTTCTGAACTTGGAAGTGCCAATAAGAATGACAAGTTTCCTAAAACCAGTTTCGGCTGATCGGAGATATAATATGCTTACCTACATCAATTATCATCTGCTAACATTAGCACTCTTTGCTCTGGTGATGGTAGTATGAAACACCCTGATACAGAATTCCACTTCATGGTAACACTGCTTTTGCTGCCTCCATCAGCTATGAACTGCAAAGGTGGGGTTCGCTTCAGACTTATCTCACAGGAGAAAATAAGATAAACTGCATAAGCTGAACTAATAATATTTGGGAGTATGTTTCCGCTGATGTACCAGGAAGGAACCTTGGTCCCTGCAATCCAGAGTCTGATATCTTTGTTCATCTTTTCGTCTACTTGTGAAGAGAGGGAAGCTTGTTCTAGGGATTTCAGATGAAATGGAACAGAGGTCAGCATCTTTCAGTCTGTCATAATGTTTATGTATACTACGAAGAACCTTGAGGGTTTGTTTTCACTATCTCTTCCCAACCCAGGTCTGGACCATCCTGCAAGCTTCTGCCATGACATTCAGATCCATTTGTGTACTCAATGCTTATGAACATTAATACGGGGGGCCTGAATTAATTTTCTTTTATGACATTGGAATTTGGTGGTCGTCATGTGGAATGTCTCTCTTCCTCTTTCTCAATTTATTCCAGCGATGGGCTAACTGGAATAAATGAACAAAGATTACTTTTGGATTCTCTGTTTTTTCTTGCTAGATCACATAGAACAGAAAGGTCTTACCATGGAATGTCAGGACAGTGATGAAATGTCTTTTATAATAAATAAGAAACCCTGTTTTTGAGTGCTCTTTTGGATCTGATCAGGCTCCTCCCGGGCGCCCAGCGCTTAGGAAGTGCCCAGAGGGGCATGATTTGTGCTGTCCAGCCCAGTCGTTGGATGCCCCTCTGGGCACTACCTGGGTGCTGGGCTCGCTGGAGAGGAGCTCGATGCCTTACCCTGATGGCATGTAATAGTAAAAGAGTACAGTTTGGAATGTTCAGGTGGTTCATGAAATGAGTTTTTGGTGAACTCTTTTGATGGTGGTGATGAGGATCTTGGAAAGCATCTGAAAGCTGTGTGTATTGCTTTTCCACAATTCTTGGACATGACGTTAATGTGTTTAAGCTAGTAGCCTTACATCCTTATGAAAACCTTCTTGAATAATAGTGAAGTCTTTGAAGTGGTGGTTGTGATCTTAAAACAAGTGGAGTTTTTCATGTGGGTTATGCTTATGGGCTGCATACTTCAGAATGTCAGGACACTGTTTGAGTTGTAGAGAAAGCAGTTTTTGTATGGTTGCATGCTCGAACATCCTTCTCCGAGCCAATGTCTCTGCTCTACCTCTGAGAAAGGTCAGCCATTTTCCGAAGCATAGGAACCTCGGGGTCTTTTTTCTTTAATTAAGTACTGGGATTCATAATCATTTGAGAAAATATGAACAATTCAACAAAATTTGTTCCAAATATTCAGATTTACTGCTGAGGTTCCTGAAATCGATGATTAAGCTCTTTTATTGTCATGCAGGGGCTTCTTCTATGCATGGTGGTTGGGTGGACATTTGGCCAGCTCTTCAGTATCTTCAAGAGGTTTAACCATTATATGACTTAAAAACTGATGCCTATAATCCACCAAAGAGGCTTTTGAGTTTGCACGAAATCCCATCGATCTGCAAATCAAATAACACCTGATGAAATGTACTTCCTTGCAGTCTGATGTGATACTTTTGGTTCATTCAAATGAATACAGGAACAGAGGCAGAAAAGGAGAATGGAAAAATGGGCATTGGGTCACCTTATTGGTGATAGACCACTCTGCAGATGAGCACAACACCTTTCTGCAATCCGTTGGTGTCACCTTCCGTCCGTGTCCTTTATGCGGATTTTCATCTTAGAATTGAATGTCTGGCAATCGGTTCGGTTTTAGATTTTGGTTTGGTTCAAGGTACAATACGTACATTTCAGAACCAAATGGATCTAATAAACAAAACCAAAAATTAAATTTCAACTGGTTTGGGTTTGGTTCATATTCGATTTTTATGTATCCGTCTAATTCAGTTCATGTATTCGGTTTGTGTTCGGTGTTTATACAGTTTTTTCTGATAGATTTTGATTTTATTGAGTTTGGATTAAGCCAATGCTTTTAATTGTAAAATCAAAATCGAACAGAATTGAATTTCCTTTTGTTCCAAAATCAAAAGTGGTTTGGGTTATGTTTTTTGGAATCATCTGGGTTTGCCAATTCGAGCGGTTTCGGTTTCAGCCATGTTTAATAATATCATGGTGGGTGAAGCTTTGGCAATCCGAACTGCATTACTGGATGGTGTTAGAGCAGGTTATACTGATTTGTTGGTGGAATCTGATCATATGGGTGTTGTCAATTTTCTACAACATCGTGGCAAACCCGATTACAATGGAGGTGTTGCCTATTCTGGAAGATATTCTTTTATTATCTTCATCTTTTGTATCTTGTTCTTTTGCTTATGTTCCAAGGGAGATAAATAGCTTTACTGAGTCCCTAGCAAGGAGGGCCCTGTCGGTAACGTGTTCGACAGTGTGGCCTAATTCCGATCCATGGTTTGTGGAGTTTGTTTCTACTTCACAATGTGTGTGTTCTACACGATAAATAATATCATCTACTCTTTCTACCAAAAAAAAAAAAAAAAAAATAGAATCGGTAAATAACACCTAAGATATCTAATATTTTGAAAAATTGTAACTCGAGTAATTATTTTTTTGGTAGAAGTTTATGAGTACCTAAACGAAGATAACATTAATAAGGTTATTCAAGTTATTTTGTAATTTCCAATTTTACTCTTAATATGTCATCATTACTCTTACTCCTGTGAACCAATAAAAACCTATGATATTTGTTGCGTCAAGAAACCTTTGGCGGGTCCACCAAGGGTAAAATTTTCACAACACATCAAACAGGCAAAGGGAGGTGAGCGTCGGGTCGAGGACGTCGGCGAGGGACTCTTCGATGTCTAAGTTAGGTTTCTTTAGCAAATAGGTGAAACAAGTGAGAGTTTCAAGAGTTCAGTAGTTTTTCTTATCTTTGTTGTTTTTCTATCTCCCTTTGTATGGGGTGTTACCTTCCCATTTATAGGGCTTGATCCCTTCGGGCATGGTGCCGATGTAGAGGTCCTGATGTGACCAATGGGAAAGCCCTCCTCTGGTGAGGAGGCGGGGTGTTTCTTTATTTCTGATGTGGAGAGTTCTGTATGGAGAGTTCTTCATTGGGGTGAGGTCCCCTATAACGTAGAGGCCCCTTTTCTTACGAGCATCGTGAGATGCTCATAAATGTGATAGAGTTGGAAAGTGGTTTCCCTTCTTGGAGAGTGGTTTCTTCCACTGGAGAGCGGTATTGCCATTGGATTACTGTTTTTGGTGGCCGCTAATGTGCTTAGGTCCTCTGTCATATGACTTCCCCTAGTGAGAGGTGATGTTTTGGTGCGTATAGGGCTGGCGCTGATAGGTTGATTGACATGATGGGCGGGCGAGCTTCTTTTTGCTTCCATGAGAGGACCCGTGGATCTTTCAGCTAAGGGTTTCCGGGTGGATGGTCTTTACCCTACAGCCCCGTCATGAATCCTCGAGCGGATGGTTCTTACCCAGAGAGTCCGTCATGGATCTTTGGGCAAATAGTTCTTACTTGTCGACCCCCCTTTGCTGTCCCTTTTGGTGTCTCACGTTGTGGGTCTATTGGGTAGCCATTATATGTTATAAAAATATTGTTCATCTCCCACCTCAACTCTCCTTCCCTATTAAACGATACCTGTCATCCCTCTCATGTTTCACATTTTTCACATGTGATATGAATCTTTTCCTTCGGTTGCAAGTTTTGATGAGAATCTGTGTATTATGGCAACCCAATATTTTATGTAATCTTACCTTGTAAAGTCCAATGAGCTTGTATCTCTATATATTCTCTAATTGGAGAATCAAATTCTTTTGAGGAATAATATTAGAACTATCCAATGGCCTCCCAACTTAGGCATTCCTTCGCAGCCGTCAGATCTCTGTCCCTCCTGTTTGCTGCCTCTGTTGGAATAATGTTGAAGATCAGAATCACCTATTCTTTGACTGCCCTACGTTAGCTGCCATTTGGAAGGGCATTCTGAACAAATGCTAGCTTGCCCAAAGAAGAACTTTGCCTTTCTCTAGAGAGTGGATCTGGATTGATATGACCTATGCCGGTTCCTCTATTTGTGACTTTGTTGGGAAGATGACCTTTTGTGTAGCCCTTATTCATATTTGGATGAAACGCAATATCAGAAAATGGACCTCTAATTCTCGATCTTACCAGATGATTTGGGATTCTATTTCTTTTGAAATTAAAGCAAAGTTATCGTTTGCTCCCCCCTCCTTTTGTTCAGACTCCCCAAGGAACAGAGTCATTGTTGATTCCTAAGGTCTCTATAATGTCTCTTTTGTTGTTCTAGCCCCTTAGTCTTTGCTTTGGCTGACTGTATTTTCTCTCTTTCTTTTCTCCTTTGGGGCTCTCTATAATTCTTTCCTCCTTTGATAATGAAATTTTTTATTCATCCAAAAAATATTAGAATTATCATTCCCCAACCTTGTCCTGCTCCCATCCCTGCCATCTACAATTCCCTCACCCCCATCCCTCCCTTATTCCGCCCGTATCTCCCACCACTACTATTCTTCTTCCTCGCCCGACCATGTTCCCTACCCCCTACTCCACACACCCACCCTTTCCACCCTATTCCAACCCTGCGACCACCCCCATCCACACAATCCTGCCCCCGCCTTCGCAGCCACCTTTTTTCCCACCTCCACAAGCATTCTTTAGAATTATGAACACTCCTCTCATCTGCACCTACGATTCTCTCACAATTTCTTTTTTTCCATTCTCAATTAGTCATTTAAGGAGTTTGCTGTTCGACGAAAACAAAAGAAAACAAGAGCGAAAGTGAAATGGTTTTAATAGGAGAGTGGCTACTCTTTGATTCTGGTAGGGAGAGAGCAAGGTGAAATGGTTTTAATGAGTTCTTCTACATAAGTCATTGGTTAAGATTTCATCACCGATGAATGGACGTTAGGAGGAAGAAGATTAATTATTCCTTAATTTTTCAATAAAAGGGTAAAAAAGTAATTTTACACTATACAAGGGTATTTTGGGGATTAAATGAATTAGCCCTTACTGGCGTCACCACTTAACAGAGACACAAGAGCTGTTTGTAACATATTGTACACCGTAGGGTAGGTTCGTGTAATTGTTGAAAACACTTACAGGGGGTGTAATTAGGGCAAAGTATAGGAGAGGGGTGTAATTTTATCTAGTAATAATGTTAATAAGGTTTACCGGTTTAGATACCCTAAACATAATATGTAAAACGTTGGGTACCTATATTACATTTTCTTAAAACGTTAGTTAGCCAAACAGAATTAATTGCTTCAATTCGATTTTAAACGGCCGGTCCGATTTTTTTCTAAATTGACACCGGATTGAGCCGCAACATTGGCTCAGGCTGTTGGTCTGTCCATTCGGCCTATAATCGGTTCACCCACCTCCAGGCTCCAGATAGGTTTTGCGGTACCTTTTGGGTCTTCGTTCTTGAAAGTCTCCCTTATCTTTCATATGCTTTGGAAAGCCGAGCAGTGACGCCGCTCTTGGTACTCTCTCCATCAAACTAAACTGAGAATCTTGGAGATGCTTGAAGACGAAGCCTATCGTTTCTCTTACATAGCAGAGAGATGAAAACTTTGCTCACTTGAGGTTAAGCCCTAAGCATCATCTCAAGCTGATGGTCTCAGGTAATTTTCTCACTATCTCACTCTTTGACCCTTCGATTTCGTTCAGATAACCCTAGAACAAGAAGCTCTCTCTGTTGGCGGCCCTTAATAGATCCCTCCGCGTCACCTTACGTTGCTCGTTTAGCCATGGCGCAGGCCATAATTCTCGTCATCGAAGCTCACTGGTAACCGTGGCGGTCGATGACATCCATCATTCTTGGCCGGATCGAAATGCTGAACATGGGACGCCGTTTTCGTCCCAGGAGATTGAAGGATTTGGTATGCTTGAGGGTAGGGTTGGGGTGTTTCGTGCATTATCGCAGGCAGCTGATGAGGAAAACCCTACGTCAAAGTATCAGAAACAAGACAACCCTACAACGGAAGACCCTCTTGTTACCTTTCCTGAACTTCTTGTGAAAGCATCGAAACTTTACCTTGCCTCCGCTCTTGCGGAACCGGAAGATGGTTCCAACCCTTCCACTTCTCATCCAGCTGCTTATAACAGCTTGATGAAAGCCTTCAGTCGGGTAGGCAAGGTAGACGAAGTTCTTAGACTCTTCCGTCGGATGAAGGAAAGTCGGTGTTATCCCAACGTTCTCTGTTTCAACACCCTGCTTAATTGCCTCGCCTGGGCGAAACGCTTTGATGCGCTTCAGGGAGTTTTGGAGGAAATGTACTCTTCCGGTGTAATTCCTAACGTCTCCACCTTTAACATCTTGGTCAAGGCGTATTCCTGCTGTTCCCCACGGTTTAATTTAGCTTTTCGTGTCCTAGATGAGATGTCTGCTGTGGGTTGCAATCCGGATGTGACAACTTACTCGACCTTGATCACTGGTCTTTCTAGGGCAGGAAGAATTGCAGATATAGAAGCTGTAATAGAGATGATGAGAGATCAGAATTGTGAACCGAATGTTTATATATTTGTTCCTATTTTGAAAGCTCACTGTGACAGGGGAGATGTCAGAGCTGCAGAAACACTGATCGAGTTGATGCGTTTGAACAATTACCTTCCAAATTCTCTGGTTTACAATATATGGATTGATACACTTTGCAAGAATGGGCGCTTTGATGAGGTTGAGTTGATCTTCAAGGAAAGCTCATCGAAAGGTTGGAAGCCTAGCACTATCAGTTACAACACGTACATGAATGCACTTTATAAAGTGGGCAAGGCTGACAAAGCTTACAGAATATTAGAAATTATGATGAGCAGTGGATTATATCCCACTGTTGTGACCATGAATATACTTCTTGATTCCCTCTGCCATGCTTCAAAGATTTATGAGGCGAAGAATCTTCTGGCCTTGAGTTTTCACTTTGGTTGGGTCAGTGTGGTAAGTTACAACATTTTGATGAATAATTTATGTAAGATCGGCCAATGGCTTAGTGTTATGATGCTATTAGCTGACATGTTGAAGAAGGGAGTCGTGCCTAATACTAGAACGTACAATATTCTCATTCATGGCCTTTGTGAAGCTAAAATGCTCAAGGAAGCTGAATATTTGGTTGTGAACAAAGTTTTCACTGCTAATGTTGTGACATATAACACATTATTAAGTGGGTATTGCAAGGCAGGTAATATATCTGAAGTGGAAAATTTGTATTATAGGATGACAATAATGGAGAAGATTGATTCGGATATTTTCACATACACCATTATGATTGAGATGCACTGTAAAAAAGGGAAAATTAAGGATGCTGTAGATATTTTTGATGAGGCTCATCGTAAGGGTTTCTTGCCTGATCTTGTTGCATACTCCACTCTAATTGATGGGTGTCTTAGGAAAGGTATGCTCGATAAGGGGCTGCAGCTGTTGGATAGAATGCTAGAGCAGGGATTAGTTCCAGACATTGCCATTCAGGAATCATTTGTCAGGACATGTTGTACATCACATGTTTGGATTTCTATGGAGAAAATACTTGGGAGGAGATAGCTGCATCTCTAATTGTTGAAGACATGGAATGAAGGCTCCTTATAATTCCTAGTGTTAGCACAGGACAGGTAATGCCATTGTTCGCTTTCTTGTTACATAGGACAGGTAGGTGTTGTCTTGCTTTTCAATTTTCAATACTCTACTTGATTTCAGTCTTTTTTTTTTTCTTTTTTGGCAGGTAATCGATCATTATGTTTGGTTAGATGATCTTCACATCACTTCGTAGCATAATTTGTACAAGTTTATTCTAACAGAGTAAGTATCATGGTTGAATTCCATACTGTGCTTAGCTCTATTTGTCTTTTTGTCATTTTGTCATTTTGTCATTTTGGAATTTTAGTCATAAACGAGTTTAACTTCTAGAAGGCCTTTTTTATGATTCACAATCCTTGCCCATGTCATCTTGTACCGCAACAGCGGATATTTTGGTATGCAGCTTGTTTGGAGCTAGAGCTATTTCAATGGTTTCCCACTTTTCCTGTTTTCCAATAGGCTGGTTTATAATTTGGTAAATTCTGGTGTTTGCAAAAGATATTGACCATACTTGTTTCTATTTAGTATCATAAATTGGCATTTTTTGTAATGGGAATTAATGATACTTATGAAATAGAACTCAAACTTTGACTTTAAGGTGTCACTTTCAAAACTAGCTGCCAGTGATCAAACTGGTGATCCTTAATTCTTTGCTGAACAGATTTAAGCCACAATTACGTCCTTTGTAAGATGATATTAACTCCTGTTACTAAGTTTGACTCTCATTGGGGCCTACCTATTAACAAAAACTTCAGTCACTGTCAATGGTGGAGTTAAGTTTCTTTGAATTCTTTAAGAACTATTCGAATATTGGAGCCATATTCCCTTGGTGTTCTATTAAAAAAAAAAAAAAACTGATGTTAGCTTTTTATCAGGTTTTTGCTTCCAACACTGTTGATTTACCACTTAAACTGCTTGATTGCTCATGTAGGTTGGAAGAAAAGGTTCTGCATTTCCAACTCAATAATGCTGACATTCTCCATTTATGATGAGGCCACTGCATCCTGTCCATCATTTTATTAGTGCAAATGCTTCAATTGACATTCGGTCTCCTAACAAATCTTCTCATGACACTCTCATCTGTACCCATGGGGAGTGGTCATTTTGGAGTATCATTGTGTTTACAACCTTGGTGGGTTTCTTGTTGGAATATACCCTACTGCATATCAAAGCTTATTCAATAAGAAAGGAATGTGCATATTATAAGGTCACAGTGTTTTTCACTTCTTCTACTCAAGTGTGACATCAATACTTGATTGTAATCTCCTCTTAATGGCTTGGTCACTGTCTTTACTAAGAAAAAGTTTAAATTGGAGGTTCTGCAAACAGTTCCATTCCATAATGATACACGGGACAGCAACTGGTGGATCCTCGAGGGCACCAGCTGTAGATTTACAACCGTCGACAGCATCAAAGAGTGAGCAGGTGAGTTCTCCAATTTCCACCAAGCAGCAGCTGACTACGATGCCAATGTGTTCTGGAAAGTAAATAAAGCTGGTTGGTAAGCATTCCATTCTCAAATTCTTGGAATGTGGCCAAGAGTGCAGGAGTGCAGCCCATTCTGGAATGGGCTTTTTTCCCATTCCACGTTCTTGTTTCCAGCTCGAGTTTTAAGTCACCATTCCTGAGCTTGACATCGACAGTCTTCTTTGTCTCTCTCTGTGTCTCTACCTACAGACACTCGTACAAATTTGTTGCGTTTTCCTTTTTCTTATGTATCTCTCTATGTGCGTGTGTATAGCATGGCCATCGCGATGAGCTCACGAGCTTCCAGACCTCAAAAACCTAAGTCTGATCACAGCAGCATCATTACCAGCATCGAGATCCTCCTCTTCCTCTCACTATTCCCACTTCGCATGATTGAACTGAAGTAGCGAATACCAATTCCTCTCTAAGCTCTCCAACCGAGACACTTAAAAACTTTGAGAACATGATACAGACCCTCGACCCTGATGGCCATGACGTTTCAATACTCCTCAATTGTCTCTACAACACTTCCACCTACCCCAAATGCGTTGTCGAGAAGGAATCCATGCCTCTCCTTACCGTCCTTTGTTACTCCCACTTTGATTACCCTGTGACCCATCTCACCAAGTCTGCTGCCTCAAAGATTGATTGGGAATTTTGCCATGATGCCATTGAAACATTATCGTAGCAGCACCTGCGGGGTGATGCTGATAATTGAATCGGTCATGTCATTATTCATAAAGCCTCTGTTCGAGGCACTGGAAAACCAATATTTTACATCTGAGTAATATTTTTTGTTTTGGGGTAGACCTCTGACTAATACTAAAGCTGTGTTTGATACGCATTCTAGGGATGCATTCCAAGAATGCACACCGAATTAAGAGTATATTCTAAAATCGAAAAATGGTTTGATAAGCATTCCCGTTCTCAAATACCGGAATGGGTCCAAGAATAAGGCCTATTTTAGAATGAGATTTTAATATATTATGCGTTCTCGTTTTCATTCTTGTTCTGACCTTTTGCTTGTGACATAGCTGCAAGTCTGCAACTACGGAGAACATATAAACTCACTCTTACGCGCACACACACACATTCTCTCTGGCGAGCACTGAGTGCATGTGCAACAAGGCCAGTAGCTTCTCCTCTCTTTTTCTTCCAAATTGGAGAGGAAAGCAACAGGATGTACTTGCTCTCGCTGCCAAGGAACTGCTCCAGCTTCTGACCAGGGTTTTAAGTATTGAGAATTGGATCGGTGAATCGGCCGTGACCTATCCAATTTCCACCAATTCGACACAGCTGATTCACACTCAAGAACCCCAAAAAGTTTTGGAACTGAGGATCAATTCTAGGGTTCTTGAGCACTGATTCAGGAAACATGCTTACTTGCACGTATGTATAGAATGAATATATGGTCGTCTTCACCCAATATCTGTTTGAATCTATTATGTTTACCAATCCTGGAAATTAATTTATTTAAGTGCTAACTGTTAGTTTTGAAAAAAAAAAACAATTTTACCCTTTCTTAATAGTTAAAGAAAAAACCTCTTTTTAATTAAAAGAAATATTCTCTCTCCTTCCCAAATCGTGAAACAGAATAGGAAAAACCCATTTAAGGGTACCGTCTCTGATGGCGGCCATAACAGTGGCCGGCGGCTAAGGAAGATTCCGGCGAATGTCTTGTGATGGTGGTTTTGGTGGTCGCAAGAACCAGGTAGAGTGAGATCTGGGAAATGGAACGAAAATCGGAGAAAGAAGATCGATCCACTCTTCAAGCTTTCCCTGAGAAGAAAACCGAACCCCTGGGGGCTTTCAACCCAAAATAATTCTCTCTTCACACCCCTTTTTCTTTTCTGATTTTCCCGAATCTCTCTCCTCTCATGGTTTCCCTGTCCCTTTCCTCACCATCTCTGTTTCTTCTTTTTGAAACCCGAAGAAAATTGAATCCTAATACCAAAAGCCAAAAAATAAACACGAAGAAGAAGATGGAAGAGGAGATGGTAGTTGCAAAAAATCCTGACAATAGAAACTGATTTACCAAAAAATTTGATCAAATGCTAGACAGATCAAATCATGTGTAATTGAAAGAAACACATTGTTAACGGTCCAATGCTTTCTACATCCAGATTATGCCCAAAACGAAGCCTCCGCAATCTGTAACAGATATCGAGGTGTCGGTTCAAGCAGAGAACTTGCTTCAGTTTAGAAACCTTGAACCCACCGAAGTTCACTGGGGGACTCAAAATGGTCTTTATCGACAGGCAAGATGGTCCTCACTTTGATCACATTTCTCCACCTTCAAACCCTTGTTTCTCTCCTAAAAACACTGTTCCACTTCTTTCTCAGTAGGTTTAGAAGAAATTTAGCTGATAAACCAGACAAACATTGCCATTGTTCATAATCAATCTACCACTGTTGGACTTTTGAAGAGACAAATAGGTTTTTCTTGGGACCTATATAAATGCCTTTCCCATTTAGTTGTTTTTTTTTTATATAGCAGATTTGTCTTCTTATTTTTTTTTTTTTTTGTTTATTTACTAAGCAGATCAGGTTGCTTCTACATTTGGGTTTTGCTCTTTATATTTGAAAGTTGAAATTATTGCGTATCGATTACTTCGTGAGATTTCTGAGACTCACTTCCATGGCTCCTACACTTCTGCTGTTCTGCAAGTACTACTTGTTTGGCTTCCTTGTGCTCTTGCTGCTGAGCATGACTCTAGTCAGGCTTTGAATAAAAGCATTCTCTTCTTTGAAGCTCAGAGGTCTGGGTACCATCCTAGTGATCAGAGAGTTACGTGGAGAGGTGATTCTAATCTGCGCGATGGGAATAACGATGGCAGTCTTCTTCTTCTTCGGGAATTTCATTCCCTTTTGTGTCGATGGTGTTTCAAAATTCATTGAAGGTAAAGATGTAAAAGCACCTTTATTAAGGATAATATGGATATTTAATAAATATTTTGATGATGATATCTCAAACTAATGATAATGATAGGGATACGTTTGTAAGAATCTTTTACAATACAGGAGAGGTTTATGAAATAGACGAATTTTCCCTATTTATTAACATAGTTGCCCTTTTCTTGCATAGATGTTGAGTAAGAATTGTGTAGATGGGCCGGACTTTCCACATAACCATTTCACATACGTGAAATTAGTCTAGCTTTTTTACAAAAAAATAAAATAAAATTTATGGAACAATTGAGTTTGATTTGGTGTATCCATCAATGATCATATTTGCCTTTGTAATGATAATAAGTTTCCATTTATTCCATTTCAATTTAAAATAAAGTTTCATTTTCTATGTGGAACATTGCTTGTGAGAATTTTACTTGGAAAATTTTATATGGAAAAAAATCTATTTGAGTTAAATTTTTTTTTTCCAATTTTTGTTTGTTGAAAGTAAAATATAATATAAAATGTCATTATAAGATTATTTAGTATTTGTTTGGAATTTAATTTACATGTAATTTAAAGAGAAAAAGAATTATGTCCGATAGTGTGGCCCACTCCAGCACTCCCATAAATGAGCCTATCTCTCTCATTTTCATATGAAAAGATACCTCTATCCTCTTGTTTTGAGGAAGAGAGAAATAGACACATGGGAGTGATTGGCGTAGGCCACACTCCTGGCCAAAAAACTACTTTCCTAATTTAAAATATTTAAAATGGGTGCGTCTGTTTGTAACCAAGAAGGTTGCAAACAGATTTTGTAACTTTACTTTAGTTGCCCTTTAGCATTATTTATATTCTGAAAGGATAGATATGGTAAATTCACGTTAAGTTAATTTCTCCCCACTCAAGCTTCAGCCGACTTGTTATGAAGACCAAATGAAAAATTTTATTTCCAAAATAACCCTCCATTTCGTTTCAAATTTTCAACCCCCACCCTTTGTTCCCTAACCCCCACTGACAGCTCATCATGGTTAAACATTCTATAGTTCGTCTTCCTTGTCGATTCGGCTTCATGTTTCAGTTAAACAGCGCAACGAAAAAAAAAAAAAAAAAAAATTGTAAATATTCAAATCAGAGCTTGGTCTCGAAGGTGACCGCCCCTCCTCCGCCCTATCTCTTTTTGTCTCCCCACTCCCCGCTGGCCGCAACAGCCCCTCTCGTAGTTCAGTTAGTTTTCACAAGAAAATTCGTCCATCCATCGGTAGGGATCGATTTTGTTTCAACAAGAATTGACATCAGGGAGAGCACTGAGAAACCATCTAAGCCTGCTAGACCGGAAGGTTGAAAGTGACATGGAGAAAAAAAAAATTCAATATAACAAGAGCCCAGAAAGTGACTTTACCACAATAATCTCTACAATTTCAATATAGACTCTCAATTGGAACGTTTCCATTGATATTTCTTGTGTAGCTGTTCGTTATACACAACAGATCTTAAAAATATTCGTAATTTAAGGATGTAGGATTTTACAGGGATGGAAGGTATTTCAAATTCAACAGCAGTACAGAAGAGAAGAGATCTCATTCCCACTTGCATAACAAAACAAAACTTCTACAACAAAGAGGAAAAAAGGGAGCAAAACATAAAAAGAAATTAAAACTCTTGTGATGCAGATCTAGGCTCGCCTTTAAACTTTCCAATCTTCTCTGGAGTTGCGACGAGCAGCTCTATTGTTGGATGCCACAACCCTGTATACAAAGCTATAGAGTCCTTGCAAATTTGTCTCATTTTTATGCTCATAGAGAGAGAGAGAGAGAGAGAGATGGAGAGAACTGGGGGAGAGAGAAAAAGAGGGCGGAGGGAGGGAAGGGAGGAAGTTGGAGCAGCAGAGAAAGGACGCCATTTCTATTGTTACAGAACCCAAGGGTAGGAGAAGTCGATGAGATTTTAGTTAGGTCATCATATTTTTGTGGCTTTGGCTTGAGTTGAGCCGTTTCTCTAAGTCAAGCTGCATGAATCGACTGAGCCTAAAAGTAAAATTACTCATTTTGTCCTTAACTCCAATTTGCATAAAAGAGAGAGATAGTGTTAGATAAAAGAGGTTACAAACAACTTTACCCATTTAAAATAAAGTAGCTATCTACATAATAATGGAAAGGTGATATTTCCAAAAATCACAAGTTAAATCTGAGTCATCCATTATTTTTTATTTATCTACACCATTAGTTCCACTTAGAGATAGGAGAGTGCACAGTATTGTTTGGAGTACTGGTATGCATATATGGACATACACGAGATGTGTGTCAATACAAATGGGGGTATTTCATTGAATTAGAATTTACAATTTGACATGTGGCTAATTTAAACTATGTCCTTTCTATCCAACAATCGAAATGGATGTATCTTCTGTCCACAATGTAGAATAGATGCTTTGTGACGTTTAAAAAAATAACATGTGTTTATGACAATAATAATTCACCTTAAAGGCATTATATAAAATGTCACTGTAACCATTGTTGGAAAATCAAGGTTTTCCCGGGTCAAAAACTTGAAAAACCTAATCAATAATATAGTTAGTTAAAATGAGACCGACAAAAATATCCTTTGTTCAGTATGACATGCTTAAAATGGTTCAAAATTTTTTAGTGACGGTAAAAGATATGGTCAAATATTTAGAGAATGGAAAAATTAAAAAAAAAAAAAAAAAAAAAAAAAAAAGGATTTTAATCATTTAGATTTGAAAAAGACAGGAGCAAAAAATGGAAATATAAATATATAAATTGATAAATAATTACCTAAATGCTTGCATCCAAAGTTCAATGCAACTATAACATCTAAGAAAAACACATATTGATATTCACATCCATTAAAACTCTACGCAACAAACATTAATGCACACACATTAGATTTTAAACTTTGCTTCAATAAGGAAATCCAAACGTAAGGTAAATCTCTCCAATCTGGGTTTAAAATACTGTGGGTATATTCAAGGATCTTATCCAAGATTTCCTGACTATGATGGGTTAGTGGGGTTAAGGTTATATATGAAGCTGGTCTCTACCCTAACAACAAACTGTCACATCTCGCTTACAATCAAGGTTGCATAGGGTAGAAGTTATAGTTCCATTCTTAAGCTTGGCCTGACGATATGATGTTCATGTCTATGTCGTGAAGTACTTAATGTATTTTGTTTATTATGTATATTAGTTTTTTTTTTTTAAATTTATGTATTGATCTTAACCAGAGATCTCAATGCGCTTAACATTAGGCATCTTCGATCACTTCCTGTTTCAGAACACCCACAGTAAGCACAAGAGGAGTTTGTAGGAAACTTCTGCTTAGAGTACCCCGACAAAGTTGAGTCCAGATAGAATAGCCCTTTTTATATGAGTACCTCAAATGAAAAATTCTAATTCTATTTAAAATTAAATGCTGCTCATCAATACGTTTTTCTTAGGTGATTGAGAGCTACCAAGTCGGAACTTCCCATTCTCATGTTGGTTGTAAACATTTCACAGAGAATAGGAAGTTTCTATTGGAATTTATCAATATCATGTTGGCTGTAAACATCTCATAGGAAGCTGCTGAATCGAAGCAGGATTTTGAGAGAATTATCATCCTTATATGCACTAACTTGCCAATAACCCGGAGGTATAGTCTTCCCATTTCTTGTATCCCTTTTGGCATCAAATGATTACATGTCAGTAGTCCTATTTTCCTATTAGAATTATAACCTGATGAATTTTATGGCTTTTAGACAGCTCTACAAGCTCCAAGAATTTTGAATCTCAACTGCAACAAGTATTTCTTTCTTTGGACCATATGGTGAGGACCCTCTTCTCTGATTCTTCTAAGCTGATAATTTTAGTTTGTACTAAGAAGATACCTTCATCTAAGAACTGTTATTCATTGGTTTTTTTATTGTAAGGACGATATATTTCTGGAGCCAATTAGACCTGGTAAGCTTAATGAAATTGAACCAAATGAGTTGTAACTATGAGTATTGATACATTTAGGATGTTGTGTAATATATAGTATTCTATTCTTGAAAAAACATTGTATTTGCCATTTATTGAAATGTAAGTTGTACATTCTTGAATTTATGGGATGACGTTTTTTCTCCCCTTTTGAATTGTAGATGTATTTACAGAAATTTATTTTGTAAATGAAAATATTATTTTTTTAAATGTTATATTTATTTACGATGTAATTTTATTTCCGTCGAATAGACACAAGTGTAAGCAATGAATGAGTTGTGTACGCTTTATTTTAAATGACGGTATTTTTTAATTGTCATATATAATATATAGTTTAAGCGACGGTTTTTTTATTCCGTCGTATATACTTTATTTTAAGTACGGAATTTTATTACCATCGCAAAAAATACAAAACCGACGCTAGACATTTTTCCGTCGCATATAGTTATGACGGGAGTCTCTCCGACGGACGTGCGACGGAAACGGAAAATTTCCACTTTAAATGTATTATTTACTATGAAAATTAATTTTAGGACTGAAAATTTCTGTCGCAAAAAGCCAGATTTGTTGTAGCATAATTAGAAAACACCTATGTAGGTGAATTCTTCATCGAGTCACCTTTTAGTATAAAAACTTGATTCCATAGGTTCACATGCTTCTGCTTTGGTTCACCTCAAAATGTAACAGATGGGTTTTTTGATATCAGAATTACGATTCTACAGAAATCGATGCCACAAATTTATGCAACCAAACACAACCTTAGATTTTCCACAGCCCTAGATTGTGATTGATCCCAATTAATTGGCACGTCCACCGGAAGATAACCTCCCCTGCTTCTTCGTCCTGGCAGTGACAATAGAAATAGTAGATTTTGTAACCGAAATTAAACTTCAACTTAATGGTTTGGTTTCGTTTTTACCCGATATTAGAGCAAAATCAATTTTAACCAAATAAAGCTAGACTGAACCGATCGATTGACACCCTTAGTCAGCTTTGGTAAAACTAATTATGTATACATTATAGAGATGGAAATATATACAAGAAATTTCCACTTAAACATATCAATATCATATCCAAACAAAAAGGCTCTAAACAAGGGAACATAATAATAGTTGACAATATTATTACATACAATACAGAAAACCTTTCCATTCATAGTTAAAATGAAAGAGATAACATATGATCGAACAGTAGTAAATTACAATTAAAGACCAAACTCAAACATGCATGCATAGTGTGAACCATCGTTCAATTTATTTTACTAGAGTGAATTAATATCACTAGGCAGCCATGCTGTGGAGCACTACAGTCTCAACGGTCAGACCGGGTCCGAACGCAGCAAGAACACCCCACTCAAGCCCTTCACCGGTGGTCTTCAACCCCACTTCGGTCGACATCTTCCTCATCTCATCCAATATGAAAAACACAGATGGGTTACTCATGTTACCATACTCGCTAAGGATGTGTCGTGCTGCTCGTAGCTTTTCCGGTTTAAGGGAGAGCTTGGCCTCAATCTGGTCTAGAATGGCCCGTCCACCAGGGTGAGGGATCCAGAAAATTGAGTTCCAATCAGAGATACCCAGTGGCTCAAATGCCTCAACAAGGATCTTCTCAATGTTGTCGGAGATGATGTAGGGAACCTCTTTAAGAAGTTGGATGACGAGACCAACCTCTCTGAGATGCCCAGCAATGGCATCTCCACTGTCAGGGAGGATGGTTTGGGAAGCCGAGACCAGCTCGAACAAGGACTTCTCAACACCAGGAATTGGGTCAGCCCCAACTATCACTGCAGCTGCTCCATCTCCGAAAAGAGATTGACCCACAAGACTGTCAAGGTGAGTCTCGCTTGGGCCACGGAAGGACACAGCATGGATCTCAGAGCACACTATAAGGACACGTGCACCTTTATTGTTCTCTGCAAGGTCCTTGGCCAGGCGAAGGACCGTACCACCTGCAAAGCATCCTTGGTTGTACATCATGACTCGCTTCACAGAGGGTCGGAGACCAAGGAGTTTGGTGAGTTGGTAGTCTGCTCCGGGCATGTCGACACCACTGGTGGTGCAGAAGATCAAGTGGGTGATCTTGGACTTGTCCTGT
The DNA here is from genome assembly GCF_018873765.1 of Telopea speciosissima. Classification (NCBI taxonomy): domain Eukaryota; kingdom Viridiplantae; phylum Streptophyta; class Magnoliopsida; order Proteales; family Proteaceae; genus Telopea; species Telopea speciosissima. Next base: position 1,473,636 of record NC_057917.1, on the reverse strand, counting down.
CCCCACTCTTTGATGGCCACATCTGCTGCTTCTTTCCCCAGCTTTGGTACCTCAACAATCAATATGTCTTGCCTGGCATCAAATGAAGGCGCCATGAAAGCACAGAACTTTGGGTTCTCCTTGAGGAACTCCTCGGTCAAGTACGTGTAGCGCTTCTTGATCATGGACTTGTCGCCTACGTTCCACCAAGCAAGAATTAATTAATTACAAAACCCAACAATCAAAAAGTATAAATAGGGAGGGAGGGGAGAGATATTATACGTTAGTTTTTAGTTAATTAGATTAGATTACTTACAAAGACGCTGTAACTTCTCCTTTAGTTCAGTCATGTGCTCGCTGTTGGTGACTCGGAAGTAGAAGTCCGGGTAAGTGCTTTGTTCGATGCAGTTGGGTGGAGTTGCAGTGCTGATAGCCATCACCGTGGCGGGGCCTTCAGCTCTCTGGGCTTTGTGGATGGCGTCGACGGTCACCATTTTCATCTGGCAGTGAAGAAGCTTATAAGGATTTGTGTTGCAGTTGAGATGACAATTGAACGAACAAATGTTTGCTTGGAGAAGAATGGTGTGTGGTGGACACTTATATATAGGAGTATGGAGGGTAGGTGGAGGGCTATTTATGGGAGTAAAATAACAGTGTCGTCACGACTATGGTCTTTACTAGGAGTGTAGTAGGGCAGGGCAGCCGTAGATAGCTGGCAGGGTATCACCTAATCCTGTGGTTGGTATTTGTGCCATGTGCCTTATTACTAATAGAGGATGGATTCCTCTAACTATTTCCTTTTATTTTGTTAACTTATATTATGAAAATTCATGACATATTTTGGTAAGAAATTCATGACATTTCATGTCAAGATCAGATGGTCAGGAGTTAGGATAGGTGAACATACATGCTTACTTGCACGTATGTATAGAATGCTTATATGGTCTTCATCCAACACCTGATAATTGTCCTTTTCTTACATAGATGTTGAGTAAGAATCGAATGTCTCTAGCCATTGCTCTAGTCCTGTCACCGTAACCATATCTTCCTCCACGTTATCTACTTGCTCCTCTCTTCTCGTACTCAGTACGCACTTGGTACATTTTTTTGGCTGCTGCCCGGGTTGCAGCCATGTTCCTGCTGCCCCAATCATAGGCGCTAACTTGGAATCCTAAAAGGTATTTTGAAAAATACTGACACCTATGATTCCATAGGGGAAGGGGATTATTCCAAATTGACACCTACAATTGGGGGCGGCAGCCAAATTTTTTTTTGCACCATGGTCATGTTATTGAAAATATTGAGTTCCCTGGTCCGAGGGCCTTGGGTGTTGAATTAAGACCCATGTCATCTAGCTTCCTTAATTAATAACACTGTTATCCGACTCTCTATCGCCCGATTAGTCTCATCTGTTCACGTCACTCATTCCTTGCAGGGGTTTCTAAACAGGAGGGTGCCAAGCAAGGGTGAGGCGAGCGTGTTCGTGGGAAACGGAGCGCAAGTGGATGTGGAAGCTATAGGAACTATTAGACTGTTTTTGAATTCTGAACATTTTATTGATTTGAAGAATGTAATTTTCAGTCCCTCAATGAGGAGGAATTTGGTTTCAGTTTCTAGATTGACTATGGATGGATATTTTGTTAATTTCAATAAGAATGGCTTCACATTACTTTATGATTCTGTCGCTATTGGATGTGGTTATGTGTCTGAGGGTCTCTATAGACTAAATTTAGCTTCTTCTATGGTTATGAATATTGGAGTGAAACGCCCTCAGTTTAATGAGAAGTCCTCAATGCTCTGGCATAGAAGGCTTGGTCACATTGCTAGGAAGAGAATGGACAGGCTAGTGGAAGAAGGAATACTGGATAAACTTGACTTTAAGGACATGAGCACATGTGTTGACTGCATCAAGGGGAAGATGACTATTTCCAGGAAGAAGGATGTTTCCTGGTGTGATGGAGTTTTGGACCTTATCCACACAGACATTTGTGGACCCTTTCCAACTCCAATACTTGGGAACCAACAGTATTTTATCACCTTCATTGATGACTTATCGCGTTATGGGTATGTTTTTCTGCTTAGTGATAAGTCAAGTGCCCTGGATGCTTTTAAAATCTTTAAGGCTGAGGTGGAAGTTTTCTATTCCAGAAAGATCAAGTCTGTCAGATCTGATATGGGTGGAGAGTATTATGGAAAAAGTGGTGATGTTGGTCAACACCTTGGGCCTTTTGCCAAGTTCTTACAGGAACATGGGATAGCTCCACAGTATTCTATTCCTGGAACTTCTCAGCAAAACGGGGTTGCTGAAAGAAGAAATAGAACCCTGAAAGACATGGTAAGGTCAATGATGAGCAATTCCAGCTTGCCATAATTTTTATGGGGTGAGGCACTTAAAACTGCCACTCATATTCTCAACAGAGTACCAAGCAAGTCAATTAGGAAGATCCCATTTGAACTCTGGACTGAGAGAAAACCTAGCCTTAGACATCTTCGTGTTTTGGGTTGTCAAGCAGAAGCTAAGCTCTTTAATCCTAATGAGAAGGTTTTTGACCCCAAGACAGTGAGTTGTTATTTTGTGGGGTATCTGGAGAGGTCCAAGGGTTATAGGTTCTATAATCCAGGCTCAGGAAATAGGATTGTTGAGACCACCCATGCAAAGTTTCTTGAGTGTGAGGGTGAGATGTCTGTTTCTCGCAACCTGGTTTTTGATGAGCCGTGTGCTGGGAGTTTTGGAGAGACTGGGACTTCCTTTTCTAGGCCCGTTGGTGCTGTTTTACCTGTCGTAATGTCGTCTGAGGTAGTTGTGGACGACACCATTCCTGCAGTTGATAGTTTGCCCGTTGAAGAGATTGTTGTAGATTCAGAGGCTGAGGCACCTGTTCCTATTGATTCCGCTGCTGATACTAAGCCTTTGAGGAGATCTATCAGAGCCCGCAAGTCTACCCTGCATTCAGATTATGTCAGTTATCTGAATGAGTGCGATTATGATATTGGATAAGAGGAAGACCCAATTACTTTTCTTCAGGCAACCAACCATAGACACTCTGACAAATGGTTGGAAGCTATGAATGATGAGTTGTTGTCCATGTAGAGAAATGTTCTCTGGGAATTGGTTGAGATTCCTCAGGGATGCAAGGTTGTTGCATCAAAGTGGATTTTCAAGACTATGATTGACTCTCAGGGGAAGGTGGAACGCTACAAGGCTAGACTAGTAGCAAAAGGTTTCTCTCAGAGAGAAGGCATTGACTAGAAGAAAACCTTTTCTCCTGTTTCTTCGAAGGATTCATTCAGAATCATCATGGCCATTGTAGCTCACTTTGACCTTGAGTTACATCAGATGGATGTAAAGACTATTTTTCTGAATGGGGATCTGGCTGAGGAAGTCTATATGAGGTAGCCAGAAGACTTTGAAGCAGAGGGGAAGGAACACATGGTGTGTAGACTGAAGAAGTCTCTCTACGGATTGAAACAAGCTTCCAAGCAATGGTACTTGAAGTTCGATGAGGTTGTATCTTCTTTTGGTTTTTCTGAAAATGTCATTGATAACTGCATCTATCTGAAGGTCAGTGGGAGCAGGTTCATCTTCCTAGTGCTATATGTTGATGACATTCTACTGGCAAGCAGTGATATGACGCTGCTCCTGGAGACTAAGCGTTTTCTCTCAGAAAATTTTGAGATGAAGGACATGGGTGGGAGCACTTATGTTCTTGGGATTGAGATTTATCGCGATAGACGGTGAGGACTTCTTGGTCTGTCCCAGCGTGCATACATTGATAGAGTTCTAAAGAGATTCAATATGTCCCAGTGTTCAGGGAGTGATGCACCCATTAGTAAAGGGGAAAAGTTGAATAAGGGACAGTGTCCGAGGAATGATGTTGAGAGGAACTCCATGAAGGATAAGCCTTATGCTTCTGCTGTTGGGAGTTTGATGTATGCACAGGTCTGCACCCGTCCAGATATTGCTTTTGCAGTTGGTGTTCTTGGGAGGTTCCAGTCAAATGTAGGATTGGCACATTGGACTGCTGCCAAGAAAGTAATGCATTGCTTGCAGAGGACAAAGGACTTCAAGCTGGTTTTTAACAGGAGCGAGAATCTCGAGGTAGTTGGCTATTCTGATTCAGATTACAGTGGATGCACTGATGACATGAAGTTCACTTCTGGCTACATCTTTTTAATGGGAGGTGGACCTATTTCTTGGAAGAGTGTCAAGCAGACCATCATTGCTTCATCCACCATGCAAGCTGAGTTTGTGGCACTTTTTGAAGCAACAAAGCAAGTTGTGTGGTTGAGGAATTTCATTTCTGAGCTGAAGGTTGTTGATTCGATCTCCAGGCCTTTGAGAGTGTGGTGTGATAATACCTCGGCGGTTTGCTTCTCCAAGAACAACAAGAAGACAAGTAGCTCAAAGCATATTGAGATCAAGTATCTTCTGGTTAAGGAGAAAGTCTGCAGTAAAGAGGTTGAGGTTGAGCATATCTCAATGGAAAAGATGGTGGTTGATCCACTCACCAAGGATCTTGCTGTGGGAGTCTTCAAGCGACATGTGTCTAGCATGGGTATTGTAGATTCTTTTGATGTATTTGGTTAGTGGGAGTTTTGTACCCATATGCCTTTTTAGTGGGAGTTTTGTACCCATGGTTTGAGCTTTATTTGTGACTTAGTTTGAGCTATTTTATTTTCACTCTGTATTGACTATTCAATTGATTATTTATATGATTGTTGGTTTTTGAGTGAATTATTTGTTTCTGACATGTCATGGTTTATGGCGGTATTTAGCCAAAGTTCATAGGCAGTATTTATGCCAAAGTTTATGACGGTTAGCCATGGGCGGTATGCCAAAGTCTGGTATTAACCAAAGTCATGGGCAGTTTGCCAAAGTTATGGGCGGTTTGCCAAAGTTATGGTTAATATCAAAGTTCACTATCTGTGAGGTTTTCAAGATAGTCTGATCTCCGATCAGGAATGGACCTGCAAGGAAAGAATACTGCATGTGATCACAAATTGTGTTCATTACCTTGCCTATATCCCAAGATGATTTGTATTAATGAGTTGGTTGCATTCGTGATAGTCAAATAGTGATATGTCGTTTATTGAGGCATATTTTCTGCTGATATTCGATGTAAGCAGCTTATTAGTCATGTCAAAGATATTACAAGTGATGGAACAATATGGGGATTTTTTATGGCCTGTACCAATAAAGAGATAGTTATAATAATTTGTTCCAAGTGGGAGATTGTTGGGTTTTGGACCCAATTATTATGACTTGATTTATTGGGCCCATATTAATCACTTAAAGGGGATTTAATCCAGACGGTCCATTGTAGGGATGGATTAGGTCTGGGGTTTATTTATAGCAACCCTGGGTCCCTGCCGTCTCCCAATTCAATTTTGTGACTTTACTCACGGAGTTATAGAGGGATAATATTGATAGGGAAAGACGGGAGAAATTCTAGGGTAAACAGAGCGTGTGGCTGCTAACCACAAGGAGTAGATCTTTGGAGATCTTGTTGTGATACCTAGGATCTTCTACAAACGAAAGGAACAAGTATGAACATAATTCCATCCCTATTATTATTATTTTGTTTATTGTATTCTAGCCAAGTGAAGCATAAATCATGACATTGACCTAGATCCAACATGTTTCCCTCTCCCTTTCCTCACCATCTCTGTTTCTTCTTTTTGAAACCCCAAGAAAATTGAATCCTAAGACCAAAAACCAAAAAAAAAGAAGAAGAAGATGGACGAGGAGATGGTAGTTGCAAAAAATCCTAACAATAGAAACTAATTTACCAAAAAATTTGATCAAATGCTAGACAAATCAAATCATGTGTAATTGAAAGAAACACATTGTTAATGGTCCAATGCTTTCTACATCCAGATTATGCCCAAAATCAAGCCTCCACAATCTGTAACAGATATCGAGGTGTCGATTCAAGCAAAGAATTTGCTTCAGTTTAGAAACCTTGAACCCACCAAAGTTCACTGGGGGGACTCAAAATGGACTTTATCGACAGGCAAGATGGTCCTCACTTTGATCACATTTCTCCACCTTCAGACCCTTGTTTCTCTCCCAAAAACACTGTTCCATTTCTTTCTCATGGGTTTAGAAGAAATTTAGTTGATAAACCAGACAAACATTGCCATTGGACTTTTGAAGAGACAAATAGGTTTGTCTTGGGACCAATAAATGCCTTTCCCATTTAGTTGTTGCTTTTCTTGCAAAGCATATTTGTCTTCTAATTTTTTTTTATTTTTTTATTTACAAAGCAGATCAGGTTGCATCAACATTTGGGTTTTGTTCTTTAAATTTGAAAGTTGAAATTATTGCGTATCGATTACTTCGTGAGGTTTCTGAGACTCACTTCCATGGCTGCTACACTTTTGCTGTTTTGTAAGTACTCCTTGTTTGGCTTCCTTGTGCTCTTGCTACTGAGCATGACTATAGTCAGGCTTTGAATAAAACCATTCTCTTCTTTGAAGCTCAGAGGTCTGGGTACCATCCTAGTGATTAGAGAGTTACGTGGAGAGGTGATTCTAGTCTGCGCGATGGGAATAGCGATGGCGTCGGCGGTCTTCTTCTTCGGGAATTTCATTCCCTTCTGTCTCGATGGTGTTTCAAAATTCATTAAGGGTAAAGATGTAAACGCACCTTCATTAAGGGTAATATGGGCATTTAGTAAATATTTTGGTGATGACATCATCACTTAACTATTCTCAACTAAGATAGGGGTCCGTTTGTAAAAATCTTTCAAAATTCAGGGGAGGTTTATGAAATAAATGAAACCCCAAGGGTAATAGACGTAATAGATTCAAACTACAAGGATGGCAAATGCAACTTTCCCTATTTATTAACATAGTTGCCCTTTTCTTGCATAGATATTGAGTAAGAATCGTATGTGTAGATGGGCCGGACTTTCCACATAACCATTTCACATACTTGATATGAGTCTAAGCCCCTCAACTTTCCTTGAAGTTTGGGCATTGACAGCAGCATCGGAGTCACGAACAGACTCACTCGAACTGAATCCGTTCGAGGATCCGCCTGTGCTGTTACTTGCCCTTTTAGTAATTTTTTCTATGGGACCCACACCCCCGTGTCCCGGACACCCTAATTGAACCTTTGGACTGTGGGACCCTTACCCTTACCACCAATTGATTATGTGGACCATGAAAGTAAGCCCACAAGGCCTAACTTAAAGAATTAATGGGTTTTATATACCCCAACTTAAAGCAATCAGACCCTAGAGGACAATTAAGTCTTATGGACTTAGGATGCACCCCAAACAGATCCTAATTAAATAAATGGACCTAATGGTCTAAGAGTTGGACCAAACTAGACCTAAGGCCCAAACCAAAACCCATTTAAAGCTTAAGGGTTAACAACATTCTAAGGACCCCGAACCATACACTACCTAAGGCCCATTTAACCCTTAAAAGGATAAGAGAATCCTTATTCTCTTGTCTCTCCCCCTCCCAAGCAAACCGTGGAGGAGAAGAGACAAGAGAAGAAGGAGAAGGAGGAAGGAAGAAGAAGAAGTAGAAGTAGGAGAGGAATGAGAAGGGAAGGGAAGAGGATGGAAGCCATGCCAAGATGGCTAGCTGCCCCACATCTCCTTCTCTTGCTGACCAGACAAAGGGAGAAGAAGAAGGTGAAGGAGAAGTGATGGAAAGGAAGGGAGGAGGTCAAGAAGGCTCACTTAGCCTTGTCCTTGCTGCCTCCATTGAAGATAAGACCTCAAACCCTTGGCATTTCTCTTTCCATTCTCATTTTGATAGAATTCCTTGAGCTTGAGCTAACCTAGGGTTCCATTTGGGACTCAAGGTAGAGCTTGATCCTTGATTCGGAGCCCTAATAATGCTGACCAAACCCCGTTTAAGACCTATAGGTGCTGCAATTGCAGCCATTGTTGGTGAACCCTTGGTGTGAACCTTTAGACCCAACCCTTGGGCCAAATTGAGACCAAACCCTTGTTGGATCTTGGATCCATGAGGTGAGCCTAGGTTCTAGTGACCCTAGGGAGGCTTAGACACCCTCTCCATAACCTTGAGAGCTTGGGGTGCTCCAAGCTTCAAGCTGGAGCAAAATCCCTTTGAAATCTCGGATGAGACTGTCGGCGAACGTACGATCGGATCCACCAATCGTGGTACCACCCGTCAGTCCGCCTAGTGTAAACCCTGTGAAATGACCTGGACGGATGAAGGAACAGACTCAAGTCTGTTGCATCCGCCCGGGGGCAGTTTACTCTCGGCCATGTCTCAGGGATCGACCGGACGCAGGGGCGGAGTAAGGAAGCACATCCACCCGTGGGTCCGATCGCTCTCGGGTGTGTCTCAGAAGTCGAACGGATGCACGACCGGATCCAAGTAAAAAGGCTATATTTTTACCTTTTGGCCTGAACGGAGTCAGGGATGGACTCACCTCTACTGAAACCGTCCGTGAGTCCGCTCATGCTGTCCTGTTTGAAGCATAATTTTAACCTTGGGGGCCTAGCATGGGACCCTTCTATACATGCTTTAATGATTTATTTTGTATGTCTAGGCTGGTGCACCGGTGAGATTCATGTAAACCACGCCGGATGGCACCCGATGTTCGAGGAGATTCATGTCAATCATGCCGGGTGACACCCATGTTCAGTGAGTGGGTTCTGAGTGGATTTATTGGGTTTGAATATATATATATATTTGATAATCTTAAGCATGCTATTATATAAATATAAGCATTGTGTGCATTGCATTTGATCTCAAATGTGACTATTGTGAATGTGATCATATTCTCACCATTGTATCGGGCTACGGTGCCGAGTGTGCCAGTGATGGAACCCCAATTTATTTAATTATGAAAACTATTATATGCCATCCTGATCTGTATGTGTTGTGCCGTGCTGGTACCCGGGTACTAGATGGAATGGGACGTTGATGCACCCGGAATACCTCTCGGGACGATAGGACCTGCATATAGTATATCTGTGGCTAGGATGCTTGTCCCCTTATGCTACGACCCTTGCCAACAAGGGTTTATGTGTTAGATAGTCTGAGCACCTGATGTTTGTGGAGGCGGGAGAGGCAAGGTCAGGGGTAGTGATGGCTATTGGGGTCTGCCACTGGGTGATCATGATGGCTTCTACCGGCGTAGGTCCCCTCGTGATAATTGAGGTTTCCTTGGGGCTTTAGGATAAGTGACCGTCAGTGTCTCCCGAGTTATCACAGTAGAATACACTTGATCGATAGACTTGTGTGCTAGGTGGAAAATGAATCTAACATTACCATGCATCATTCTGATATTGATATTGTTGTGTGTATGCGTGTGCATTCCCCTTTACTCCCTCACTAGCTAGTGTAGTTAACCCCGTTGTGCAACCCCCTTTTTAGTTGATATGTAGATAACCTCTTGACGAGCACCGTTAGATGCGAATCAAGTGGAGCCGATAGCTGTGACTTGGAAGTAGATGTACACCCAAGAATGGTGCCCTTGGGGCAATTATTTATTATTTAATTTATGTATTCATTCCACAATCATGTATAAACTTTATGTTTATTTATAAGGAGAAATTGAATGGTTACAAACATTGATATTGTACTATGTGTTATCATTAGAGAACCGATGCTCTATAATTTCACATGATTTAATTTAATTTTGCTTCTGCTAACTTTGTGATTGGAACGATTTATTCCATTTTGGTACGTTCCTTTCTATTATCATAACGTGATGACAGGGTGGACTGTGGCTCGGAACACTATATCTGTGATCCTAGTAGGTATTGGGATGATGTGTGTTGTCCCAATCACCCCCTATGTGGTAAAATATCTTACATCGGGATGGGGGCGTGACAGGGTGTTTCTCAGAAGTTGAAGTGGCTAGACACTCGACTGCTCTTATTGGTGTCAATTTTGAAGATTCTGGTGCTAGATTGTGTACTCCCTCGCCTCTTGATCTTGATCCATCCTTCGGGGTGGTTGCTCCTTCTGCTGAAGTTGTTAGCTCCAACCCTGTTATGTGTCCTGTCACCACCCAAACCGTTATCTATAGGGAGGACCTAACTGGAGGGCCTATGTTGAAGAAAAGGAAAGCTGGTTCTTCCCCTGTTCCCCTTGCCACTGCTTTCAAGTTTTCCTCTTTTTGCTTTATTTTGGAACAGTTGGTGTCTTCTTCCTCGGATCCCACCTCTTTCCTTGATCTTGTCAAATCTTGGGTGGCTGAACTTCAGGTGGATTCGTTCGCGAGGCCTGCTTCGATCTTTCACTCTGAGACGCCCCAACACCGAGGCACTGAAACCGCAATGGGAACCCCTTCACTTGATCTGATATTTCTCTCTCCTCATATTCGATTTCTTTATAAACTGTATTGTATCTTTTATATTATACTGCTCTGCACATCTTTTCGCATCTGGATCCTCAACCAACGAGCGTTTCAAAGGCAGTTTATCCCCCGACGGTTCTTCCATTTTTGTATGTATATTGCTGCTTCTTCTCTACCATAATGTTAGTTCTTGCTTGGAATACGCGTGGTTTTAACAACAAGTTTACTCAAAACTGTCTAGCTTTCCATGTTACTAAATATAAACCTGATATTATTTTTCTCTATGAAACCAAGTGTGTAGATCATGCATGTTTATATGCATGTTTAAGGCTTAAACAACCTTTATCTTCATATAACTCTGTCAGCTTTGTTAATAGTGTAGGGTCAAAAGGTAAAAAAGGTGGCTTGTGGTTGTTAGCCCTCCATTCCACTCCCATCTTGAAGCAGGAAAAATTCACCAACATGATTGCGGTGCTTATTAGTACGAATGATAATTTCAAATTTTGGTTGATATGCATTTATGCCCCCCCTCAACTGGCTGAGGGTCACTTTTTGGAAGGATTTGTCGGACTTCCTTACCTCCCTCAGTGAGCCATTTTGCTTGTTCGGGGATTTTAATGAAATTCTAGACGGATCTGAAAAGATTGGGACTCAATTCCACCCCACTCATGGCACTCAGTTACTCCGGGATATCATTTCCTCCTCTCTCGATGATGTTAGATTTAATGGACCTAGATTCTCGTGGACTAACAAACAAAAACCACCCAAGCTCATCAAGGAATGCCTAGACCGAGGTCTAGCTCAAACCTCTTGGTTCTCCAATTACCCTGATGCCTTAATTACTAAACTCTCTGCTCTTGGATCTGACCATAACCCTCTCCTCCTCTCAACCTCGGGGTCTAGACCTAGTTATAAAAAAAAAATTTCCCTTCCAAGATGCTTGGACTTTTCATCCTGAATTCAAAAATTTCTGCAATAATATGTGGAACCTCTCCCTGCAGGAGCTAATTACAACCAAGCTTACTTCTTTGGCCAATTCCCTGAGAACTTGGAACATAAACACTTTTAGTCAAATATCCAATCTCAAATCTCAGCTCTTTGACCAATTCTTTGTTGGTTCTGAAAAGTGTAACCCTGATTCTGAGCTGTTGTGTAAGATTCAGAAGCAGGCCGGGTGGATTTTTGACGCTAAAGAAGCATTCTGGATTAAAAAGTCTTGACATCTTTATATCAAGGATGGAGACCGAAACACCAAATTCTATCATGCGATTGCAAAGACCAATCTCAGGAAAAGAAGAATCAATTTTATTGTTGACCCTTTGGGGAATAAAGTGGAGGATCCAAAAGCCATGGCTCATTCCTTTGCTTCCCACCTAAAAGATATATTTACCACCTCAAATCCCCTGGAGGCCGATTTTATTGAATGCTTATTTCCCCAGGTTATTTCTGTGGATGATTCTGAAATACTTTGTTTACCCCCTTCATTGGAGGAAATCAAGAAAGTCGTTTTTTCTTTGGGGTCCTTTGAAAGCACCCGGAATGGACGGTTTCCAGGCTTTTTTTTTTTCAAAAATGTTGGGATCTAGTAAGCCCTGACCTCTTGAGATTGGTTAATTCCTTTTTTATGGATGGGTCCATCCCTCCCGGACTCAACCATACTCTTGTTTATCTGATCCCCAAAAAAGATAATGCTGCTTCTGTTGATGATTTTTGACCTATTAGCCTATGTAATGTCACGTATAAAATTATTTCTAAACTGTTGGCTAATAGACTCAAGGGTCACTTAAACTCGGTTATCTCCCCTTTTCAAGCTGCTTTCATGCCTGGTAGACAAAATTTTGATAGTGTCATTGTGGCCCAAGAAATCTTTCACTTCCTCAATCATACCAAAGGGAAGAAGAAATTTGCTGCTATCAAAATTGACATGTCAAAGGCTTATGACCGTATCGAGTGGGGCTTGATAACTTCCCTGTTCAAATTTCTGGGATTTGGTGAGAAGTGGGTTTCCTTAATCAACAATCTAATTACCTCTACCAGCTTTTCCATTAAGTTGGATGGGAGTCCTTTTGACAATTTCAAGGCTTCTAGAGGGATACGACAGGGATTTCCTCTTAGTCCCTATTTGTTTATTGTTGCAATGGAAGCTCTTTCTAGATTACTTACCACTTATCAAGATCTTAACTTGTTCCAAGGAATCAAAATTTCTAGGGCAGCTCCTGAAATATCCCACTTATTTTTTGCTGATGATATATTCATCTTTTGTCGTGCTGAATAGGAATATCTCTTGACTATCAAAGCTATATTGGATCTTTTTCTGATCTATCTGGTCAAGAAATTAATTTGAAAAAGAGTGCAATCCACTTCAGCAAAAATGTTCCTACCATTGAGAGGCGTTCTCTTTGCTCTCTTCTGGGTATTTCTGAAATGTCTAAAGATTCTACGTATCTGGGTACTGACCTGTTTCATTGTAGGTCCAAAGTAAAAGATCTTAATGGGATAGTAATCCGGATGCAGCACAAATTGGCAACCTGGAAATCCAACTGTTTGTCTTTTGCAAGACGTTCGATTTTGATACAATCGGCTTTAGCTGCTACCCTGACCTATCTCATGAATTGTTTCTTATTTCCTCTTAAAGTGTGTCGATAAATTGATTCAATTTGTCGCAATTTCTGGTTGGGTAGTTTTGATGGTAAGAGAAAGCAGTCTTGTTGCATCTCCTGGGATAAGATGTGCCTTCCCAAAGCTTATGGCGGCTTGGGGTTTAGAAAAGCCGGACATCATAACAAAGCTCTCATCATGAAACTGGGATGGAGGCTTATTACGGATACCTCGTCTGCTTGGTCTAGACTTCTCAAAGCAAAATATTTCTCAAAGAAATCCTTTTTCAATCCCACCTATAGGAAAACAAAGGGATCATGGGTCTGGAATAGCATCGCCCAAATCATTCCGAATCTTGAAAAATTAGTCACTAGGAAAATTGGGAATGGTAAGACCACTTCTTTTTGGACCGATAGATGGCTTCCTTCTATCCCTGGAAACCTTTCAGCTCTTTCTTTAATCTCTCTAAGGACATGTGTTCCCATCCTGTTGAAAAGTATAGGTTGGTTGATAGTTGGAATGTCGACTCATTGAATCAAGCTTTACCCCCACATATCCTTTCTCAACTATCCTTAATCAATTTCTCTAATGACAAGGATAGTTGGTGGTACACGAATTCCAAAACGGGCCTTTTTAGCACTAAATTGGCTACCACTGAGTTGAGCTCTAATAATAAGAATAATAATTTGTTTAGCATTGCTTGGTGGAAATTCTTTTGGAAACTAAAAATTCATCCTAAATTTAAATCTTTTTTTTTAATTGGTGTGTTCTGAATGCAGGACTCCCTGTCAAGGCTTCTCTTTCAAAATGGTTTCCGATCGATCCCTCCTGCGCTCTATGTGGAAATTGTGCCAAATCATACTGGCACTTATTCATATCTTGTGATTGGGCTAAGCATCTTTGGGTAGCGGGACCTCTGGGTCTGAGAACTGAATCTTTGGCCACCCCAAATCTCCAAGAATTATGGCTTTCTATCTTTTTCAATAACAGTTTCGATAAACAATCCTTAATTTGGTTTTTTAGTGTGTTTATGATCACCTGCTACTTTATATGGAATTCCCAAAACAATGCTGTGTTCGGCACAGAAAATCCTAATCCGATACGGGTTATGAAGTTAATAATGCGTTACTTATCTGACGTGAAGCTGTCCCCTCCCTAAATTTCGTCCTCCAATGTAAATAATGATCATAATATATTCTTGCCAATATCAAAATTCTGTGGCTTACCAAAGCTAGATTTTGATGTCTTAATTTGTGCAGGTTACCACATACCCGGATTGAGTACTGCTGGATGGTCTTATATTTTTTTGACAGGAGGAATATTTACCTTTTTTGTTGCAGGTTTCCAGTGTGCTACTTCAGAACTGGAGCCAGTTTTATATAGTATTTGGTCTGGTTTGAATCATGCGTCAGCTTTGGGGTTGAAGATTCAAGAAGTATGGTGTTCCTACTCTATGATCACTAATGTTCTTCCATCTCCAACCAAATCAGCCTGGCCTTGGCAGCATATAAAAATTCTGTTTTATATTTCGAACATATACAGTCATGTTAACTTTATATATCAGGGGGAACCTTTTTGTATAGCTCTAGCTTCTAACTTGGCCCGGCACGCATAGGCCAAGAATACTGTGTATACTTCCTTATCTTAATGCAGTTTTTCTTTCTTTTGTCACCAAAAAAAAAAATAATAAAAAAATAGCATCGAGACCCTTTTCTATCGTTTCCTGGAAAGATCTACTAGAGGGGTTAGGCTCGACAATTATTGCTTCCAATAAAATATCACACTCTCCAAGACATGTGGAATCAGCAGGGCCACTCACCAACGTACTCGGCTCCTGTCTAGCAGTCTGCCCGGGCTGCACGTGCAACGTCGGACACAATGAGGCGTGAACAGATCGCCTCACCCCTAACTGAGAGCTTTGCCCGAGCAGGGGTGAGGCGGTTTTTTCACATCTCACCAAGTGCGACGCTGCACATGCTGTCCGGGCAGGGTGCTGGACAAAGTCCTTTTTGTTCACCAACTGTTCTTGTTTTACTGAGTCAAATAGGAACCGACCCTTCAGGATCGTGGAGTGATTTTTCTCTTTACATACGCTCTTTACCTGACATGTGTTAAAAAACATAATTTAAAATTGACAAATTAATAGTAAAATCCACATCACCTGACACATGGCATTTAAACAATGTACTTGAAGTGATTTAATCTTTTGACCAATTCACCTACGTACGTGAAGATTTCTGTTATGTGCTTAATGGAGTTATATCTATTATATGGGCGTTAGATTGGCCATGGTATCGTTCACTTGCAAAACCGATATGATATCGGAATGGTTTAGTTGTATTGGATAAAATTACCCCTGATATTCTTTATAAAAATGAGTTTTTTTGACCATTTTACCTCTTGTCCGTATCGTGTCATTGATGCGATATCGGCACAGTATTGAGATCGGCTACATGCAAAACCAATATCTATTGCCCGATACTTAGAAACATGATTGGACCAACCTAGTATAGAATAGGTTAAAATGCTCAAACATGGGTGTAGTGTTCACGGTATCGGTCACCAGTGATACTAAGATCTATACCGATATATCGATTATGGCCGATATCAATACGAATCTTCTGATACCCCTAATCCAATACTAATACCTAAAACCTTGAACTCAACTGTGATCCAAAATGAGCTCGGCTAGGCCAGGCTTAACCTCAATTTGGACAAAAATTAACTATCAATTTTCGAACCCAGGGCCCACTTGCATCCTATACAATTATGGGAAAAGGAAAAAAAAATGCACGCTATTAATGTGTACTTCTTTCTCACATTCTCTCTCTTAATTAAATATACTATGTTACTTCACGTTATTGGCTTGACGTCTATGATGACAACAGAAAGACAAAAATAATTATTTTGAGGCCGGGGAAAGGATGTTATGGGTGGATAAAGATCCTCTCCAATTCTTTAATCTGACAATTCTTGGCAATACCACCTTCATTGTGCGACACGTGGTGTTTAAAGATCCTACGGTGGAGATTGAATTGCTCCAATTCATGAAGCCCAACCCGAATTGGAATATGGATCATCTCAACCCGAGTGGATTGTAAACCCTAGAACGCAGAAAGGAAAAACACTTTCAAACCGCCCTCTCTCTCTCTCTCTCTCTCTCGGTTCTCTCGGTTCATCTCCTTCCCTCCTTCCCACCATTGGAGAGGTTCAAGGTCTGAAACCAGGTCTCAAAACTGACTCGAAAACGCATAAATTACTTGAACCCCAGTATCAATCTCCAGTAATTTTTTACTGGATATCATCCATGTATCAATCTCAAATCGAAATCAGAAATCAACAAGACTGAGATTTCCCTCCAAACCCTATTCGATTCTCGTTTTGGTTTTTGGTTCTCTTCTCTCATTAGCAAGTGTTTTCAGTTCCATAGAACACCTGCTGGCATGTACACATCACCGCACGACACATAGAGGTTCAAGAGTGAATTTTGAACATAAATATCATTGAGATGACCTATATATTTGAGGATCTGGGAATGAATAGATCGGCCCTGGTCAAGGTATCTGAGGTCGGAGAGATTTAAGAAGGAAGGGGAAGGTGAAGTGATTAGGAGAAATAGAGGCATTGAACATGCGAGTGTAAACAGAGACGGAGGTTTGGGGAGAATAGGAGTGAGAGAAGGCCCTGATGAGGGAGTTGCAGATGAATACATGTGGTTTTCGGATTTGATTGAAGAAGAGGAGAGTGGAGTTCAGAAGACCTAAAGAGACCCCCAAAACGATGATCAAAAAGACACCTCCATTGAAGGAGGTGGATCTTTTGATTTTTCTGTTTCGATACCCTCTAATTAAAATTTGTTTTTCCTTTCGTGGGTCGAGGCTTTTGATATGAGTTCTTCTTGTGATTTCTTTGAAAGGTTTATCAATAGTATAGGCCGTATAGCTTTGAACCATTGACTGCTTGTTTAGCTGTAAATTACCTGGATCGATTCTTATCTGAGCATGAAATTCCGGTAAGTTATCCTGATATCTGTGCTCTGAACGATGAAGATGGGAAGAATGATTGGTTGTTGGAACCAGAAGAGAAGGGGAATTTGGGATGCTATGGAGGTGGGGAAGATGAAGATGGGGTTGGGTTGGAGGGAAGGAATCGAGAGGGAACAAGGGTTGGTGAAAGATCCGACGGTGGTGGTGGAGTAGAATGGGGGTGGAGGTCGGGAAGTGGGAGTCGCAAAGGAGGAGGAAGTGAAAGATGGAGGACATTCTACTCGGGTTGAGATGATCCGGTTGTTAAAACGGGTTGGTAGAGCATGCATGGTACAAAGTAATCACCACCATACGATCATTTTGTGCCACGTTTCATGCAATTAAAGTGATATTACCAAGAATTGCCAGATTAAAGAATTGGAGATGATCTTTATCCGTTATGGGTTGGGGTGGACTTAAGCCAAAGAGGCACCCATGGTAGCATGGAGCACAAACAAAACAGGGAGGTAAAGGGCAATGAAACACAAGCATAGATCCAAAAGCTTAATAGTTTGGTTCAAACTGGCCCAATGCAAAATCAAAATTGATCCAACTCGAGTACTTTACACCTGTAAAGTCAATAGCTCAGGAAACATCATTAATTACTTTGTCTGTTGATATAGCACTTCAAAATCACACTCTTATCTAAAATTCCATCAATTTTAATTACTATTTATGAGAAAAATAATTTTACCTTAATATTTCTATCTAAAAAAATTCGTACCAGTATGTCAGTCTCAATCTTCCCAATAATCCCACCCAGCCTTCCCCTCTAAAACAAATACAACACTATGCCAACCCATAAAAAAAAAAAAAAAAAAAGGCATGAAAGGCTAGAGGGATATGTAATAAAGTCTGTTGACTCAAAATATCTTCTCCCAAAAACAAATATGAGAACCCATCGAGGAGGAGGCATGCATGTAAGGCCAGAGGAGTTGTACGGAATCTTCCTAAACCAAGTACGACATCATGGAATGGGAACCCATCAAAAAGAACGTCTCACATACGGATAGAGTACACGCGCCCCTTTATAATGCATCCAATATTCCTCGTACTTTCTAAGCGGTTTAAAATTTGACGTACCACCCTTCAATATTCCACGTACCACCCTTGCTTTACACCCCAAATGTTCGATAGGTCCAATCCGTTACACACCACCGTTAGATGCCAAGATTTTGACCATTTTACCCTTTACTTCATTTTCTTAAATCTGAAAAGATTTAATTACCCTCATTTATTTGTTGCCCTAAACTAATTAAAAATGATCATTTTATCCTTTGTTTTATTTTTATAAATAAAAAGATCTAATTGCCCTCACTTATGTATTACCCTAACCTAGTTTGAAAAGACTATTAATTATTTTTTTACCCTTGAATCTAAAAACCCCCAAATCGATCCTCTTCCTCGCACCACTCTCTTCCTCACATGACCTGCAATCCCACGCCCGTCCCCTCTTGTCCTGTTCTTCTTCTTCATCTCCGGCCGGCCAGTGAGTGACTCTCCATCAAGTCAATATATTCAGTAACCCCTTGCTCACTTCCTCTTCTCCGTTTCGTCTTCTAGGTCATCATCAACTGCTCTTTAACAATACCCAAAGGAGTTTACCAAAATAACAATACCCAAGGGAAAAAAAGAAATTTTCTTGCGCTGTAGTTTAGACAAAAGGTGCTTTCTTTGAAACCAGAGATTCAGTCTTACAAGGTTGTCAGAGTTGCAACTTCAACCAATAAATTTGTGTTAAATTTAAACCATGGAAGACAAATACAAAAAGTATGCTTCCACTGCTTTGTTTGAACGATTTTTCTGTTTTAGGGTTTTTGGTACAAAGTGATGGGAAGGTAACAAATGGTAAAACTTCTATGGATGGAAGAAGATGAGCAAAATTGAACAACATAAGCTACTCTACGATTTTAAGCCACCGTAACAAAGGGTAAACGATCTTCTACTCAATGTCGTATCGGAGTTAAATCAAATGTGAATGAAATAACCACTGAAAGAACAATTTAAATTGAGGAAGGAAGAAGAAACAGTCTCCATAGAGGTGGTTAGGGAAATGACTGCAAGAAGGAGAAGGGAAAGCAGGGTTTAAAAGTCTGGAATCGGAATTTTTGAAGAAGAATTCCAGTCCTGGTCGCTTGAAGGAAAGAAGGGTTGCAACGGCTTGTCCCTTGAAAGAAGAATTCCTCACATGGGTTTCTTGCTTTGGGCATAGGTAATTCGCCATTAATTTGTGTTTGAAGCTTCTTGATTGGAAGAAGTCGAAGATATGATGATTTGGGGAAGATGAGGGCATTTTGGGGTTTTTAGGAACAA
The DNA here is from genome assembly GCF_018873765.1 of Telopea speciosissima. Taxonomy (NCBI): domain Eukaryota; kingdom Viridiplantae; phylum Streptophyta; class Magnoliopsida; order Proteales; family Proteaceae; genus Telopea; species Telopea speciosissima. The sequence continues at coordinate 1,454,424 of NC_057917.1, read as the reverse complement.
ATATTTAGGGGTAAAATAGTCTTTTCAAATTAAGTTAGGGTAATACATAAATGAGGGCAATTAGATCTTTTCATTTATAAAAATAAAACAAAGGGTAAAATGGTCATTTTAATTAGTTTAGGGCAACAAATAAGTGAGGGCAATTAAGTCTTTTCAGATTTAAGAAAATGGAGCAAAGGATGAAATGGTTAAAATCTTAGCATCTAACGGTGGTATTTAACGGATTGGATCTATTTGGCATTTGGGGTGTAAAGCAGAAGTGGTACGTGAAATATTGAACCGCTTAGGGGGTACGAGGAATATCAGGTGCATTATAAGGGCATACGTGTGCTTTACCCTAAACAAAAAAAAAAAGGCATGAAAGGCTAGAGGGAAATGTAATAAAGTCTGCTAGCTCAAAATATCTTCTCCCAAAGACAAATATGAGAACTAGGGGTGTCAATGGGCCGTTTCAGGCTGGTTTCGGTTTTGATGTGACTTTTATAGAAATCAAAACCAAACCATTAAGAAATGTTCGATTTCGATTTCGGTGCGGTTTGATTTTGTGTCGGTTTCGGTTCATGATAACGGGTTGATATCGGTTTGGATTCGATTTGGTACCAGTTTTATATAACTAGTAAGGTCCAATAAGTACTAATTTTTTTTCTCTTTCTCTTTTAAGTACATAAAATATTTCAAATACAATGCATCTTTGTATCCTATGTCCTATGGCCTATGGATACAATTGGTTGGGTAATCACTAACAAAAGATATGAGATAAAGTGAGAAACTATCACAAAACATTTAGGGGGCAATGAGGCATTAGGCATTTATTGATTTATTTATTTATTGGGTTAGGTCGATTCGATTTGGGTTCGGGTCTAATGGTTCGGACTACCGATGTATCATTGGGCTAGCCCAAACCAAACCAAATAGTTTGCTTCTCTGAATCTACAAACCGAATCCGAATCATTAAGAGTTTGATCCGGACTCATTCGAATTGGTTCGAACCGATTTGGTCGATTCGGATTGGATATTAGCACCCCTAATGAGAACCCATCGAAAAAGAGACATGCATGTAAGGCCAGAGGAGGTGTACGGTATCTCCCTAAATAAAGTACGACATCATGGAGCGGAAATCCATCAAAAAGAAAGTCTCACATAGGGAGGACGATTATTATAAATTACACAATTATAGAAACAAAAAGGCCCGCGAGACACCATGCTGATAAAGTAATTTTTTGTCACATCAGTCATGGCCAGAGGTCAGAATCTAGAGTACAGTAATTTGAAAGATACTACTACTGCCCCGACATATAAAGATGCTAAAATATTCTTTTCACATCTACTTGTCTTTATTCATCATTTTCTTTCTTTGGCTTGATTATTTTCTTCATGATAATCATTGATGGTTTTCCCTCACTTTTTTTCTCCCACAATTCACAGACAGACTATGTGGCGTAGAAGATAAGGTATTGGCCACTAGACTCAAAGGACTTTTGACCCAAATCATTTCTCCAGTTAACAACATCTTTTCGGCAGACAGTGTGGTCAAATGCCACTCCTGAGTTTAAAAGATCTTGTATTTCTACGGCCTTAGAGCGTAACACTTGCTTATGGATAAGAACTCTTTTCACCAAAAAAAAACAAAAAAAAAAAAAAAACTCACAAACAGATAGATGTGAAACATCGGGACCGTTTTCTATCGTTTCCTAGAAAGATCAACTAGAGGGGTTAGCTGGAAAATTATCACCTCCAGTTTGCTGATCGGCCCAGTTCCCCAATTCCTCTAATAGGGAGATGATGGATCCCACCCGAGCAGGGTGTTTGGGCATGGGTAGAGAGGTCATTTCAGCCCCCCCTTTGTTAGAGAAACTGGGGAACTAGGCCGATCAGCAAACTGGAGGTGATAAAGATCCGGGGTTAGGTTCGACAAGCATTGCTTCAAAAAAATATCACACTCCCCAAAACAAGTGGAATCAACAGAACCACTCACCAACTGTTGTTGTTTTCATGACTCAAATAGGAACCAACCCTTAAATATCGTGGAGTGATTCTTCTCTTCACATACACTCTTTATATGACATGTGTTAAAAAATATAATTTAAAATTGATAAATTAATAGTAAGATCCACACCACCTAGGATTTTTCTCCTCTCAGGTTCCTAGATCTATAAGTTCTTGTAAGTACCCCTCTAAAAAGTTGACACATGGATAAGTAACAGGCAACGGTTATTTTTGAATCCTCTTAAAAACCCACCTAACCCTAACTCAGTCGGGTTTCACTGTTCGGGTTTCCTCTCTCACACCGCCCTCTCTCACTGACCCAACTGTTTCTCTCCCCTCCTCTCTCTCTCTCTCTCTCTCTCGTTGCTGGAGTGTTCTAGCAACGGCACGACGGTAGTGCAACGAAGACTAGTATCTAAGGTTATGAAGAGAGCTTACTGTGAGAGATGCTCATCGTTTGGGATATCGTCCCTGCTTGGATTTCAGCCAGGAGAATCAACGGTACAGTGTTGGGATTGTGAAGGATCAGACCAAGTATTTGATGGTTGTGGTTTCTGGTGTTATTGCAAGTGAACGTTATTTGGGGGGATGAAAGGTAAAGACAGAGTGAAAATTCATAGCTCAGATAAGAATTAGTGGAAAAAATGGTTTTCTAAGATCTGAAATACAATCGATTTAAGAGTCCTGTTCTAGTGTTCCTGTTCAGATTTTCAAATCCTGGTTTTCTAAGATCTGAGTTGTTGAATCTGATTTTTGTTGCGGTTTAAGATTTCATATCATTGTTTATTCACCAATCAGATCATCATTGGTTTACTCTTTTGAATCCCTTACATCCTGCAACTGATTTCTCAATCCTATCTAGGTTTCAAGAATCTAACTTCAAGTACGATGTTTCTAGATTATTTACCTTACTGAAAAGACCCTTCGACCAGAATATCTTCCATATTTGATTTGTTTCCATTGAGTTTTTAAATATCTTTTGAATCTGGGTTTTATCCCTTACCTGCGATTCTGGTTTCATTTGGGTTTTTGAACTGATAGAGTTCTTATTTTATCAAACCGGTAAAGGACTAGATCAGTGGAGAGGGTGATCAAAGTCAAGCACAGATGAGCTTATAGGCAACCAATATCAAACATACAGATTCTGGTGGGCTGTTTGTGTAAGGGTATTTATGTAATATTCCTTTATATGTTTTACTATAATCCTACTTGTATTAATGCCCAGGCTGTGAGGGGCAATCTAGTAATTAGCCCATCTGACCTAAACCCTAGTTTTCCTATATATACTAGCTGGAGGCAGCAGTCTGGGTATTCCAAACTAGATACTCAGGGTGTAATGCTTTAAGCAACCTTGTGCTTAAAACCCTAACCCTAACAATCTTAAAGCATTATGATTTTTATTTCTCTGTGATCTAGATCGACTTTGGATTTCGGATCAACATTCGGCTTTGGTGATTGATCGTTTTTATTTTGAGAGATCAACGTTAGTACATCTCACTTTTGGTTTGTTGATCAATTTGCGTGATCGGCTTCGGCTTTGATTTATCATTCACAAGTGACAGATGATCGATTTGGTCTCAGATTCATTGTTATGATCGTGCATTTGATCATGCGGGTTTGATCGTTTTGTGTTTTCTTAGCCTGTGCTTTGAAAATCGGACCTGCAGAAGGTAATAAGAGTTTTGTATTCTCAAAACTTTTGATCGATTGATTTTATTTTAATAAAAAAAAAAACCAAAAAGGTGGGAAAGCATTGATTGCTCTGGAAAGAGTTTTGTCATTATTCAAAGTTCATTAATTTCATTCACAGTCCACTTCTCTCCTTGATTTGATTAATTATTAAAAAAAAAAAAAAAAAAAAGGAAAGGAGAAAGGGACAAGGAGACTTTGGATGAATGTTTCCGAATGCTTTTCACAAAAAGCACTGATTGTTACCAAAAAAAAAAAAAGGGAGCCAAGAAGGGAAAGTGCAATTCTTTGACTTCGGTTATCACAATCGTACAAAGGGAGAGTACAGTTTTTTTGCTTCGGTTATTATAACCGTACGGCATCATCAGTGATCAACACTTCTATCGACCAACATTAGTGTGCACGTTGTGAGCGTCGACACCACTGCAACTCCGCGATCTTTTTCTTCGTCATCTAAATTCAGGGTTCTCCATCTCAGGTGTGACTGTTCCTTGAGCATTTATTTTTTTTTATTTATTTGAACTTTTGTTTGGGCATATAAACAAATCACTTAATATGGAGAAACACGCTGCTCCAATTGAGATGATCAAATTGGAAAGTTTTAGTGGCTCGAGTTCGCTTCTTGGAAAAGGAAGACTTAGTTTGGATCAAGTACCTTAATATTTTCTACATCGTAGTAAATACTTTTTCCGATTGTACGGACTCTAATCAAGCCCAATGGATAAGTGATGAGGACTTTTGCAAAGACTACCTATTGAACTCGCCTGTCGATAGGTGCAGAGACCTATAGTAAATATGAGTCTCGCAAAAGAGATTTGGGAAAACCTAGAAGCCCAATTCAAAAAGGAGGAGGACCTATCAAAACTCACTTGGTTGACAAGTTTATGGACTTCAAGTTTCAAGAAGATAAGGAGATACTTCCACAAGTAACAGACTTTGAGAACTTGAGAACAAAATTGAACCAAGAAAACATCCCCGTTGTTGATGCATTCTTAGTGGGTGCAATTATCTTTAAGTTACCCTCTACCTGGCATTCCTTTAAAACTGAGATGCACAGAAAGAAAACACAAGTGGGGCTGGATGATCTCAAACGGTTCATTAGAATCGAAGATGAGAACAGAGCCAGAATAACTTGGAGATGGTGAAACAACAACAGTATCGCCAATTTGGTTTCACAACCCAAGAAATATCCTAGGCGCTCCAAGCCACCTAAGAAAGAACCCCAACAGTTGGAGGCCAAAAAGCCTAATTTTAAAAAGAGGAGCAAGTGTCGCAACTGTGGAAAGTGGGGTCACTATGCATCTAAGTGTAGGGGTCCTAAGAAAGGGAACACTGACACACCACAGAAGGAAGTTCATATGCTGGTGGACAAGACTGAGCCTACTAACTTTGTTGCCATGGTTGGCAAGGGTAAGGGGTTGGCCAGTACATCTTCAGATTGGTGGTTAGACTCTGGAGCGACTTGTCATGTTTGCAATAGCAAGGACCTGCTCACCGATGTTGTTCAAGTAGCGTAGATCACATCAGCAAAATGGAGACGTCGTGGAAGTGGCTCAACAAGGGACAGCGAACTTGGTTTTATCATCAGGTAAAATATTAACTTTGAAAAATGTTAAAATCTTTCCTGGTTTTGAAAAGAATTTAATTTCCATTGGAATTTTGCTTGATGCTAGCATGTCTATTATTTTTAGTAGTGGTAGAGTAACATTGTCTGTTAACTCCTTTTATTTTGGATGTGCTTATAATTTGAATGGTATGTTTAGGTTGAGTTTAGCTAATGAGACAATAAACCAGGTTAACCATAATTTACTTGATCCCAAAATATTACATTGTAGGTTAGGACATGTGAACTATAGGAAAATGCTCAAACTAGCTAAAACTCATAATTTACCATTAGACACTTCAATTAGATTTAACAGATGTGAAGTGTGTGCTCAAACTAAAATAACTAGAAAACCGTTGACCGGTTTCTAGGAGCACTCAACTTCTTGAACTTATACATTCGACATTTGTGACTTTAAAAGCTACACAACTAGAGGAGGTCGGAAGTATTTGATAACATTTATAGACGATTTTTCTAGATATTGTCATTTATACCTTTAAAATCTAAAGATGAAGCTTTTGAAAAATTTAAAATTTTCAAGAATAGGGTAGAAAATCGATTGAACTTGAAAATTAAAAGATTTAGAAGTGATAGGGAGGAGAATACAAATTGACAGAGTTCAAGGAATTCCGGCCTCTGCAGCATAATCCTTGAAACTACTCGCTCCTTACTCACCTCAATCAAATGGCATAGCCGAAAGAAAGAACAGGACGTTAACGAGAGATGTTAAACTCCATGTTATTGACAATGGGTATGCCCTCTTGCTATTGGGGAGAAGCAGTGTTGACTGCAAATCACATTCTAAATAGACTACCACATTCAAAACTGACTTCTACACCTTATGAACTATGGCATAATCATCCCGTAGATATGACACTCTTAAGGTTTGGGGTCGTAGCTTATGTTAGGATACAAGACCCTAGGAGACTTAAGGTGGGAACTAGAACAAACACTTGTGTATATCTTGGTTGTGCGAAGACAAGGTCACAGATCGGTTTTTGGATCTATCAACCAATGTGGTGATAGAATCTAGGGATGCTATATTCTTTGAGGATAAATTCCTTAGAGATAAAGGCCTCGACCTTGCCTGGTTTGGATCAAGTGGTTACTGAAATCACCTTTGGAATCAACCAATTGTTTCTCGACACTACTCCCACAATGCTCCTTGAATCGAATCTAGAAGAGTATCTACTAGAGATCGAGTACCCAAGAATTTTGGTGAGGATTTTGTGACCTACCATTTAGAGGCTGATCGATCCACCTATAAGGAAGCGATGAGATCTAGGGACTCCCTGTTATGGAAAGAAGCCATTGATGAGGAAATGAGCTCTTTAATGCGTAATGAGACCTGGCACCTTGTTGATCTCGCCTAGAGGGGCCAAGACAATAGGGTGTAAGTGGGTATCAAGAAGAAACTTAATCCGGATGGGTCTATAGCCAGGTATAAAGCACGATTAGTAGCTAAGGGCTATAAACAGTGAGAGGGATAGATTATTTTGACATCTACTCTCCGGTCTGTCATTTGGCAACAATAAGGATTCTTCTTGCCATAGCATCTATTGAGCACTATGTTGTGCATCAAATGGATGTAAAAATGGCTTTCCTTAATGGAGACCTAACAGAAGAAATCTACATGAACCAACCTGAAGGGTTTGTCATGGAAGGTTCTGAAAAAAGAGTTTGTAAATTAAACAAATCTCTCTATGGTCTTAAACAAGCACCTAAATTGTGGCATGAGAAGTTTGACAAGACAGTAAAGAGCTTTGGTTTTCAAACCAGCAACTCGGATAAGTGCCTTTATTTTTTGTCTGAGTCAAACAAGGTTGCGATTATTTGCTTGTATGTAGACGACATGTTGATTCTAGGTTCTGATCTCTCTGTAGTGAGTGACATTAAAGAAACCTTGTCCAAAGAATTCAACATGAAAGATCTTGGTGTGGTAGACACCATTCTTGGGATGAGAGTAAGTTTCAGTGAGCAAGGGATCACCCTTAGTCAGACTCATTACATTGAGAAGCTACTTTCTAGCTGGGGATACAGTGATTGTAGACCGATTGAGACACCCTATGACTATAACAAACGGTTGAAACCTAACACAGGTGACACCATGAATCAGTTAGATTATTCTAAACTGATTGGTAGTCTCATGTATGCAATGAGTTGCACTAGGCCGACATAGCCTTTACTTAGGCATGCTTGAGTCGCTTCACTAGTAATCCTGGAAAAGAGCATTGGGATGCCCTATCGAGGCTGATGAGATACCTTAAGGGTACTCAAGGTTATGCTTTATGTTATAATGGACATCCTCCAACTTTGGAAGGATATTCTGATGCATCTTGGTGCTCAGATTTGGGAGACAGCAGATCCACCAGTGGCTATGTATTTACACTAGGAGGAGCAACGTAGCATGGAAATCCAAAAGACAGACTAGTATTGCTCGTCATCTATGGAATCGAACTTTATGCTCTAGCTTCATGGGAGATGAAGCAGAGTGGATAAAGGATCTCGATCATGGATATTCCATTGAGGAGTTTTAAGTTAAACTCTATATCTATATTCTCGTGATAATCAAGCAACCAAGACGATTGTGAATAACTCACTCTTTAATGGTAAGAGGAGACACATCAGGAAACAAGCTATGCTGAATTATAGAACAGAACAAGGGATTATCACTTTGATTGATGTGAGATCGAAGGATAATACGGCATGCCCTTACAAAGGGATTGAACAAAGATCGAACATTCAAAACTACAGGGGAGATGGGGTTAAAGACCATTTAGTCAGTCTTAACCTAACCCAATATTATTTTGAATTATTCGAATCTCATCTAGCCTTGGTAAGCATTCGGACAGATTTACATGTTTCGATAACTTAGTTAGGTTACTAAGTATGGGGGTTTGTGAAACCATTCCAAACTTGATGGTGTAGCAAATTTTCATGTGAAGTCTCCTTACTTTGTTATTCCACAAAGGAATATGAAAAATGTCTGATATGTTTCAATGATATTGTGCTAGTCTTTATGTCATTCCAAATTTGATGACATGTCTTTCATAGTATGGTGTACCATTCCAAATTTGATGATACAACATAAATCTATGACTGATATGACGAATACAGTATTCCAAATGGAAACATGGTATGGTCATTATGATAGAGACTATATAGGATCGAGTTCTTATAAAGAAACTTGATGATGATGCTTATTGTTTTTGATTTACCTTCAGCTATATATGAAATGTACTAAGTTCTTATTGTTGAACTAGATACTATTGTGCAAATGATTGAATTCATAATATCTTATGAAATTCATATTTGACAAATTACAGAGAATGGCGAAGATGGAGGAGAACGGTTGAATCTGGATCTCGATGAGGATGACTTACTTGATGAGTAAAGTCACATGGATTGCAAGGACTTTTCCTTTTGATTATTTCTTTTGGTTTAGCCACTTGCATGTGGAACTTCGGATTTATTGTTGGGTTTAGTTTTAATCTAAAACCTTTGTTTTATTTCTTGAAGTTTACTTATTTCTTATTTGATTTATTGGATTATTGATATTCAATTTATATTGATTCAATTACTGATTGAACAATGGTTCCTATACATGTGTAATGGATATATGTAGAACATAGGAGGAGATTGTAAGGGTATTTATGTAATATCCCTTTATATGTTCTAATATAATCCTACTTGTATTAATGCCCAGGCTGTGAGGGGCAATCTAGTAATTAGCCCATCTGACCTAAACCCTAGTTTTCCTATATATACTAGCTGGAGGCAGCAGCAGTCTGGGTATTCCAAACTAGATACTCAGGGTGTAATGCTTTAAGCAACCTTGTGCTTAAAACCCTAACCCTAACAGTTTGTACATAGGGGGTTGCCCATTTGAATTCCCACTGATATTAAATAATGAAAAATCACCCTGATTCCTGAACCCTTGCTATTTCGTATGAACAATTGAGAGAGGCTCTTCGTAGCTCATGGGGAGAAGCTCTGGTTTGGCGCAATCCGTCGTCGTCGCTGGAACACTCCGGGTGCGAGAGAGATGACTGAGAGAGGAGAGGAACAATGTCGGTCAGTGAGACTTTTTTTGGTGCAAGTGTCGGTCAGTGAGACAAGAAGGCGTGAGAGAGGAAATCCGAACAGAGAAACCCAACTAAGTTGCGGTTGGGTGGGTTTTTTAGAGGATTAAAAAATGACCGTTGGATGTTACTTGTCCACATGTCAACTTTTTAGGTGGGTACTTATAAGAACTTCCAGATCTGGGAACCTGAGAGGAGAAAAATCCCCCTTGGATAGTCAGCTTTGGTAAAACTAATTATGTATACGTTATAGAGATGAAAATATATACAAGACCCCTTGAAGCCCGCTGATGTGAAGGTGTTGTCGATCTTGGAAGATATTAGACATATCACATCTTACTTGGATGATTGCAGTTTCTCTTTTGTTTCAAGGGCTGCTAATTCTGGATTTTAATCCTCTCCATTTCCCCATCTGTTATTTCTTGTTATTTTCCCCCTGAAAGTGCAACATGTGGCACAAGTAAATCTAACGGCCATAATTCATTCTCTTAATTTTAACTAAGAATTAACCCTGGTTATACCAACCCAGAGCCTAACCCGGGTCAGTGTAACCAAACCAACCCCTAAACCCATGGTTAATTCAGATTCAAACGCACAACCCTATTCTCGTTTTCTCCAAATCTTTCTCTCTCTTGCCTCATTCACACGATTCTCTCAACCTCACCCCCCATCTCGCCGTGTGAAGCGACGGAGACAAGAAGGAGAGTTGGAGTTGCAGTTGTCTAGTGAAGCCGCTGGAGACGAATCCCTCAACCTTGCCCCCATCTCTCTCTGTCAGTATTCCATCTCCCTCCCTCACTCATCCCTCTCACAACTCCTCAGTGGCAACGACGACAGCGACGACGACGGCGACGTCCTCTCTCTCATCCTGCTGCTGCTTTTCGGTGTACTCGTCCTGACCTGAATCTCAATCTCCTCTCTCACTCATGCTGGAAATACTCTCTCGCGCTTCCCTCTCACGAGTCATGACTCCTCAGTGTTCCTGGCGACGTCCTTTCTCAAGCATCCTTTCTCTGTGTTCGAGACGACCCTTCTGCTCTTTACAAATCCTAAGCGAGAAAACTAGTTGTAGTAGATTTCCCATCTTCTTGTTTGATCGGATTCTCTTCCATCTTTCCCTCCCATTTCACAAACCCTAATCGAAATTCGTGTTTCCCTTTTTCTATTTTTTTTCTTACCTTTTCTCTTACCTTCTTTCCCTCCCATTTGAGAAACCCTAAGCGAAGCACAGAGAAGGAACCTATACTCTTTGTCGGTGGGAATTTCATCCTCCTCCATTGGATCATCAAATTTAAAAACTGGGTTTTCAATAGAAAGGCCAGAGGTGAAAAGGGTTCCTCTGCAAAGAGGGCATGTTGAGTTTGGCAGGAGCCAAGTGTCTATACAGTTGATATGAAAAGCATGGCAACATATGGGAAGCAACCTAAGTTTGTCTTGTTCTGAAAGTTCACAGAGGTAAACAGCACAATCGAAGGGTTCTTTTAGACCCATTTTCTCATTGTAGAGGAAAACAGGAAGAGCATATATGAAAACTTGATCTAGACCCGAGTCATGGAGATGGAATAACTATTGTAACTGTCTTTGTAGAGCATCAAGCCTGACAATTCTAGGTATCTATTAGACTGAGAAGTTGATGAGGAAGATGGTTTCTTTGAGGAATCTAACGAGCAGGTGGAGCAAACCAGATATGAAGAATATAACAGCTAAAATAACTATGATTAAAAGAATAGCTGGACTGATTCTTCTACCAGATGACGGTGGGGTTGATCCATTCTGATTATTACTACTATAAGGAAATCTGAATGAGGAATAAGAAGAAAGAGGAGAAATACCAGGTGGAAAGTTACAAGTATCATTTTTTTCCTTGATTTGGGACTGAAACCAAGACATCTGAGGATGTGTAGATGGGACGGACCAAAGAGTCGTCCATGTTCTCATCTTTCTAATATGAAAACCAAAACCCCTCAGAGTAAGCTAAGAAAAAGCATACTTTCCTGCCTTTGAGAGAAAACTAGCTTAAATTTTGTTTCAATTTGAAGGAACTAAAAAGAAAAGATTACCCATTTCTCCCACTAAGATAAGGCCTAATTCATTCAAGCAGATAGTACACAAGAAAGCAAACATTCTTGAGATTTGAGAACAAAACAGTGGCTGGAGAAGGTGTTTCTATGCTAAAATAATGAAATCCAATTCAGGTGTCTCCTTCCCCTTCCCCCTTCCCTGCTGAGAGGCTTCTGCAATTAATCCAGATTCTTCTTCTTAAGCCTGTCTTTGTTTTACCTCATGCCTGTGGCAGCCAGCTTAGTCGATTCATTTAAAAAACTTACAAGGATTACAAAATCTGCTCAAGTGAAAAAGCTTCTTGCATGTAATGATCATCCTCACAATGCTAAACCTGATTTATAGATTGGTTTGTGTGCTGAATTTTTTAGGATAATATTCAAAGAAGTAATGCTTAAGATAGATCAAAGAAAACCATTGAACGCAGTAGATCCTCACAATTACATAATATGTTGTACCAGTGTTTAAACCCAGAATTGAACATCTTGTTCCAGGGAGCCCTAAACTCTACAAACAATGCAACAAACAACATGAATAAGGGTGGGTAATATGGGATCAACCAGTTGAGGATTCAATATTACTGATGTAGTAACTCAAGGACAGAGCAAGGTCTGCTGAATCATATTTTACATAGCATCTTGTACAATGATACATAGGAGAATACAAGGTATCCAATCTGGCTACAGGGTACTTGAGATAGATCAAAGAAAACCATTGAACGCAACAGATCAAAGTTAACTATTCTTGGGCATTGAACACTTGGCAGTGGATCCATTTCATGCAATAAGATTGATCAAAGAGTACTTCAAAATAATGAAGAAAGGGGGGAAAAGCTAAAGACAATAAAAATGAAAAGAAAAATTGTTCTTGAGTCCTAGTGGAATCGAACCACCATCCCATGGGTGTAACCCTACGTGCTCTTCCATTTGAGCTAAAGACTCACCTACCTATATAAACCATGTTAACAAAGGTATATAATAAAAATTTAACGGATCACAAATAATGGATTGATTCAAAGAACAAAAAAATGAAAAACAAATCCAATTCCAACAATCCAACTGAATCATAGGTTCCATAAGCAAGAAACAAATCCAATTCTACTAATTCAATGTTTTACCCAAATAACAAAGGAGAATATTAATGTCAATTTATTATTTGAAAAATGATATACAGGACACATCTGAGATGCAAATTTTGTTTTTAAAAAATAAAAATCTGAGGAGCAAGTTGTTTCCCATCTAAAAACAATTCTCCACTTCATTCCCCCCCAAAAAATATCTTACATGGTTTTACCTGGAAACAAATAAAACCTAAACAAAAAATTGATTAGCTTGTGAGTTAGATTCTGTTGGTGTATTTGCATAACCCCAAAATGTCTTGATGCATAAAGTGTATATTTAATTGATACTCAAGCCTAGCCATTGCATATTATAGCTCAATTATCGATCTCATTTTTCTTGTCAAACCTGATGGTGTAGGAAAATGTGAAAAGGGAAAAGAACAAGCAAAAGCAAAAACACCCTACTCAATAATCGATCTCTATGAATGAACTCAAGAAGAAATACGTACACAATTTCATTCTCCTTCTCTGCCAAGGGAAAACAAGAAAACTCAAAACTCAAAGCAAACTCAGACATTCTCTTTCTCCTCCCTCTCTGCTACAACTGGTTTTCTCGCTTAGGGTTTGGGAAATGGGAGAGAAAGAGGAAAAGAGAATCCGATCGAACAAGAAGATGAGAAATCTACTACAACTGGTTTTCTCGCTTAGGGTTTGTAAAGAGCAGAAGGGTCGTCTAGAACACAGAGAGAAGGATGCATGAGAAAGGGATGAGTGAGAGAGGGAGGCACGAGAGAGTATTTCCAGGGTGAGTGAGAGAGGAGATCGAGATTCAGGTCAGGGCGAGTACACCGGAAAGCAGCAGCAACAGGGTGAGAGAGAGGACATCGTCGTCGTCGTCGCTATCGTCATTGCCACTGAGGAGTCGTGAGAGGGATGAGTGAGAGAGGGTGATGGAATAGTGACAAAGAGAGATGGGGGTGAGGTTGAGAGATTCGTGCTCCACAGAGAGAGATGGGGGCGAGGTGGAGAGATTCGTCTCCGATAGCTTCACACGACAACTGCAACTCCGATTCTTCTTCTCGTCTCCGTCGCTTCACACGGCGAGATGGGGGCGAGGTTGAGAGAATCGTGTGAATGAGGCAGGAGAGAGAAAGATTTGGGGAAAACGAGAATAGGGTTGTGCGTTTGAATCTGAATTAACCATGGGTTTAGGGGTTGGTTTGGTTACATTGACCCGGGTTAGGCTCTGGGTTGGTGTAACCAGGGTTAATTCTTAGTTAAAATTAAGAGAATGAATTATGGTGGTTAGATTTACCTGTGCCACATGTCGCATTTTCAGGGGGGAAATAACAAGAATTAACAAATGGGGAAATGGAGAGGATTAAAATCCGGTAATTCTATAGCAGACTGCCTTGCCATGAGGGCCCTATCCGTTTCGGGGAGAATGGTTTGGCCCAATTCCGATCCTTGGTTATCTAAAGATGTTGTCTCAGAATTCAGGAGTTTTACCCGCTCTCTTCAATAAAGCTTCTTCCAACCAAAAAAAAGAAAATATATACAAGAAATTTCCACTTAAACATATCAATATCATATCCAAATAAGAAAGCTCTAAACAAGGGAACATAATAGTAGACAGTATTACATGCAATACAGGAAACCTTTCCTTTCATAGTTAAAATGAAAGAGATAACATATGAGCAGTAGTAAATTACAAAGACCAAACTCAAACATGCATAGTGAGCCATCGTTCAATTTATTTTACTAGAGTGAATTAATATCTCTATGCAGCCATGCTGTGGAGCACTACAGTCTCAACGGTCAGACAGGGTCCGAACGCAGCAAGAACACCCCACTCAAGCCCTTCACCGGTGGTCTTCAACCCCACTTCGATCGACATCTTCCTCATCTCATCCAATATGAAAAACACAGATGGGTTACTCATGTTACCATACTCGCTACGGATGTGTCGTGCTGCTCGCAGCTTTTCCGGTTTAAGGGAGAGCTTGGACTCAATCTGGTCTAGAACGGTCCAGAAAATTGAGTTCCAATCAGAGATACCCAGTGGCTCAAATGCCTCAACAAGGATCTTCTCAATGTTGTCGGAGATGATGTAGGGAACCTCTTTAAGAAGTTGGATGGTGAGACCAACCTCTCTGAGATGCCCACCAATGGCATCTCCACTGTCAGGGAGGATGGTTTGGGAAGCTGAGACCAGCTCGAACTAGGGCTTCTCAACACCAGGAATTGGGTCAGCCCCAACTATCACTGCAGCTGCTCCATCTCCGAAAAGAGATTGACCCACAAGACTGTCAAGGTGAGTCTCGCTCGGGCCACGGAAGGACACAGCATAGATCTCGGAGCATACTATAAGGACACGTGCACCTTTATTGTTCTCTGCAAGGTCCTTGGCCAGGCGAAGGACCGTACCACCTGCAAAGCATCCTTGGTTGTACATCATGACTCGCTTCACAGTGGATCAGAGGCCAAGGAGTTTGGTGAGTTGGTAGTCTGCTCCGGGCATGTCGACACCACTGGTGGTGCAGAAGATCAAGTGGGTGATCTTGGACTTCTCCTGTCCCCACTCTTTGATGGCGATATCCGCTGTTTCTTTCCCCAGCTTTGGCACCTCAACAACCAATATGTCTTGCCTGGCATCAAATGAAGGCGCCATGAAAGCACAGATGTTTGGGTTCTCCTTGAGGATCTCCTGGGTCAAGTACATGTAGCGCTTCTTGATCATGGACTTGTCGCCTAAGAAAGTTAGGCTGTATTAATTAATTACAAAACCCAACAATGAAAAAATATATATAGGGAGGGAGGGAGGGAGGGGAGAGATATTGTACGTTACTTTTTAGTTAATTAGATTAGATTACTTACAAAGACGCTGTAACTTCTCCTTTAGTTCAGTCATGTGCTCGCTGTTGGTGACTCGGAAGTAGAAGTCCGGGTAAGTGCTTTGTTCGATGCAGTTGGGTGGAGTTGCAGTGCTGATAGCCATCACCGTGGCGGGGCCTGCAGCTCTCTGGGCTTTGCGGATGGCGTCGACGGTCACCATTTTCATCTGGCAGTGAAGAAGCTTATAAGGATTTGTGTTGCAGTTGAGATAACAACTGAACGAACACGAACATATGTTTGCATGGAGAAGAATGGTGTATCCGTATGGTGGACACATATATATAGGAGTCGTCCGGAGTATGGAGGGTAGGTGGAGGGCTATTTATGGGAGTAAAATGACAGTGTCGTCATGACTATGGTCTTTACTAGGAGTGGAGTAGGGCAGGGCAGGGCAGGGCGTAGATAGGTGGCAGGGTATCACCTAATCCTCTGGTTGGTTTTTGTGCCATGTGCCTTATTACTAATAGAGGATGGATTCCTCTAACTATTTCCTTTTATTTTGTTTTCTTATATTATGAAAATTCATGACATATTTTGGTAAGAAATTCATGACATTCCATGTCAAGATGGTTAGGAGTTAGGATAGGTGAACATACATGCTTACTTGCACGTATGTATAGAATGCTTATATGGTCTTCACCCAACACCTGATAATTCATAATTGTCCTTTTCTTACATAGATGTTGAGTAAGAATCGTATGTCTCTAGCCATTGATATGTTCCTATCACCTTAGCCATATCTTCCTCCACGTTATCTACTTGCTCCTCTCTTCTCGTACTCGTACGCACATGGTACATTTTTTGGCTGCTGCCCAGGTTGCAGCCATGTTCCTGCTGCCCCCATCATAGATGCTGACTTGGAATCCTAAAAGGTATTTTGGAAAATATTGACACCTAACATAATATTTATGATTCCATAGGAGAAGGGGATTATTCCAAGTTGACACCTACAATGGGGGATAGCAGGAACATAGCTGCAACCCGGGTAATAGCCAAATTTTTTTCTGCACTCATGGTCATGTTATTGAAAATGTTGAGTTCCCTGGTCCAGGGGCCTCAGGTGTTGATTTAAGACCCATGTCATCTAGCTTCCTTAATTAATAACATTGTTACCCGACTCTTTATCGCCCGATTAGTCTCATTTATAGGCTAATTAATTCGTTCACAGTCCAATTAACATGAGCTTAATTATGTATTGGTAAACCAACCAATCGAATACTAACATGTCCATGCCGGGCTTGCTTACTAGGACCAATTTACTAAATGGTCAATAGTAGTGATCGGTTAAGCCCGAATGAAACTTACCGGGCGAGACCATTTGACACCTCTACTTTTCCAAGCTGAAAGAGGAGTCCTAGGAATCGAAGAGGTCTGACCAGGTCCTCGTACGAGGACCGACCTTGGGACCTCCACACCACCCACATGGAATCAATTGCCCCCTCTGTAGTCCCCTGGATTCTATGCGGGTGGCGTGGAGGTCCCAACGTCGAGATCCGAGTGTGCATACCCGCATACCCTATTATTTTTCTTTCCTAAAGAGAGAGAAGCCAAACCCCAGCCCGGAAATTGGGCCAAGGTCGAAAGGAAACCGTTATTCCAGTTAGAGACTAAGCCAACGGTTATATAATAGACCCCATCATTCGTATTTTGCCACGTGGAATTGATTGTGGTCTAAGTACTCGTATATCCTGCCATGTGTAAAAACGGATTCCACAACCTTTCTATGGAGATCTTCTCGTTACACGTGTCAGTTGCATGCTCTGTAGGTCAAAGTCCAAGGAAGAATACTAATTAATAAGCGTTTCTAGCCTCTCCATTAGAAATGTCTGAAAGTTGCAGAAAGAAAGAGAGAGAGATCGAGAGAGTTTTTCTCAAGAACTCACTCAAGAATCACAAAAATGGCTCAGATGGAACGGATGCAAAGACAAATGGAAAGTCGAACTACACCTAATACACCTACGGTAGAACACCTTCTGAACGGTAACTAATCTCAAACCCTAAACTCCATGGATGGATCTGTATTCTTCTTCTTCTTCTTCTTCTTCTTTTAATGGTTCTCAATTTGGATGCAAAGATGATTTGAATTTGAATAATAATGTGATGGATGGTTTGAATGTATGTTTGTTTGGATTCCAGAAGACAATGGGTGGTCGGCACCAACGACACCGTCGTTAGGGATGTACGAAGAAGATCACGGGGGGCAACATTCGAGGAAATCGGTTCTAGCAAAAGTGAAAGAAAAGGCTAAAAGATTGAAACATACTCTTTCCAAGAAAAAGCACAATCATGATGATAATGCCACTCCTTCATGGGGTGTTAAGTTGGAAGACGAAGATCAAGCAGACGTTGAACCTGAATATTTGGGAGCTCCCAGTAACTAATTAATTACTCTACTACCATCTCTTTCTCCCTTTCTCTTGTGTTTTTTTCTGGTTAGTCTCTTGGTTGTTTCCACGTAAAATGGGCCGCAAATTTTGAGACTAGATCAGCAGCTCCCTGTACGTGAAGGCTTCATGTACGATTTTGTGACAACACGTGTCCTTTTTATTTTCATAAATATCCTTCTATGCTACCATTGAGAGTGTTTAGAGGGACATTTGTGGAAGAAGAAGAAGGACATGTGTTGTCATGAAAATTGTACGTGAAGAGAGGACACATAGTTGTCATAAAATCATATGTTGAAGCAAAAAGGCTCCTGTCCTATAGTGGCGGGAGCTGGAGTGTCCAGCCCAGCAAAACCACAACAAAAACAAGGGTAGGGTGGTCATTTCACATGTGGGCTGTTTTTGGGTGGTTTTGCTGGGCTGGAAACTCCAGCTCCCGCTACTGCAGGACAGGAGCCAAACCCATGTTGAAGAAACACAAGAAAACCACATGTGAAGAGAAGGCACGTGTTGTCATAAAATCATATATAAAGAATTGTCACACTATTGGATCAACTCTTTATGCATAAAGGCTTCACGCATGGTTTTCTGATGATACGTGTCCTTTTGCTTTCATAAATGTTCATCCACACTACCATCTAAGAGTGTTTAAGGGGGGCATTTGTGGAAGAAAAATGACATGTGTATGAATGTGAAAACATACGTCAAGAGTTGTTACATTTCACTTCGGACCAGTGAAAATCTAGAATCTTTTGGTAGCTTTCGCTACTTTATATCCAAAATCTCAAAACTAATGTAAAGGAATTAAGCTTTCACTTTTGAACATTTTATGTCGAAATAATAGAGACTTTTAAGTGAAAATCACTAAGAAAATGTCATTTGATTGTATAAAAAACCATAGGAGAAATGGATGCTTGCCTTGAGATTTTTATGAAAAATGGGAACAAAAATTCTCTCTACTTTTTCTTTCCCCTCTTTCTCATGAATTCAATAGACAGATTTTGGAAATAATGTTCTCTCAATAGTTTTTGCAATGGTTTTTTTTTGACATCCTGTCAACTATGGAATCTATAGATAGATACCTAGTTCTATCACATGGCGAGTCGTATGGAACTAAAATTTTATGGACAAATAAACCACAAAATCCTCTACATACATATTCATATTTCAAATAAAATGCAATTGGATAACAAGCAAAATAAAGAATTAAAAAAAAATGTAGATCCATATATGCTAATAGTTGGACCAGACTCCAGAGAAGGTGCATGTTAATATATGGGTAAGAGATGATCGAATTTGGGTTTGCAATTTAAACATCTCCAATCCAAGACCATTCATTACATATGCAAAGGTGACAATTAATGTGAGATCATCCTTCCACATGATACAACTAGGGGTGTTAAATATAAATTCCATTATGGATTGCATATTCTAAAAAATATTTTTACTTTATAGACTTTTTCTCTCAGACGAAAAACTAGTCAAAGAGTTTAGGAGAAAGTTTTTCTACACTGTGGGTGCAAGAAAAATACTAACTATTTAGGGTTATTAATGTCTATCCCCTTTAGTTTACAGTCGATAATCCCCCTTTACTGTTCCTAATACCCTCTCAACTCTCATACCATCCAAACGGCTTAATCCCTTGACCATGACTGAAGGAAAACCGTCCCCAAGAGTTTAAACGCTCGAGTTTCCTTTTCCATTGTGTTGGGAAGGCATCCGAACACAGTTGAAAGGTATGTGAGGAAAAGGAAAATGTATGCATATTTCACCACACTTCACAAACCCAAATTCAAGCAAATGTAAGGGAGTTTTTGTAAGATGATGAAAACTTTATTGTTGCTTGGGAGATTATCACATAAAAAATATGGGAGAATGTTCTTTGTGCTGCAGGCGTAGGCTGCACCCAGACACATGGGGGTGGGCGTAATGACCACCCTGCCCCCCTGAGTGGCAGGCCCATGTGTCGGGGTGTAGTACAGAGAACATGAACCCAAAAAATATTTATGCGAAGTTGATTGGGCATGTGACCTGAGGTTAGCATATTTTACGAAACCCAACAATTGACACCCCTACTTCTAGCTTTGACCATTAATAACATCTGCTTCTTTCTTTCTTTCTTTCTTTCTTTTCCCATTTATTAATACAGTGTATGAATCGGAGATGGTATCTGAGGCGTGTAAAGAGTCATCAGGGCAGCAACCAAGAGCGAACTCAGTGATCTCTGATAAGCATGTGGTTGCTAACAATATCACCACTCACTGCGAGGAGGAACATGACAAAGACAAAGACAAAAACAAAGACAAAGTACTTGACGACCCAGCTGCCAAAAACAAGTCCTTTACCCAAACGGTAACTGATAAGCTTGCGCCGGCCTGTGCAACCATCACTGCAACGCTCGCTCCGGCTTATGCCACTGTATCTGAAGCTACCAACCTTATCGCTTCCAAAATTCACATCTCCACCTCCTCCAATGCAGACAACACTAACACTAATAGTGTCGGCAGCACCAGCACAAGGGCTGGTTCCAATGAGCACCTATGGGACAAAGGCGTGTCGATGAAAGAGTATCTAATGTATAAACTGGAACCGGGTGAAGATGAGAAAGCCCTTTCTCAGGTGATCGCCGAAGCCATCAGTCCAAGGAAAGCACAGTCCGGTGGTGATAACCGCGAAGTGGGCGTGGTGGGGAAGGTAAGAGGTGTTGTTTCTTCTTTGCTTTGGAGCAATAATGATTCCTCATCATCTGGGTTGACAACAACAACGACGACAGCAAACAATGCATCCACAAATATTCCTGTCTCTACCAATGCTAGTACAGGTGCGATTATGTTCTCATGATCTTCTTCTTGGCTTTCGATATTTTCCTTAATGATCTCTCATGACTCAGGGAGAGTTTTTATGGTTTTAATTCTTGCAGTCCTTGAGGAAGAGGAGAAGACCGAGCCAAGGAGGCTTCAAGCAAACTAAGAGTCTTAAGTCGGACACTTTGCTGTACTAATACAGAAGAACTACAAGACTACAGTACAGAGACTTGCAATATTGGCTGAATTAGGTTCCAATCTTCATGAAATTCTAAGAATATATGTTATGTCTGCCTTTATTTATCTATTCCTTACAGTATTTCCCCAAAAGAATAAATCAGTTCTCAGTTTGCATCTTTAAAAAGAGAATTGCATCAAAGGTGAGTGAATATTTCAATGGGATGGGATGCGCCCAATTTTGTACATGAATCTTAAATGTTCAAGTATAAATTTTGTACATGAATCTTAAGATTATATTTTGGTGGCTAATAGACCATTTTCTCTTTCCTTTTCTTTGGGAGTGTTGTTCCCAGTAGTACAACAATCATAGACTAAGGCGACGTGTGGTAAATGTCTGAACAAAGAACGCCCGTTCTTGACTAGAAATGTTCTTTGGCGTTCATGGTCTAGAACGGCGTTCTGAGACAAAAAATGGCTTTTTGGTAACGGTCTCAAGAACGTCGTTCTGAACGAAAATGATGTTTGGTAAAACTTGTTCTTCCCTATTTGATGTTAATTATAATAATGCCATTTCCTTGTCAATTATACCAAAAAAATACTTGTAAAATCCTTTTCTCTTACTAACCTTAGCATAAAATTAAAATATCTCATTAACATAACCAAAGTAAGTATAAAAATATTTCAAATTTCAAAGATGCCATTAAAATTGGGTTCTTGTGTAGATTAGTATCATAACTGACTATGCTACGTATAGTTGAATAAAAAGGGCCTTGGTAGATTCGAACCACCATCCCCTTGGAACATGCTCATGTGCCAAGTGCTCTACCAATTTGAGCTATAGACCCATTAAGTAGAGATCCAAAACAAAAATATAACAAAAAATATCAAAGTAGCATGAATCTCTCTACATGAGGAATGCAATGAGCAAAGGTCTAAAACAAAAATACATCAGGAGAGTCGCAATGAAATGAATCTTTGCATGAGAAAGTTGACAAGCAAGATTTCCATAATTGAAGTATGGGCAGTGGAGTTTTCTCACACTAACACCTAAAGCCCTCCTATTTACTCAATAAGAACTCATGGACTCAAAAAGAATCATTGAAATTGACTAGAAAAATCAATACATGATCAAACATACGACTGAGACAAGTTATCAAACTCGGCAAGTACCTTATCAAAATGAACCTAGCCTATCCAAAGCCATGCCAACCAAATCATCATCAACATTTATACATGCCTCTAAGAACTGAAAATTATGGATCAAAGAAAGGGAAAGGAAGCTTCTTGACTTCTGATTACATTGTCACAAATCAGCATGTATTTGCCTTCCAGTTGAAGGACGGACACCTTGGGTAGATGAACACTTCAAATTTCCAGCCAGGGTTGATGGCTAGATGATGAGTGATGATAGGAATTTCAGAAATAGTAACTAAGGGTCAGAAATAGAAACATAGTTCCACAGAAAGATCCAGCCATTGGATGACAAAGAAACTGCAGCCGAAGGTAGCTTATACCCAGGGAAATAACATAATAAACTAGGATTCGATCTAATGGTTGGATATGAGAAAAAACAACTTGGAAGTTGCTGCTAGAAATACCCAGGATAGAGAAAGTGCCACAGGGTAAATTAATCTTCTATTCTTCAGTCTAGCAGTAACAAGACTGCTCTTCACAAATTGCATGTGAACCAGAGCATTTGGCTTCCCTAGTATTCATTGGAGTATATAAATTGGTCTTTAATTGAAGGGTCTTGACTTAATTAAGGAAATTGACAAATTGTGTTTATTAATATTCTCAAGGAAAGGATTTCTTTCTTTTGCTTCCCACTTGGGAAAAGAGAAGATGGAGGGGATGAAGGAAGGGAGGAACCTTTCATCAAAGGGTGTATTACACAACATAGTGTGTGATTCCAAGCTTAAATGGCAAGGAAAACAGGTTGGCTTGTTTATAAAAAAGCATTGAGAGGACCAACACAAACTAAAGAAGAAAGAGCAAGTGGACAAAGGGGAAAAGTAGAAACTTAAGTGAATGCTACTATCGATAATGGAGCTTCTTATGTAATCACCGTTCTAGGGCATAAATCCAGAAAGACATTAGCCTCAGCCCAGCAAAAAGAAAGCAAAAAAAAAAAAAAAAAGGGTTTTGGAAATCCAGAAAGCCAAAGATCGCAGGTTTTGGAAACCCTAAACTCCCTGAAATCTCAGGGTTTAGAGATTCTGCTTGAGAGAGAGAGAGAGAGTCACCTTCGTTGTTGTCAAGAGGACCACTGATGTAGCAGAGGGTTGTGTGGAGAAAAATCCTAAGTAGCAGAGGGTTGCTCCAATTCCTAAGAAGGACCACTGATGTAGCAGAGGGTTGCTCCAATTCCTGAGAAGCACCACTGATTTAGCAGAGGGTTGCTCCAAATCCTGAGACACAAGGGAGAAGAATCGTTACAGATCTAGTCAGTGTAAGGGTATTTATATAATATCCCTGCATATGTTCTAATATAATCCTACTTGTATTAATATTCAGGCTATGAGGGGCAATCTAGTAATTAGCCCATCTGACCTCCCTAGTTTCCTATAAATACTAGCTGGAGGCAGCAGTCTGGGTATTCCAAACTAGATACTCAGGGTGTAATGCTTTAAGTAACCTTGTGCTTAAACCCTAAACTCTAACAATCTTAAAGCATTAGGACTTTCGTTTCTCTACGATCAAGATCGACTTTGAATTTGCGGATTCACGTTTGGCTTTAGTGTTTTTTTTTTCTCGGATCGATTCTGGTTGATTGATCGATTTGTGCGATCAATTTTTGCATCAGTTTTGAGAGATCAACGTGCTTCGGTGATTTTTCTCCAATCGATTTTCGATGGTTTTCTCCAATCGACTTCGTGGTGGTATTGATCGATCTTAGAAGACAACTGTGAAAGAAAGAAAAAACAGAATTCATTAAAGGGATTTGCAGGTTGTCAGGGAGCTTTTATCAAGGTGTTGTTTATTTTGATTAAAGAATTCAATAAATGCCTGCATCATCACCTTATGGCAGAAACATTTTTTAGTCAAAGCTTTTCTTAAAAGGCTTTTGGCTGATTCAAAAAGGCAAAGTGGAAAATCTGACCTTGTTTCCAAAGTTCCTTTCTACTTCCTTTGATCTGAAAAAAAAACAAAAAAGAAGAAAGGACAAAAGGAGGTTGATTAAAGCTTTTGTCAGATTTGTTTGAAGGCTTTTGTAAAACAACAATGGCACCACTGCATCCTTTTTGGCAGTAGCTAAAAAGCACTATTGAAGATTACCACTTTTGGCACTAGCTTCTTTGTCCGGACCAACCTTTCGGTTGTTTGAATTGGAAGATTACCTTTTGGCAGTAGCTTCTTGGTCTCTATCTGCGAGCAGCCAACACTGCATCATAGCCGACACCACTGTAATTTTGCGATCCTTTCCTCCGTCATCTAAATTCAGGATTCTCCATCTCAGGTGTGACTGTTCCTTGAGCATTTATTTTTTATTTGAATTTTTGCTTGGGCATATAAACAAATCACATAAATATGGAGAAACACGCTGTTCCAATTGAGATGATCAAATTGAAAAGCTTTAGTGGCTCTGAGTTCAGTTCTTGGAAAAGGAGGACTCAGTTTGGACTGAAGTACCTTTAATATTTTCTACACCGTAGTAAATACTTTTTCTGATTGTACGGACCTAACTGAAGCCCAATGGATAAGTGATGAGGACTTTTGCAAAGACTACTTATGGAACTGCCTATTAGATAGGCTAGCAGAGACCTACAGTAAATATGAGACTGCAAAAGAGATTTGAAAAAACCTAGAAGCCCAATTCATAAAGGAGGAGGACCTATCAAAAATTCACTTGGTTGACAAGTTTATGGACTTCAAGTTTCAAGAAGACAAGGAAATACTTCCACAAGTAACAGACTTTGAGAACTTGAGAACAAAACTGAATCAAGAAAACATCCCTATTGTTGATGCATTTTTAGTGGGTGCAATTATTTTTAAGTTACCCTTTACGTGGCATTCCTTTAAAACTGAGATGCATAGGAAGAAAACACAAGTGGGGCTAGATGATCTCAAACGATTCATTAGAATCGAAGATGAGAACAGAGCCAGAAACAACTTGGAGATGGTGAAACAACAACAGGCATCTACCAATTTAGTTTCACAATCCAAGAAAAATCCTAGACAGTCTAAGCCACCTAAGAAAGAACCCCAACAGTTGGAGGCCAAAAAGATTAACTTTAAAAAGAAGGGCAAGTGCCGCAACTGTAGAAAGTGGGGTCACTATGCATCTGAATGTAGGGGTCCTAAGAAAGGGAACACTGACACACCACAGAAGGAAATTCACATGTTGGTGGACAAGACTGAGCCTACTAACTTTGTTGCCATGGTTGGCAAGGGTAAGGGGTTGGCTAGTACATCTTCAGATTGGGGGTTAGATTTTGGAGCGACTTGTCATGTTTGCAATAGTAAGAACCTGCTCACTGATGTTGTTCAAGTAGCAGAGACTGTTACTGTTGCAAATGGAGGCGTCGTAGATGTGATTCAATAAGGGACAGCAAACTTGGTCTTATCATCAGGTAAAATACTTACTTTGAAAAATATTAAAGTTTTTTCTGGTTTTGAAAAGAATTTAATTTCCATTGGAATTTTACTTAATGCTGGCATGTCTATTACTTTTAGTAGTGGTAGAGTAACATTATCTGTTAACTCTTTTTATTTTGGATGTGTTTATAATTTGAATGGTATGTTTAGGTTGAGTTTAGCTAATGAGACAATAAACTAGGTTAACCATACTTCACTTGATCCCAAATTACTACACTGTAGGTTAGGACATGTAAATGCTCAAATTAGCTAAAACTCATAATTTATCATTAAATACTTCAATTAGATTTAACAGATGTGAAGTGTGTGCTCAAACCAAAATAACTAGAAAACCTTTCAGACTGATTTCTAGAAGCACTCAACTTCTTGAACTTATACATTCTGACATTTGTGACTTTAAAAGCTATGCAACTAGAGGAGGTCGGAAGTATTTGATAACATTTATAGACGATTTTTCTAGATATTGTCATTTATACCTGTTAAAATCTAAAGATGAAGCATTTGAAAATTTTAAAATTTTCAAGAATAGGGTAGAAAATCAGTTGAACTTGAAAATTAAAAGATTTGGAAGTGATAGGGGAGGAGAATACAAATTGACAGAGTTCAAGGAATTCTATGCCTCTGCGGGCATAATCCTTAAAACTATTGCTCCTTACTCACCTCAATCAAATGGCATAGCTGAAAGAAAGAACAAGACGTTAACAGAGATGTTAAACTCTATGTTATTGACAGCTAGCATGTCCTCTTGTTATTGAGGAGAAGCAGTGTTGACTGCAAATCACATTCTAAATAGACTACCACATTCAAAACTGACTTCTACACCTTATGAACTATGGCATAACCATCCATGTAGATATGACACTCTTAAGGTTTGGGGCTGTATAACTTATGTTAGGATATAAGACCTTAGGAGACCTAAAGTGGGGACTAGAACAAACACTTGTGTTTATCTAGGTTGTGTAGAAGACAGTGCTGCAGATCGATTTTTGGATCTATCAACCAATGTGGCGATAGAATCTAGGGATGCCATATTCTTTGAAGATAAATTCCTCAGAGATAAAGACCTGCCCTTGCCTGGTTTGACTGAAATGGTTACAGAATCACCTTTGGAATCTGAACTAATTGTTTTTTACACTACTCCCACAATGCTCCCTGAATTAGAACTTAGAAGAGTATCTACTAGAGATAGGGTACCCAGGAATTTTGGTGAGGATTTTGTGACCTACCATTTAGAGGCCGATCCATCCACCTATAAGGAAGCGATGAGATCTAGGGACTCACTACTATGAAAAGAATCCATTGATGAGGAAATGAGCTCTTTAATGCAGAATGAGACCTGACATCTTGTTGATCTGCCTAGAGGGGCTAAGACAATAGGGTGTAAATGGGTATTAAAGAAGAAACTTAATCCGGATGGGTCTATAGCCAGGTATAAAGCACGATTAGTAGCTAAAGGCTATACCCAGGTGAGAGGGATAGATTATTTTAATATCTACTCCCCGGTCTGCCATTTGGCAACGATAAGGATTCTTCTTGCCATAACATCTATTGAGCACTATGTTGTGCATCAAATGGATGTAAAAACGACTTTCCTTAATGGAGACCTAATAGAAGAAAACTATATAAACCAACCTGAAGGGTTTGTCATCGAAAGTTCTGAAAAAAGAGTTTGTAAATTAAACAAATCTCTCTATGGTCATAAACAAGCACCTAAATTGTGGCATGAGAAGTTTGACAAGACAGTAAAGAGCCTTGGTTTTCAAACCAGTAACTCGGATAAGTGCATTTATTTTTTGTCTGAGTCAAACAAGGTCGCGATTATTTGCTTGTATGTAGACGACATGTTGATTCTCGGCTCCGATCTCTCTGTAGTGAGAGACATTAAAGAAACCTTGTCCAAAAAATTTGACATGAAAGATTTTGGTGTGGTAGACACCATTCTTGGAATGAGAGTCAACTTCGATGAGCAAGGGATCACCCTTAGTCAGTCTCAGTACATTGAGAGGCTACTTTCTAGTTGTGGATACAGTGATTGTAAATCGATTGAGACACCCTATGACTATAACAAATGGTTGACACCTAACACAGGCGACACCGTGAATCAGTCAAAATATTCTAAACTGATTGGTAGTCTCATGTATGCAATTAGTTGCACTAGGCCAGACATAGCCTTTACGGTAGGCATGTTAAGTTGTTTCACTAGTAATCTTGGAAAAGAGCACTGGGATGCCCTGACGAGGCTAACGAGATACCTTAAGGGTACTCTAGGTTATGCTTTATGTTATACTGGACATCCTCCAACTTTGGAAGGATATTCTGATGCATCTTGGTGCTCAGATTTGGGAGACAGCAGATCCACCAGTGGTTATGTATTTACACTAGGAGGAGCAGCTGTAGCATGGAAGTCCCAGAGACAGACTAGTATTGCTCTGTCATCTATGGAATCGAAACTTTATGCTCTAGCTTCTGCGGGAGATGAAGCAGAGTGGATAAAGGATCTGATCATGTATATTCCATTGAGGAGTTTTAAGTTCAACTCCATATCTATATTCTGTGATAATCAAGCAACAAAGACGATAGTGAATAACTCACTCTTTAATGGTAAGAGGAGACACATCAGGCTGAAACAGGTCATGCTGAATTGTCGAACAGAACAAGGGATTATCACTTTGATTGATGTGAGATCGAAGGATAATACGGCAGATGCCCTTACAAAAGGATTGAACAAAGATCGAACATTCAAAACTACGGGGGAGATAGGGTTAAAGACCATTTAGTCAGGTCTTAACCTAACCCAGTATTATTTTGAATTATTCGAATCTCATCTAGCATTGGTAAGCATTCGAGACAGTTTATATGTTTCAGATAATTTAGTTAGATTACTAAGTATGGGGGTTTGTGAAACCATTCCAAACTTGATGGTGTAGCAAATTTTCATGTGAAGTTTTCTTACTTTGTTATTCCACAAAGGAATATGAAAAATATCTGATATGTTTTAATGATATTGTGCTAGTCTTTATGTCATTCCAAATTTGATGACATGTCTTTCATAGTATGGTGTACCATTCCAAATTTGATAATACAAAATAAATCTATGACTGATATGACGAACACAGTATTCCAAATGAAAACATGGTATGGTCCTTATGATAGAGACTATATAGGATTGAGTTCTTTTAAAGAAACTTGATGATGATGTTTATTGTTTTTTATTTACCTTCAGCCATATATGGAATGTAGTAAGTTCTTATTGTTGAACTAGATACTATTGTACAAATGATTAGATTCATATTATCTTATGAAATTCATATTTGACAAATTACAGAGAATGACGAAAATGGAGGAGAACGGTTGAACCTGGATCTCGATGATGATGACTTACTTGATGAGTAAAGTCACATGGATTGCAAGGACTTTTCCTTTTGATTATTTCTTTTGGTTTAGCCACTTGCATGTGGAACTTCGGATTTATTGTTGGGTTTAGTTTTGATCTAAAACCCTAGTTTTATTTCTTGAAGTTTACTTATTTGATTTTTGGATTATTGTTATTCAATTTATATTGATTCAATTACTGATTGAACAATGGTTTCTATACATGTGTGGTAGATATATGTAGAACATAGGAGGAGATTGTAAAGGTATTTATATAATATCCCTGCATATGTTCTAATATAATCCTACTTGTATTAATACTTAGGCTGTGAGGGGCAATCTAATAATTAGCCCACCTGACCTAAACCCTAGTTTCCTATAAATACTAACTGGAGGCACCAGTCTAGGTATTCCAAACTAGATACTTAGGGTGTAATGCTTTAAGCAACCTTGTGCTTAAACCCTAAACCCTAACAGTCAGATCTTCATCCCAACAACGATCGAGAGAGAGAGAGAGAGAGAGAGAGAGAGAGAGAGAGAGAGAGAGAGAGAGAGAGAGAGAGAGAGAGAGAGAGAGTGAGAAGTAGAGAGACCAGAGAGAGAGAGAGAGAGGGATAGAGAGCGAGAGAGAGATGAGATCGACCTGGAAGTTTCGCCTGCTACTGCTCTTCCTTCCCCAGATCTGTCTTTCGTTTTTTTGTCTTCAAGCCTTGCTCACGGGTTTTGGTTGTGAATCCCGCGATTACTCGTTCTTGTTCTTTGGAGACGGTCTATAAAGAACGTTCTTTACATCAAATATTCCTCCGGTTCGTTCTAAAAGAACAAAAAAACGAACCATCAAACCAAACAAAAATTCATGTTTTTTTGTTCTTAAAGAATGGAAAAAACAGTTCTGAACACTGTTCAGGCATTTACCAAACGTAGCCTAAGGAACAAAAAAAAAAAGCAGGGCATGAGAGAGAGAGTGCTATGGTACTATGGTTTTGAAACACGTTGGGCATATTCTCTTCTAAGTTGGGTTAGAATTTGGTTAGACATTCGGGCTCATAGAGTTACTTGGGCTGGGGCTGTTTGGTTCCCTAATTACATTCCAGGCACTCTTTTACTGCCAGGAGATGCCTTTAGATGCTCTGCGGATGGCTGACCAACTCTTGAAGAGGTGCATTCGGTTGGATCTTCAGTGTTGCTTTTGTTGGGTGGAAAGGGAGAACGCTTTTGTTGGGTGGAAAGGGGGAACCGGGATCACCTTTTCTTTCGGTGTAGCTTCACAAATCAAGTTTTTTTTTTTTTTTTTTTTTTGGGGGGGGGTGGGGAAGATGATGCTCTTCTAGAGGCAACTTTGATAGCCAAAGATTTCAGTGGGTTTGGATCTATAGGTGATGTGGGGAAGTTGGCTTTTTGTGCAACCATGTGTCACAGTAGATGAGGGAAAAGGATCAATAGGAGATTCCATAACAAATCGAAGATTAGACAAATAATGATCAAGGATATACAGTCTGATGTATTTCACAAATGTCATTTCCAGTCAGTGACTGGGAAGAATACCCACAAAAATTCCTACATTGCCAGCCATTGGATATCCCTTGGGTGTCGCTGCCTTAACTGGCCTCGTGAAGTCCTTTCTGGTTTCTTCCTTCTGTCTCTGATGTTTGTTGGAATGTTTATCTCGTGTCCGCTGCATGTGTTTTTAGGGTGTGCCTTTTTTTTTGTTGATATCCCATGATTTGGGTGATAGCTCTTTTGTACAATCCCTCTCCCCCCTTTTTTCCTGGTTCCCCTAATGAATAAAGTAATACTAATCCACCAAAAAAAAAAAAAAACCAAAGGAAGAGTTGAAAAAGTTATGAACCGCAGGCTTTTTTGGGATTCTGGAATATCATAACTGATTCACTGATCATATACGTGGGTAATGGGAGTAAGCGTGAAATTGGATTTCTTCTTGTCCTCTCTTCTGCTTCTTTGGATTGTATTGTGAATTGGGACTCCAAACACATGTTGAAGCTGAGGCAACGGTGATGAAGATCAATGAGGCTAAGCGGATCCATGGTCGTCTTCTTGGTCATTACAGTGATGGAAGGACAGTAGGAGTTGCGCATTGGATCTAGGAGTGTCAATGGGTTGGGTTGGGCCGGACCTGTCCTAAACCCTAACCCAACCCTAGAGGCCTTAACCTAAACCCTGACCCGACCAGACCCTGCCAGGGCCAAGAAACCCTCAACCCAATCCCGACCCTACCAGGATTTTTCCTGACCCGACCCAACCCTGATTGACCCTGATAGGGTCGGACCAGGTCGGGTTGACCCTGATTGACCATAACCCTGATTTTCTGTGTAATCCCATGTGCCTTAAGGGCTTTTTTGTCTTTTGCTTTTAAATTTTTTTATTAGGCCATATATATAAATAAATATTAGACCAATATATATATATACTAGTAAATGTGCACGTGTGGGCTTCTATTGGGTGAGAGAGATTCATGCACTCGGATCCACATTTGTGGTTTTGCCAATAGCCAAAACCAATAACAAATCAATTAATTAAACCCCGCAATATAATTGGTTTATGAAATTAAAATCATTAATAATTGAATTGGTTTTAGTTTACTTGACCCCATGCTTTCTTTTAATTTCCTAGGAAAAACATTTGGGGCAAAGAACTCATGGGAGGTCCACATACAAAAATAGATAGAAAGGAAAGGGGCACTAACACGGGGAGAAGTAGAAACAAGTGATATACAGAAAGAAGCCACAAAAATTGATAACAAGGCAACACCCCGCCAATGCAGATCATCTCCACTTTTTCCCTTCCTAAACCTTATCCCAACACTGACAAGATGCGCAAACAAGTGATGTGCACAACTGAGCAATGACACTCTGCAATATGCAAACATCAGTGAGAGATGGGAGAGGGCAAGTAGTGGCAGTAGTAGAGAGACAGAGAGGAACCATGTAAGAAACAGTTAACAGAAAGGCTTTTTATCTTGTTGAAGATCAACTTATCGGGTTTTTCTTTCAATACACCCATGTAACATTTTGAGTATAAACATTGTGATTACTTTATATGTTAAAGCTCTCTGCAAGTTAATACAAGAATCCAAAATCTAATACAAGCATAACTCAATCTGATTAAGAGAAGAAGAAATATGGCTTGTACAGAATTTTTTGAGGGCCTCTTTTACAGGAGTTCTTTCCAAAATTTTCTTGAACAAAAATGTAACACTCAAATACCACCACAGAAAGAAAAAAAGAAGAAAAAAAGGTACGGGGAGGAACTGAAATATATAGTTCCAAAATTAAGGGGCAAATAATCGTGAAATCAAGAAACATGATATCCATGTGAAAGCAAATTAAAGCAGTAACAGAAGAAATTTGCAGATATATCTGTGGCCCTACTATTCAATTATTGCTTTAAACCTAGAGGAACTTCTCCTAAAGACAACTTGTGTCATTTGATGTACTTGCCATAAGACCTGTTTATTTATCTCTTCCTGCTACTGCCACAGAAAACTAAATCATGCTTATTCTCTCTTAACAATCCACTTTAACATTATCTCTTTGGCTAGACAGCTTCAGGCAAGGTTTTCCTCTACCCAGACATGTACTCTAGTTCTCCAGAATTTATAGAGTGGTACAGCGGACCAAGTAGAGCATGGCTGTTAACATAATGAAAAATCATGGGGCAAGGCTCAAGTTCAAGAGTCAGATCATACATAACCCACAGTCAACTCATCCTTAAAAAGTATAACAGTGTTCTTATCGAGACCTCAATCTCACATTTTTAAATGGAAACAAAATGATCCGATGAGCACAACACAGAGATCCCAAACTGAGATCAGAAAAGACTAAAAGAAATAAAGTTCAGAAGAATAGCTTACTTGAATATTATTCCTATCCTGCATATTTTGACTATTATTAGGACCCCAATAAGGAGCATACAGTGAACAGTTAATATCTTCAAGCTCGAAAAGAAGAAATGACAAGAAGTAATGTTTAGAGAAGATAAATGGAAGTGCTATATTGGACACCGGTAGATGATCTGAAGAATAAAAATAAAAGCAAGGCTACAATTAAAAAAAAATGTTAGAACAAACAAGTAACTAAAAGATTTAAGGGCGCACGTTCTCTATCTGGGAGCGCATCTGGGCACAGGCTGCACCTAGACACATGGAGCAGGACAAGGGCTGGGTTTGCATCATTGGGGGGGGGGGGGGGCTGGTCATGTCGCCCACCCCCCATGTGATTGGGCATACCCTGCGCCCCCAGTGCAGAGAACTTTATCCTAAGATTTAAATAAGATTGCAAATGTAAAAATAAAATTAAGCATACACAAACTAAAAGAAACACCAGACAAGAGGCAAATGACAGGTCGATGGACGTCATCCAAACTCGAGGTATGCCTCATCAAGTCATCAGAACAAGAGGTATAATAACAAATATTTGTTTGGCAGGTATCAAAAATCGAAATATCAATATATATTCTTTAATTTTCACATTCAGATTGTCCATCAACATAAACTTTGGAGTTTCCCTATTCATCCACTTTTATCATGTGTAAATTCTAGACAAAACCAGCACATGCGCTTGTGTTTATAGGACCAGATTTATGGCGAGTTGACAGTTCTGGTTTGACTACTACATCCATCTCATATTCTTTTTATCTGTAAACAATCTAGATGTCCTCCTCACATTGAGGTAGCTGCTAAAATATCCACATCCATAGTTATGCTTATAAATTACTACCCTGAATTCTTCTATAGCAACAATAGAGACAGAAATTGCTTTTTCATGTTTTCCTGTTTTACAGATGAATGGAAATGTTTCAAGGCTATCGGCACAGAGTCATTATTTTATCCACAAGTCAAGGTATAAAGAGAGGGACAGTCGACAAGCTGTCACCAGACAATAGGGGAAATTATATAAAACTCAAAAACTTTATGACAAACCTGAGGTGATTTTCGAGCTGCTACTTTCAAAGCTTTCAAAGCTTTCAAAGCACCTTCCCAATGTTCTATCAAAAGTTTGGCTACACACCTATGAAAAACAGGAAAAAAATGTGAAGATAGATTAAATGCTAAACAGCTAAAGAATATTGTAATTTCCTTATGCAGTGACTCGATGTAATCCACAAGTCAAGGTATAACAGCAACAATCTCAACTTCCTCCTCACATTGGTCTCTGTCGACCCACCTTAGGTGTAACTGGATACATGAAGAAACAATAGAATCATATGTTGGGCCTTGCGATTCCTAGCAAGGTTCAAAATCTGTCCTGATATCAGTTTTGATCCTATAGCAACAACGGAGACAGAAATTACTTTTTCATTTTCTCCTGCCTTACAGATGAGTGGGTAATGTTTCAAGGCTATAACAGCACATAATCGTTATTTTATCTACAAGTAAAGGTATAACAGCAAGAAAAGTTGGGAACTTTTCAAATTAGACACCCTAACTCTCTGATCCTGCTCCATCCATGATTCAGGTTACCTAGATATAGGATCATCTTACATGAAGGTATATATATATATATGTTCCATCCATGTTCTCATGCCTTCTTGCACTCAAACAAAATCTGGCAAAAAGGAAAATAGAAAGACGGCTGATATTACACAGTTCTGCAACGGTTAAGGTTCAACAGACACCACTCAAACTGCATCAGATCAGATGTAGAAAGAATAACGATAATAATTAAGCATGAAAATGGAAGAATTAATTCCTTCTACCAATGAAAGATTTGATCGGCAATAAACCATGGATGGAACAAATTTCTTTCAGGTACTTAGGAAGAGCTGATTATTTATGTAATCTTTATTTCAAAATAAAAAGAGAAAAAAAGGCACACCAAGGCACTGATACAGAGTTGCTACCCTGCCGGTGCTAGCTTGTTTTGACATGGAAGATACCTTGAGTGCGTAGCTAGAGGAAAGCAAAATAGAGTCAACCATGAAATGCTAAAGACGGAAGAAAAAGATAAAATGAGATGTTTGTGAAGAAGAAAATAAAAGAAATCCATAGTTCAGATACAGATTGGAAAATAGCAGAAAAGGATAGATAAGATGGTTGAAGCCATCATGAAGAACAAGCTACCCAATGATGAACCAGAAAAGAGTTGGGTCTGAACTCTGATGAACAACTCTCCATTAGTCTCAAAATTCATATGTTGCACATTCTTGTTATAGCTTCCATTGACCACAGGAATTCCAACTCTACCATATTAAATGTGGAGGGCATCTTCATGACTTCTGTTTGAAGTAGAAAGTAGAAAACTCTGCAACATCCAGAAGGATTTGATTCCAAATGAGTTTGATTTCTTCTACATGTGTGTGTGTATGCGTGCACATGCATGTTTAGCTCGTTTGGGAAAGAAAATCATGAAAATAAATATAATAGCCCTTCACAGTTGACTATGTCTTTATTGCACTCTGACATTGGGCATCTTGTGATACATCAACAACCGAATTCAGCAAGTTCTCTTGAGCACCCGTACATTGCCAAACCTGAAGACGTGTAGTGGAACACCATTTGAATTCACAAATCTCAAACTTATTGAAAGTCACCAACTTTTCAGTACAAACTGGAAAAGGAAAGAAGATTAATGGGGGAAAAAATCTACAATTACCAGATTCGGTCATTATCTACAATATTCAAACCATTCAAGTATCTGAGAACAGCCAATTTGAATAGCTCCATACAGCAACATATAAAAGCTATCACCATAAGCAAACATTCAAACCACTCAAGTATCTGAGAACAGCCAATCTGAAAAAAACTTTATACAACATATAAAAGCTATCTGCATAAGCATATGGAGCCTAGTGTCCTTTGTGGAAACAATTTGATCTCTGAATAGCTCTGCAGCATAAAAAAAAAAGGGAAAAGAAATTAAAGATATGAATAGTCACAGGCAGTGATAACTAAAGATAAAAAGTACAAGTTTTGCTTTAGTGTCTCATAATGAAGAGGCATTCTGGTGACTTCCTAAACATGTCAACTTTGTTAGATTACAGAAGTTGGGAAGAATCAAGAATGCCAAGCATGGGTTTCATCATTCATGAGAAAAGGAAAAAATGGGCTTCATCAAGAGAAGTACACCTCATACGGGTTGAAGTGATAGCAACATAAGCAATACAAACACGAGAGAGAGAATACAACATTAGATTAAAGGGAGGGGGAAGGAAGATGGTGGGAGAGAAGAAATTGTAGGGATTTTGTCAGATGGGAAGATAAGCTTTCCATTTACTCTATTAAGTTAGATAAGTTTCTTAAACAATAGTTTCCGAAATAAAGAGTTCCAGTAATAATAATAAAAGAATCAATACTTGAATAATGAGAATGAGTATATGAGCAAAAAATCTTGAACAATAAGAATGAGTATAAGGGCGCAATAATGGGTTTTAAAAAAATGCACCCAAATATAAGAGAATTCTTCAATGTCAAATTCGATTGCAAGAACACAACAAAACTTAAATTAGCTGAAGTATTATCCAATGTAATGAAAAACAATTTCTTTTCGATACCCCCACTCCATAAGCCAAACTGAACTGAAACATGGTATAGATATTACTTGATTTGGTTCCCTTCATTTGCAAATAAAAAATGAGGGAGAACACTGAATAGAGGCTCAAAATATTTAGGCACATATATGTCACTACATGATTTATGTCATGAAGAAGGGTAACCGGGTCACCTTTTCCCTCAACAAAAGGCAAATCTCTTCTCACTGCAAAAGTTATATCATTAGAAGTGTTTTAAATAACTTAAGAGCCAAAATTTTCAGCATAACAACAATTCCCAAGTCCACTACCTGGATCTTTCTTAAGACGTGTGATAATGCAAAGAGTGTCTGGAATTAAGCTACTATCTGGTCTGGGCTGAATATGAGTAAGTCATGTTTCATAGCCCGACCTGTACGTGCAGCAGAAGAAACAAAATAATGGAAAACGACAATGAGTAACAGCAAATGTAGTCGTACTACTAATAATTTCAATTAACTAAATGTACCATTTTATAAGATCCATTGGTCTTTAAATTGCTATGAACAAATTGTTCTTAGAATTCGAAAAACCATTGAATGGTGTTCAGGCTATTGTACCTGTAATAGATCCATGAAAACAACCCTTCAAGGAACAAACATTCATAACATGAACCAACATAGTTCCCCATGAGGTCAATCATGAGGAACCTCAAACAAGACCAACACTTCTGTTCATTGTTCTGTATACTTTTCACAGTGATTGCTGTGTCAAATGGCCGTATCTATGACAGACAATAAGAACCATGTCTGTCCTTGTTAACTATTGGCATTTGCTCTCTATCCAAGAAATGACAAGAGAATATAGAATTAAAAGCTTTTAGGCAGCATACCTGCTCTGAATGGAAAATGTCTACAACCTAATAAATAGTCCTGTGATCAAACTGTTATTCTGGAAAACCTCAGAAATCATTAGCAGGCCATTACTTTGGATCCAAAAATAAGACCTCTTCAGAAAAAAGATATGGGGCACGATCCATCCAAAACTGCCCCATATCAGTGAATCAGGGCAAGTAATTTACCTAAGATTTCTATTCCATCATGTAGAAATGCACGTACAAATTGAATTTGAGAAGTTTCAATTTGCGTTCAGGGCAAGTAATGAAACATGAACCTAATCAGTGCATCAGGGCAAGTAATTTACCTAAGATTTCTATTGCTACTGTATGTGCATTCCAGTTGGTTGTGAAATTCATATATATAGTCAGATCAGCTGATCTAGTCAGATATTGTTAAATCAGATGTATGCAACCAATTAGAAATGAAGGGATGGATGGAAATACCATGTAAGCAGTCATGATGAAGGGATCATTGACAGCCACAAGCTCAACATCTTCCCTATGAAGAGAGAACTCCTGCCACCAAATAACAGATCCTTCAAAATCCTGCAAAAAATAATAATAATAATAATCAAATAGAAAATAGTGAAGAAAGGACTGAAGAATGTGAACCAAAAAGAAAGAATTATAGACTTAGTACCATTGACTCCAACCATGATCTTGTTAAAACCTGAAAACAAATCAAAAGAGAAATAAAATAAAAAATAAAAAAATAAAAACTGAATTAAAAGAGAAGAAGAAGTAGAATAAAAGGCATTGAGACGTGAGAGGGAGGTAGATGGGAGATGGGAAGAGGAGTGGTGTGAGATCCAAGTGGAGGGGAGAGGGATGCGAGGGACACAATTATGTCCAAATGGTCAATTAGAACCTTCACAACCAAGGACTGAGGAGCAGAAAACTCTAGGATTCCAGATGAAATTAGGTAATTATAGATTAGACACCATGCCTATGAGAGGCAATTGTCAAAATATCAGGAAAAGCCACACCATCATAGATTAAACTCTAAAAACAAGAAAATCCTCATTAACCCAAATCAATTGGCATCTCATAATAGAAAACGTAACAATCAAATTCAAAAAACCTTCAAACTCAGATCTAGAAAAGCAAATTGGGCAAAATCAGAAGAGGAAATCATAAGAAAAGAAATACAAACAATAGAACCCTTCTCCCTCTATTGTTGAATGCAGTTTTTAATTGACTAAGAAAATAAAAAAATTCTCTGAAGACTTTAAGAGGCAAATATGCAAAGATCAGCAAGTATCATCCTCCAAAATTGATTAATAGCCATCTGAATCAAACTGAAACATGAGAGAGAGAGAGAGAGAGAGAGAGAGACCTAAGCGAGCACTACCTGTTATGCAAGTATCGTCCTCTGAAGAGCCTCTTATTGTGCAATGACTCCTTCGATTGCTGCTGTTGGGTTTGCAGAGAACGGAGATGAAGGGAGAAAAGGGATTCAATGAATGAATCAAAACTGAAACATGAGAGAGAGAGAGAGAGAGAGGCAAGTGTTGTCCACTGAAGAACCTCTTATTGTGCAATGACTCCTTCCATTGCTATTGTAAAG
Source organism: Telopea speciosissima (assembly GCF_018873765.1). Lineage (NCBI taxonomy): Eukaryota > Viridiplantae > Streptophyta > Magnoliopsida > Proteales > Proteaceae > Telopea > Telopea speciosissima. The sequence goes on along the minus strand of NC_057917.1, from coordinate 1,415,783 downwards.
GTTTGCAGATAACAGAAATGAAGGGAGAAAAGGGATTCGATGGATTCCACGACAAAAACTTGCGCTGATGTTAGGGTTTGCAGGGAGATGTAGAAAAAAAAGGGATTCGATAGATTCCCCGATCGTTTTTTTTTTTCTTTCTGAAATACAAAAAAGGAAAAGAAAATAACAATATAATGTAAAAAAAATATTAGTTAATAATAAATAGGGAAAAGGTTCTCTGTCCGGGAGTGTGGCCTACGCCAACACTCCCATGAGTCTATCTCTCTCCTCCCAACGTGAAAAGACACCTCTGCCCCCTTGTTTTAAGGAGGAGAGAGATAGACACATGGGAGTGCTGGCGTAGGCCACACTCCAGTACAGAAAACTGCTTCCCTAATAAATAATATGGGTACCAAAGATTCCAAAATATAAGAAAAGATGACATTAAAGATAAAAAGGGAAAGATGGTATTTAAGTAAAAAAGAAGGATAAAATAGTTAAGTGAAAAAGTAGCCATCAAGCATGAGTTCGTGCACTTACATAATAGTATGATATATATATATGCAATATTATATACTTATAATTAATACAGGGTCGGGTTGGGCCGGGCCGGGCTAAGCCCGGGATCTAAACCCTGACCCGACCCGACCCTACCAAGGCCAGACTATAACTAAACCCAAACCCACCCTCAGGGTTGAAAAATCAAGGTCGGGTCCGGGCCAGGCTGAGGGAGGGTTCGGGCCAGCCGGGCTTTATTGACACCCCTAATTGGATCTACCAAATGTTCTTCCTTGGCTTTGTAGCACTTGTCCATATCGTCCTACATAAACCATGGGAGGAAAGAAGAATACAACCACCACCATGAGTCCATGTTAATATGCCACGGAAAAATAGATTGGTTATTCTTCTGAGATTAATAAAAGCATTACCTTTAAATCTGGAGGGATGAGATGGTGAACATTGGAAACATGTTCATATAATTTGGAAGGAACTATTTCTTCTAGGCTACATCTGAATGCCGAATACTACAATGGTGCAACTCCAGAAACTTGGGATCTTGACCGTTGATCCAAATTAATTAATATACATGCAGCCAATAATAAGAAACAAAAACGAATCAATTTTGTGGAAATAAGGATTGCAGCCCTTGGATTGGAATTTGGCTGAGCATCATGTAATATAGATAGGTGTCGGATCATGGTTCATGGGTACCTGAAAGAGCAGTGAGAAGCAGTTTGGTGTGAGAGGTGATTCACACTGAAGCCAAACCTGAAGCCCTGGCTGGAGGGAATTGAAGTGACACATAAGCAAGTCCATGTAAGCGTAGGACGTCACACAATTGCGGAGCCATCCCAGCGCCTTCAATACCCTTCAGCTCCATACATGCTAAGATGCTTGGTTTCAACTGACAGTCATGATCCTTCCATATCTTCGATCACCACAAGAACCTAAATTATCAACTAATTAGCATTAGAAGCCCATGAAAGGGTGTCAAACGGGATGGTTCCTTACTGATTCCGATCCCAAGGGGCCAATCCCAGAATCATCACGTGTACTAAAACGATCCCAAACTAGAATCCAGTCCCGTTTAATAACGCGATGGTCTGGTCTGGTTTCCTTAACAGGTCTGGACAGTCTGAAACACACTAATATTTGTCTCTTCGTAATTATGACATAACCCGTTTCCGGTTCTGGGACCTCAAAGTCTCACACACACAAATATACATGTTCCTTTGATACATACGCCTTAGTTTTTCTTTGTAATTACGACATAACTCTTATATAAGTTACAACTATTAGGTATTAACTAACCCTAATATGCAAATATGCATCATAAACGGGTTCTAACGGTTCGGGTTCCAGTCAGTTCCTTATTGGTCTTTCGGTTCTGGACCAGTTGGGAAACCTGTCCCATAATTATAATCGGCTCAGAACCGTCCCATTTAGTAATGGAACTGGTCGGTTCTTTCACCAAAAAAAAAAAGGAACTGGTCAGTTCTGGGATTTAGCAGGTCGGTTCCCTCTAAAAGATACAGATGAATAATATTTTACCCTAAAATGCAGAGATCACTAAAAAAGGCACTGCAAAAAAATGTCAATGAAAGAAACAAAAAATTGCAGTCCTTTAAGATGGCATTTTCTGCTTCTCCATGCGTGATAAAATTCATTTTTTGTATATTCCTTGGATTTAACTTAAAAGATATCAAAATTTTAACAAACAAAAAGTTTCAGCACCTCTTCCATTTATGATACATAGCAATAAGCAGTTTACCGGGAAGAACCTGATCAAACAACACAGAGAGAGAGAGGTTTGTTTTTCAGCACATCAAACCACTGATCACCAACTGTCTGAGGGGCAAGGAGAAGAAACCTTCATAATATGGGTGTAATGGTTTCATCAGAATGAAAAAAAACAAGGAGAATGGAGAGGTTCACTAACTCACTGAGAGTAGAGAGAAAAGGAGTATTCAGAATCAGGTCTTAGAAATCTGTTACAGTAAAATGAGGATTATAAGAGGGAATCAGAAGGGAGAAAATAACTCATGAATTCGATTGGCGGTTTGGTGAATTGAAGAAGCAGATAGGGAGAAGAAGAAAAGGGTTCAAAAACGGAATTCTATTTGCACAGGAAGTTGGGAAAATTAGATAGGCTACCTTTGCCTGTAAATAGATGTAAGAGGCTCTCATAGGCCACCACGCTTCCAGCAATGCAATTCTCTCCTCCCCCCCCCTCCTCCAACTTTGGGATTCATCACGTGTGTGCTGGAGGTGGATTCCTTAGCTTGTCTGGGGTTTTCCAATTCCTCTACCTTCTTCTTTTCTGTTATTGTTCTGTTTCTAGAGGCTATCAAAACTCAAAAGGTCAGAAACTTCACCCTTTGCTTCAGTTTCCTTTTTCTCCCAGTTTGATACCATGTTCTGGTATTGCTATTCTAGGTCAATTCCTTCAGATTCCAATTACTGTTTAATCTAATTCTGCTGCTTGAATTTATAATCAAAACCCTACTTTCAATTCTGAGTTTCCTGTTACTATTTATATCTCCTTTTATATTTTTATATATTATAGCCTCTTTTCTATCCAAATTTAGCAGGACTTTGGAGAAGGCAATCTTTTCTTAGCCAAAATTTATTGGGACCTCCCAAAACATTCATTTAAAGCATCCGATCAATTTGTGTTTTTGGTTAAGCTATACAATTTCTCCCAACTGCCTAAGTTAATGATTCTGATTGTTTTTGTTGTAATATGGTATAAAGGTATTTTTTTCTTATTCTATCCCTTGGGGGTATTCTTGTATTTGTACCTATTCTAGAACATTCTCTAGTCTATTACAAATAAAGTGGCTGTGGACATAATGTCACAAGCATTATTCCTAATTTCATCATGGTATCAGAGCAAGGATCAACATTAGGATCCAAAGCCTATCGCCATTGAATGCCAAAACCTAGCGCCACCAACCTCCTAGCACCTCCAACCTTTCAGCGCCACCACCTCCCTTTCCCTTTTTCGATTCCACCTCTCTCTCACCTCTCAGTTTTCACCTACCGTCACTACCACCTTCAAGTGCCTCCACCACTCGGCTCACCTTCTTTCCCACCCTCGGTTGTGATTTCTTCCACCGAGGGCCCTGTTTTGGTCTCTATGGATCTGTATGGTAACCTTCCACCGAGGGCCCTGTTTTGGTCTCTATGGATCTGTATGGTAACCTTCCAAAAAATGGATTCTAGTTTTTTTTTTTCTGATTCTGGGATAGAATTGAAAAAGATTATGTATGGATTGTCTGGTCCGTTTCTGTGATTTTTTGAAATGGACCGGGTGATATAATAGATTCTGGCAAGCTTTTAAGTATTTCTCACATTTTAGAATTGATTCTACCAATTTTTCGGTGAAAAAACGTGGACTTAAGTGAATCAGGGGCATTGATGAAATTTACCATCAAAACATAACAAAACCTAAAACCGAGCCTATGCAACTCTCACGTTGAAGCTCCAAGTCGCCATCGATGCTGGTATCTTCCTCTTCCTATTCTCTCTTCATAGATCCTCTTAGTGAAAGCTCTTTTATTCTGGTGAGCCTGAGCCCAAGGAAGCTCAACGAGAAAGGAAGGTGCCCTTTTTTATTTGTGTCAAGTTTCTGATCGTCTTGGAAGTGGGTGGCGTTTGGCTTGTACGCTTTTTCCTTCTGATGATTTTGATAAAAAATTATTAAAACTGGTAAGTGAATTTTATTCTATCTATTGCTTCCCTTTGTCTTTTAAGAGCGTTGAATTGAATCATTTACGTTTGTGATTCTCTGGGTGAAGTTTTCTCTGACTTATGAAACCTGTAATTTTAGGTTATTCTTCGAGGGGTACCGATCAAGTGAGTCTAATCCTTTACTACTTTTGTTGTTAGAGGGCTAAACCCATAGATTTGTGTGAAAAAAGATTGTATTTTTTTTTAACTTTTTAATTGACCTGGAGGAGAGGGAGCATTAGTGCTGCAACCTTGATCATCATAGGGTTTGATTTGTATTATTTTCCTTCGTTATGGACAATGCGAGAGACGACTTGATGGATCTTGATTTAAATCTTGGACCTTCTGTTCCTTTTTTACCCGATTTCAACCCGGATTTAGGGCCTCTATTAGCTGAATTAGGAAACATGTAAGAACGTATTCAACAACTCGAAGCAGTAGCACTCAGGGCTAGGCATCGTTGGAGGTCAAGACAGGGAAAGATCGCTCTTGAGGCTAGGAATATTCCTGTGGAGATTACAGTTAGCTCTGGTAGCTCTGCTGGACTGCAGACTGGGGAGGGCAGTGTAGCCGCAGAAGATAGAATCAATTTTTACCAGGTTTACCATACATCATTTGTTGGCATAGAATTACTCCAAAATCCAGAAACAAAAAAAAATCGATTCTGACTCAGAACCAATCATTTGAAACAGAGTGGTTGGCATATAGATCCTATGAGTTTTTGAGAGATCTCAAGTTTTTGTTCTCTTTCAGAGATATGATGTGTGTTGGTTACTCTCTGGAATCGGTTGATTTTATGGTTTTGGTTATGCTCTATTGGTGTTAGAGCACTTGTGTTCGTGTTTTGTTCTTTGATCAGCAGCTATGTCAGATGTTACTACCACATCGAACTTCCCAGACAATTCTAGTGATCACGGCTTTCCTTTGTTCGTTGTTTGCTCCATTAAATTGGATGGGAACAATTATCTGATGTGGTCTCATTCGTGCTTCTTCTCTATAGCTTCCCATGGTTTTTTAGGTTACCTTATAAGGAATGTTGCAAAGCCTGCTGATGTTGGTCCTTCCAAGAACAAATGGAATTTCGGAAAACTATCTGATTACGTCCTATCTTATTAGTTTGATGAACCCTAATATTGCATGGGGTTATCTCTAACTAGATTCGGCTGCCAAGATTTGGAAAACAGCCAAAAATACCTACTCTCAGGTCGGCAATGATGCCCAGGTATATGAGTTCCAGAAGAAGATCCACGACACGAAACAAAAAGAGATGCCATTATCCTAGTATTATTCTGAGTTGCAAAGTATGTGGCAGGAGTTGAACTATTATGAAGATTTTTCTGCTTCTAGTTCCACAGATGCCATGCAGTTTACCAAACGAGAGGACAATCTTCGTGTGTATGTTTTTTTGGCAGGCCTCAATATTGAGTTTGATCAGATTCGGGCTCATGTTTTGAGTCGTGATTCTTTTCCATCTCTAGAGCAGGCGTATGCTATGGTTCAATCTGAGGACAGCCGTCATACTTCAATGTTGCAACCTGTTTCACTAGATCAATCCACACTTTTTTCGGGTTCAGGATCTTCTTCCCATGGAGGGACTCCACATCCCAGTGATCGATCTAGTTCTGACAGGGGACCTATTAAATGTGAGTACTGCGGGAAGGAACATCACACCAAAGAATATTGTTGGAAGCTCCATGGTCGACCTGCAAATGGCAAAGGTCGTGGTCGTGGTACTAGATTGGTTTAGGCACACCAAACTATGACTGTTGATGTTGCTCCCATCGGGCGTCTCTCTCCCCAGAGGATTTGATGACTCAGCTTTGTCGTCTCCTAACTTTGCCTAGTTCATCCTCACTATCGGCTTCCGTGGCTACCTCCCTACTAGTGCCCCTTTTGCTTCAAATTTTGTCCACACATGTATTTCTATCAGTGGCCATTGTGCCTCTATGGCATTCAATCCTTGGATTATCAACTCAGGGGTTCACCGATCATATGACTGGTTCCTCCAATTTGTTTTTTAAGTATTTTCCTAGTTCAGATAAGGGTAAAGTTCGAGTTGCGAATGGTTCTCTCTTCTCTATCTCTGGGAAGAGATCTATCAAATGCTCTTCTTTACTCTCTTAATCCTCAGCCTTGCATGTTCCTAAACTCTCTACTTATCTTCTCTCAATTAGTAGACTAGACACATGCATAACCTAGGTCTTGTACATCCTCTGCCTTGCATGTTCCTAAATTCTCTACTTATCTTCTTTCAATTAGTAGACTAGACACATGCATAGCCTAGGTCTTGTACCAAGTATGACCTCGGATAGAGCCTATTGGAGGGCAAGGATCCATGTAGCAGATCCCTTTTAGTTGAGATTCTCCTGACTTGCTGGGCTATGCCTCTTTCCTCTTACTTTCATATTCGTTTATATTTTATACCGTTCAGTTGTCATTGTCCATTTTTCATTTCTCATCTCATTTCCCATCCCTCGTTTCTCATCTCTTCATTCCCCTTTTTTATTTAGACCTCAGTTTTACCTACTTTGTTTTGTATGGATCTATGTAGCTGGCCCCATTAAGTTGGGATAAGGCTGAGTTTGTTGTTGTTGGTGACGAGGGAAACGATTGGCAGTGGTAAAGTGGTCAATGGCTTATACTTGATTGATTCTGCATTTTCATCTTCTTCAGCATTGATGACACAAGCTCCACTTAGCTCTTCTGCAGTTGCTTTAGCCGATTTATATAAGTGGCATCACCGTTAGGGTCACCCACCTCTTGGGACTTTAGCCGAGATTTTTCCTGATTTATTTAAAAATTGTAAACCGAACCTTTTTTTTCTTTTGTGATGCTTGTATCTTTGCCAAACAAACTCGTTCGATTGATCCTCCTGATAATAGAAGCTTAGCACCTTTTCATTTAATGCATTCTGATGTATGAGCCCCTGCCTGATGTGTTTCTGTTTCTAGGTATCGGTGCTTTGTTACTTTTATTGATTGTCATACCAAACTTGTTTGGATATATTTATTGCGTCAAAAGAGTGAAGTTTTCCGTTGCTTTCAGCTCTTCCATCAGATGGTTAAAACCCAGTTTGATGCAAAGATCAAGATGCTTCGCACGGATAATAAGAGAGAATATGTTGATGGGTCCTTTCAGTTGCCTGGCTGATCATGGCATTCTCCATCAAACATGTTGGGTTGACACCCTAGCTCAAAACGGCGTGGTCAAATGCAAGAATCGGCATTTGTTGGAGGTAGCTCGGTCTTTAATGTTTCAAATGAACGTTTCTGCACCTTATTGGAGTGAGGCTGTTCTCACGGCTATGTATCTCATAAATCGGATGCCTTCATGTGTTTTGGACTCTTGCTGCCCATTGGAGTTGCTTATGGGATTGTCCACCTTCATTGTGCCTCTAAAGGTTTTGGGCTGTGTATGCTTTGTTCGTAATCATCACTAGCATGGTAAGCTTGATCCACGTGGCATCCAGTGTATTTTCCTTGGCTATTCGGTGACTCAGAAGGGGTAAAAATGTTATCATCCTCCATCTCGCCGTATGTTTATCTCTATGGATGTGGTGTTCCATGAGACTAAGGCATATTTGTCCGCTGCCACACCTCTTCAGGGGGAGTCCTGTTCACGAGAAGATGTGCTTCTAATTGCTCCAATGCCAGATTTGGTTCAGGTTAAGGAAGATATTGATATGGTTCCAGCTCAAGGGGAGTCCATGGTTTTTTACCAAGGGGAGCCCAAAGTTTCGGCCCAGGAAAAGCACACAGTTCTATTAAAGGTCTTTGTTTGCTCCAAGTCCAAACGACGCAGCAAGACAAAGCCACCACTACCACTGCGCCACTCCAATTGCGACCTCCTGATCCAAGTTCTCCTACACTATCTCCATCTGGTGAGTCCATTTCTCCTAGTGTTCCTACTTCTGATCCTACACTTAATTTGCCTATTGGCATTCGTAAACTCGTTAGGACTTGCACCCAACATCCCATTTCATTCTCTTTCACCCTCTTTTTGTACATTTGTTTCTTCCTTGTCATATGTTCCTATTCCTAAGCACTGGCAAGAAGCTTTGGCCGATCCTAAATGGAAGGGTGCAATGGTGGGAGAGATGAGGGAACTTGGAAAAAATAAGACATGGGACTTTGTTATTTTTCCTCTTGGGGAAGAAACCTGTGGGCTACAAGTGGGTGTTTACTGTGAAACAGAAAATGGATGGCATAGTTGACAAATACAAGGCTAGGTTTGTTGCCAGGGGCTTTACTTAAATGTTTGGCATAGACTATCAGAAGACATTTGCTCCAGCAGCCAAGTTGAATATTGTTAGAGTTATTCTTTCGTGTGCAGTAAACTTGGGATGGGAGTTGCAACAACTAGATGTCAAAAATGCATTTCTTCCTGGGGAACTCGAAGAGGAGGTGTACATGGATGTTCCTCCTGGCTTCTCTAGTCAGAAAACCCATGGTAAGGTATGCAAATTGAAACAAGCATTATATGGGCTAAAGCAATCTCCTCGAGCATGGTTTGAGCATTTCCATAAAGCCATGATGTCTGTGGGTTACAGAGTAATGCTGATCATACTCTGTTCATCAAAAAGACTGGTGAGCTGATTACCATCCTCATTGTATATATCGATGACATCGTGGTGACAGGAAGTGACGTTGCCGTCAACTGAAGACTTTTTTGGGTACTGGATTTGAGATTAAAGACCTGTGTAAGTTACGATACTTCCATGGGATTGAGGTTGCTTGGTCTGATCAAGGTATCTTCCTTTCTCAACGAAAGTATACTCTTGATCTTTTATCTGACACTAGGATGCTGGAATGCAAACCGGCTGATACTCCACTTGACGCAAATTCTCATCTGAAGCAGAAGGATGGTGAACATGTGGACAAAGGAGGTTTTATTGGACCTTTACTTGTTAGGAGGATTAGTCCCGTATGAGTTGGGGAACTACTGGTTCTGGAGTTAGCAATTTTCTAATGCTAAACCTGTTTCAGACCTGCGGTTGCAATATTTTGGCTGCTATGTGGTTATTTGAGTTATGGGTAACTGGGACTACGTTAACCCTAATTGTTGAATTGTATGATGTATCCGTGGGGGTATACTTGGTATTCTTATGTAATTTTCCCTTTCTTTATTTCCTTTTTTCCTCTATCTAATAACTCTAAATATTAGAGTAGGGGTAGCTGTGTAATTTCACTTCTAAGTGACTCTTTATAAATAGAAGCTTGACTGATCTCATTGATCATTCAAGCACTTCAGCTCTATTACTCTTCTTAATGTAGTCCTATATAGGCAAGACCTAATAGGAACCAGGAAAAAACAGAATTCTGTAACTATTTACAGATGTGGACTGTTTAGGTGAAATTAGGGTTAGGTTTAGGAATTCAAGTATGGTTTATATATGGTTTTAATATGCAGGTTTAGGGGATTAATATGGTATAAAGAAAGTAGGATTTGGATAGGTTTAGAAGTTCTGCAGTTTTAGGGTTAGGGTTAGGGTTTTAGGTTTCAGATTTTAGGCTAATTCTGGGGTTTAGAAAGGGGCTTTGGGGCAGGATTTGTGGTCGAGTGTAGCTGGCAGTAGGGGGGTGACTCGATCAGGCTGTGGTGGTGTTTTGATGGTTAGTTAGGGCTAGACAAAATTTAGAATGGTTTTTAGGGTTTTGGGTTTTATGGGAGATGAGGGGGATTAGGGTTTGAGTGGTCTGATTGGGCTGAAGTAGGATCAAGTGTAGTGGGAGTGTGGTGGATGTATGCTGAAAGTTTGGGACACATCTGATGGTGGGATGATGGTTGCTTAGAAACTGAGTTATGATTCAAAGGTGGAAGTTGCAGGTTTAATGGAGGGCTAAGTCTGATGGATGGAGAGGGAATTGGAGTAGGATTAATGGAGGGAATGCTGAACAGTATAGGTAGGTTAGGGTTAGAGGATGAAGAAGAGAAGGGTAACAACAACAACAACAACAACAACAATAACAACCATAGCCTTATCCCAACTAAATGGGGTCGGCTACATGGATCCAATAGATGCTAAGCCAATAAAGGATGCAAGAGAGATAAAAAGGACAAAAGGAAAATAAGTAAAGGTAGGAGTCGAAGCAATAGTCAAAACAGCATCCTAGGAACATCCCCCTACAAAGGGTCAGCTATACGGATCCTTGTCCTCCAAACAACTCTATCCACAGTCATACTAGGGTCGAGCCCTACCACATGCATATCCTTTCTTACCACTTCACCAATAGTCATCTTAGGCCTGCCCCTACCCCTTTTAGCTCCATTAAGCTGAATCTGGTCACTTTTCCTTATTGGTGCATCCATGGGTCTCCGTTGGACATGACCATACCACCGCAGGCGACTCTCCAAGAGAAGGGTATGTGCAGGAAACTAAAATTACCTACTGCTTTGAAGAACCAGCAATGGCAGCAGCTGAAACAGTGAAAGAACCTCCCGATCTTCTCGATGCAAGGAGTCAACTGGAGATCCACCAGTCCCTACACCTTGATGTTACTCACAAGACAACCTTGATATTACTCACAAGGCACTCACACGATGGAGCAGGCAGCAGCAGCATTCACGGCAGCAAGCAACGGAAATTTTTAAAACTTAATTGGTGGGGGAGCCTCTCCCACGATCTGTATTAAATAATAGGCCAAAGGCCTTATTCCTAAAGCTATAACAACTCTATTTCCCCCATCCAAAATCGTGGAGAGGTGTAGATAAGTAACTTAAAACAATTTAAAAGGTATTAAAAGACCTAATTGACCCTAATGACTTAAAAACACTTTAAAGCACTTAAAACAACTAAGATTCTTCATCAGCCAATAGGATATAAGATCCTACCAGCCAATCAGAATTAATCACTTAAACTAAACCAATTGAACCAATTGGATGCAACCAAGTTAAAACCGGATCAATTAAAAACATAAAATAAAAACTAAGTATAGAACTGAAATAAACTAAACTAAGGCTCCTACTAAAACCCTAGGCTTAAGATGACTTCTTCAATTCGAGGAGGCTAGGATCTGCATCAACTCTCCCCGACTTGGAAACATTCATCTCCGATGAATAGGTAAAATTCAAGCAATACTCCGATAACTTGGGGCTACACTTCTTGTCATCGATCGTATGAGTCCAAGTACGATGCTTGTGTGAAGAAACTCGTCCACGAACTTTGTGATGAGGAGGGGAAAGCAACATATGGGCAGCAACTTCAACACTTCCCTGGCAGAATTCCGTTGAGGTTGGAACAATGGGAATATGGTCTTCAAGTCGTGGAGCCTTCTCTTCGAAGAACCAAGGGGGCATCACAAAATCAATGTGTTCAACCTCCATAAGGACTTCAATGTTGATAACTTTCTCAACGAGCTCCACTTCTTGAAGGGCAGCAACTCGCTTATCATTGTCTTCCTGTGAAATGCTCCCAATTACCTCCTCACAATCAACCACATCATCCATGAAAATTGGAGCAATCATATGGACACCTCGAGCACCACCATCCATATCTTCAAAGTAACCTTCCAAGTCGTCATCACTATTAGGGGGTAGCGCATATATAGCTTGCTCAACGTTCCCTTCAGAGGTTTCCCCTGCCTTGGCAGCCACATTAACAGGTCTATGTTTTTGTGGGCTTCTTTGGCATAGTGCCCAAGCTCATTGCAGTGGAAACACTTGTGGGGTTCATTGCTGTCCATGAGAGCTGCACCTTTATGATCAGCACGTGGAGGGGCTGTAGGGCGGGAAGAACTACCAACAGAGTAGCCTGATCGAGTAGGACCAGCAACAGAGCTTCCAGCTTGATAGTGACCATTGGTAGTCGACTTGAATGCTGAAAAAGTTTTGCTGGTACCTTCAGTGGAGGAATCAAATCTACTATTTCCATCCAATAATTCTTTAGCCTTCAATGCCTTCTCGAAACAGTACTTGATGTCCAGAACGTCAGCAACTCCAATAACTTTAATAATGTTTGATCTCAATCCCAGCCGAAATCGAGACAGCAGCTGAGTATCACTTTCTCTTATGTCAGTACGAGAAGAAAGAACATCAAACTACTGCATGTACTCAGCTACAGTCATAGTCCTTTGTCGTAGGGAGTTGAATTGATCTTGCTTCTGAGCTCTGTAATGTTTGGGCAAATATTTCTCTTTCAAATCATACCTCATATCTTCCCAATTAGTAGGTGCAACACCTTCACGTTCCATGTCTCTCTCTGTCTTTCGCCACCATTCTCGGGCAGGGCCAATCAATTTAGTACGTGTCAATCTTATCTTTCGATCTTCAGGCAAGTCATACCAATCAAAATAGTCATTCAAGGCAGCAAGCCAATCATAGAACACCTGGGGATCATGGTTCCCATCAAACTCCTTCAGCTCAAGTTTGACCTTCTCCGTATCATACCTCTTATTTGTGGCTTCATCAGTAGTAAAATAGGACCTCATGTACTCCTCAACGTTAGGTCTTCCCTCTATCATGTCTTCTTCTGTCCCTGTGATCTCCACGGTTCCTGGAGTGATCTCTATAGTCTCTATGGCCTCTGGAATGATCTCTGTGATGTCGGTTCCTTCCCAAAGTTCCATGAACTTCAGAGTGAACTTGAAACCTGCCTTCCTCTACGTATAGAGGGTTGTTTACAAGAGGCACAGTCTGCCTTTGCTCTACAATCTATAACCGATCACTGATTTTATGGAGCATGTCCATGATTGCAGCCATGGGATCAGGTAGGGGTGGTAGTGCTGGATCAAAAATAGGATTGCCATGCTCATCCATGGCTCTTATACCAATTAATGTAGTCCTATATAGGCAAGGCCTAATAGGAACCAGGAAAAAACAGAATTCTGTAACTGTTTACAGATGTGGATTGTTTAGGGTGAAATTAGGGTTAGGTTTAGGAATTCAAGTATGGTTTATATATGGTTTTAATATGCAGGTTTAGGGGATTAATATGGTATAAAGAAAGTAGGATTTGGATAGGTTTAGAAGTTCTACAGTTTTAGGGTTAGGGTTAGGGTTTTAGGTTTCAGATTTTAGGCTAATTCTAGGGTTTAGGAAGGGGCTTTGGGCAGGGCTTGTGGTCGAGTGCAGCTGGCAGTAGAGGGTGACTCGATCAGGCTGTGGTGGTGTTTTGATGGTTAATTAGGGCTAGACAAAATTTAGAATGGTTTTTAGGGTTTTGGGTTTTATGGGAGATGAGGGGGATTAGGGTTTGAGTGGTCTGATTGGGCTGAAAGTAGAATCGAGTATAAAGGGGAGTGTGGTGGATGTATGCTGAAAGTTTGGGACAGATCTGATGGTGGGATGATGGCTGCTTAGAAACTAAGCTATGATTCGAAGGTGGAAGTTGCAGGTTTAATGGAGGGTTAAGTCTAATGGATGGAAAGGGAATTGGAGTAGGTTTAATGGAGGGAATGCTGAACAGTATAGGTAGGCTAGGGTTAAAGGATGAAGAAGAGAAGGGTATGTGCAGGAAACTAAAATTACCTACTGCTTTGAAGAACCAGCAATGGCAGCAGCTGAAACAGTGAAAGAACCTCCCGATCTTCTCGATGCAAGGAGTCAACTGGAGATCTACCAGTCCCTACACCTTGATGTTACTCACAAGACAACCTTGATATTACTCACAAGGCACTCACACGATGGAGCAGGCAGCAGCAGCATTCATGGCGGCAAGCAACGGAAATTTTTAAAACTTAATTGGTGGGGGAGCCTCTCCCAAGATCTGTATTAAATAATAGGCCAAAGGCCTTATTCCTAAAGCTATTACAACTCTATTTCCCCATCCAAAATCGTGGAGAGGTGTAGATAAGTAACTTAAAACAATTTAAAAGGTATTAAAAGACCTAATTGACCCTAATGACTTAAAAACACTTTAAAACACTTAAAACAACTAGGATTCTTCATTAGCCAATAGGATATAAGATCTTACCAGCCAATCAGAATTAATCACTTAAACTAAATCAATTGAACCAATTGGATGCAACCAATTTAAAACCGGTTCAATTAAAAACATAAAATAAAAACTAAGTATAGAACTAAAATAAACTAAACTAAGGCTCCAACTAAAACCCTAGGCTTAGGGTGGCTTCTTCAATTCGAGGAGGCTAGGATCTGCATCACTTCTTCTCAGATTCTAACACTAATCTTGTCTTACATTAGGTTGCTTAAGGGATAACACCTAGATGATTATTGTCTATGAGAAAATACATATTAATTATTACATGCACATATGTGCCAGTGATCATGGTATTTATTTAATTCAATGAATAGTTCATTGGGAATGTGGTGGGGGGGGGGGGCGGTAGGGAAGAAGGGAATTTCAGAATTGCAGGAGAGAGGGAAAATAGCATAAGAAGAAAAAGAGGGGGGGAGGAGAAGGAGATAGCACAACCCACAGCCATAGTACTAAAACTCGTTTCGTCTCGGTCGAGATTTCGAGTATCTCGATTGAGTCGAAACGAAATGCAACATTGAATTGAAAAATGCAATATTTCGAATATTTCGAAAATCTTAGTCGGAAATTTCGGTCATCTCGTTTCGGAAATTTCGGAAATCTCTGTAATTTCGGTCATCTCGTTTCAAAAATTTCGGAAATCTCGGTCATTTTTGGCATTTTACACCCACAGAAAAAATACCATATTTCGACGAAATTTTGATATCTCAGAAATTTCAGTCAGACCGAAACACCGAAACGAAACGAGATTTAGTACTATGCCCACAGCCATATGAGCACTTCAAACTCAACTTTCAATTCATTCGCAAATCTGCCAAATGAATTGGGTTAGAAGCTTATTTATAAAAACAAAATTAAAGTTTCCTAATTGAAGTTTAAAACAGCAATAGAACTAAAATCTATCTCCTAATTACTTCCTAAATCGTAGACTACCAAAAATAGAAACTCAATAAAACCTAAATTGAAAATTTTCATACATGTCTAATAGCTACCCCAAAATAAAAGATAACATATCGTTCCCAAGTAAAATAAATCCTAAATATCCTACTGAACCAGAACAAGGTTGGGACCAGTTCATCTTGGTTTGGATTCTCAAACGGGTATGGGTCGGTCCAAGGTAGTACAGTTGCATTAATTCCCCCGATGTTGAGAAAAACTCGACCTCGAGTTTTGTAGAATGAGAGAATCAGCACCACTCGATCGATATCAACAAACAACGGCTTTGATGGGGCGATGATCCAACGTATCTCATGATCAACTGATACGATCTTCTGATGGTAGTTAGCAAATGACATATCTTTGATGGGAATCTGATCGTGGGATTTCACAACTGAAATTGGACCGTTGATCAATTCTTCAACAGCAACCTTGATCAAATCGTTCACTTTAGCATGATCAACACGTTCGTCGGCCACCTCTGATCCGCTTTCGAAAGATTCTATCATGCTTGACACCTTATCATAAAAAGTGTTATTACTTTCGGCAAGCTCCCGAAAACCTGTCTTCATATCAAGAAGTGTTGTTTGCTATTGAGGGAAACCATCTTTAATCAAAAGGAGTAAATCGTATTGACCAACCTCCATGATGTAGTGGGTTTACGATAACAATGGCAAAAATTGTAATTTATTAGACTGCAAAACTAATGAGAAGAAAAGAAGTGTCGTGTAACATATGGGTGAGAGGGTTAAACTTGGAAACTAATAAAAAGAAAGAAAAGTAGAACACGAATAGAAAGGAGGGGGGAATGTTGGAAAAAAGAAAAAAATAATAAGAAGAACTAGAAACATTAACAAATAAGTGGGGAGGGGAAAGGTGGGAAATAGGATTAGAAAGGGTATTAAAATAAAAGGGTACTAGAGGGTATAATGGGAAAACTAAAAAAACTAAAAGAAAGAACATAAGAATTGTGAGGGGTTGGGGTGAGGAGAAGGGTTACTGTTTTATACTAGGAAACCAGTGAGGATTTGGGTTCGTGGAGAAGTTCTTCCTCATGCGACTCCTGCAGAGAAAATGGCGGACGAGTCGGACCAGGCTGGGGAGTTCGACTTCCACTTGAATTTTGATCTTCGGCTTCACCAAGGAGACTACGATGCGGGGAAGACGATTAATCTGGAGGGAGGACTTCAAACCAGGTCTGCAAATTTCTCTTCTGTCTCTTTCTTCTTCTTCTTCTTTTTTTGGTTCAATACCCTCTCGCTCTCTCTTTTCGTCTCTTTTTGGTTGCTGGCGGAAAAATAGGGCGAGGCGGTGGGTCGAAAGAAGTTGCAGAAAAAAAGGAAAAAGGAGGGTGGGTTTGGGTTGCAGTTGAAGTCGAGTGATGGATGGGAATCGAAGGGAGAGGAATTTTTTTTTTTTTTGGCTGAACCCTAGAAGAGGGGTATTCACAGCGGGGGGGCTTAAAGATGGGAGGTTATTGCTGGAGTCGGGAAGGGTTGTCGCTGGGTATCGAAAAGGAGTAACAGTGGGAAGAGATGGAACTGCTAATGTCGCCTAGGCAACTTAGTAGGAAAAAACTATAGGAAAGAAGGGAAGGAGGAAGATCAGAGAAAGGTAAATAGGAAAATGGACAAGGGAGAGTGATTGATCCTTCGGCTCTAATACCAAATTGGTGGGGGGGGGGGGCGGTGGGGAAGGAGGGAATTTCAGAGTTGTAGGGAAGAGGGGAAATCGCATAAGAAGAAGAAGAAAAAAAAGGGGGGGGGGGGGAGGGAGGGCAAAGGAGAAAGCATAAGCCACAGCCAAACAGGCACTTCAAACTCAACTGTCAATTCATTCTCAACTCTGCCAAATGAATTGGGTTACAAGCTTATTTATAAAAACAAAATCAAAGTTTCCTAATTGAAGTCTAAAACAGCAATAGAATTAAAACCTATCTCCTAACTACTTCCTAAAACTTAGACTAACAAAAATAGAAACTTAATAAAATTCAAATTGTTGCACCCAAAAAACAAAATTCAAATTGAAAATTTCCCTACATGTCTAATAGCTACCCCAAAATAAAAGATTACATATCTTTCCCAAATAAAATAAGCCTAAATATCCAAATAAGGTTGGGACTTGGTTCATCTTGGTTTGGGTTCTCAAACGGGTTTGGGTCGGTTCAAGGTAGTGCACCTGCATCAGAATGGATGGCATGGTTATTATTTGATTGGTCTGTAATTGTATAATTTTCCTCTTTTTGTTGAACATTGTAGTAAACATAATACCTTATAGTACCTTTAGGGTAAGTCAATAAATAGCACCTATCTGTACGCCTTGCCAACTTATCTGTTTTTTGCTTTCTTACATGTGCAATGCAGCTCTAGATCCTAACATTTTGTAGACTACGCTTTTGCCCAAACCACAACTCATAAAGAGTCTTTGACACAGCCTTAGTTGGAACCCTATTCGGAATATCCATGGCTATTTCTTGGGCAAAACCCCAAAAAACCAAAGGTAGTTCACAATAACTCAACATTGAACGAACCATATCTAATAGGGTTCGGTTTCATCTCTCTGAAACACCATTTTTGTTGTAGTGCACCTGGGGTTATCAACTGTGAAACAATATCGGCTTGTTTGAGATGGTCCACAAACTCATCTAACAAGTACTCTCCTCCTTGATGAGGTCCAAGGAATTCAATACGTTCACTCAGTTGATGTAGATCAAAACATGAAGAAGCAAAGACCAAAACATTATTCACATGAACAGTGTCACAACCCCATATTTGCCTTGTTGGGATTATTACTAGGAGATCTTGTGGGGGCCCAAGACCAGATTGCATGGAGGCTTTATTAGAAGAGTCAATTTTGTCTATGCATGGGGGATTTAGTAGTTCAGTTTTGTTTCTATTTTAGAATTATTCTCTTAGATATTTTGTGGTTGTTTATTAAGCAACCTTAGCTCAATTTAGTTTCTAATTTCAGATTTAGAAAGTAGGCTTAAGTTTCTATTTTCAGTTTGTTTCCTTTTCTTGCAAGCTTCTAATTTTCTCTTACTTGTAAGGCAAGCAATAGCTGCCCATAAATATGAATGAGCTCTTAGGAGTCCCTGAACGATTTATGAAAATGAATGAATATTGCTTTTGTGCAATCTTGTGTCCTGGTGAGAGGATGAAGAGCTAAGAGAGCCCAAACCCCTATCCCCATCTATCTTCTTCCTTCTACTCCCAGTCAATCCCCTGCTGCTACTGTTGCTGTGAGAGAGCAAACCACTGCTGCTGCTACATCTGTGAAGGCCTGATTGCAACCTTGATCAACAACCAACACTGCTGTTGGCGATTACACCATCAACTGAGGGTCTACAGCTCCTGTGGCTCAGTTTCCTCCATCAGAACCTGCTGCAACTTCGAGACTCCACAACCCAACAACCTGTGACCCTTTTGTGATCATCTTGAGGGTGCATCCTACTCTTCATTCGACTGTGCTTGATTTTCCCAACTGCAGGGCAGATTGATATCTCCAATAACCTTCTATTTTTTAAGGCTGGTTTCTAATTTCAAGCCCTCTTCACATCTCAACATTCGGCCATCAGAATTAGCTGATTTTTGGAGCATAAGATCCATTCAACACCACCTCTACTCGATCCAAGTTTGGTGCAGTTCTGCAGGCTGGTTGGTTGTTATTCTCTAAGTTACTAATTCTGGTTTTGTTGCTATTTTGATGTTCTGCTGCAACCTATCATTGATCCTACTGTAGAGTGGTTCTTACTTGAACCTCTTCTACATTACAATTGGTCCTCAACCTCGACATGGAAATTCTTTGAATTTTTCAAAGGTTTCCAATTTCCGATACATTAGGTCAGTATGGACATCTCAAGAATAGTTGTCAGTAAAAATGACTAAATATTCATACACATATGGAGCCTGAACATTTATAGGACCAATAATATCAGTAAGGAGTAAGGACTAACTCAAACAAACTATTGGCCCTCACACCCTTACTAGAAAAGGGTTTCCCAGTCATTTTTCCTTGTAAACAGGATTCATAGGTCGGAAAAGACTCCACCTTCAAACTATTTAAATCCATATTTTACTAACCTATTAATCATATTGATGCAGGGCATTCAGTCAGCCCGCCAGGCCTAGCCTACCAGGCCCAGCCCAAGGCCAGATTTGTGCCCCCAGGACCAGCAGGGACCAGGCCTAAAAGGCCCAGCCCATAGCTGGCCTGGGTGAATTAAACCCAGTGGTTCTGCCTTTTCATTTTCCTAGGCTAGTATTTACTTTTACTATGTGTCTTTTCATGTTCCTAGGCAGTTTAATGTTTTCTTTAATTATTCTTGTTTGTAGTTCCTATGTCTTAGGAACATTTTTGTATTCTTGGTTTAGTGACACACGAACATTTTTTTATTTCTTGGTTTTAGTTTCTAGGTCTAGGTTTTATTTTCTATGCATTTTTTTTTTTTTATGAGAACAAAAAGAGAAAAACAAACTTACAAGGGGAAAATACAATAGAGTTAGAGTTCAGGGCTTTTATGGCCAGATTAGAAGCAATTGCATAACAGAAAGGGTTCCCTAACTTTTTAAACTTTAAGTCCAAGTCCTGGCCAACAGAGCTGATATACAGAAGATCCTGAAGAAGATGCCACGGCCAAGGATTATTGGATTTTGTTTTCTAGGTGTGGGAATTCCAACAGTATATTTATGTCAAATGCATGTATCTCAAGACGATGCTTAGTCTCCTCTTCCTCTATAAATACCAAATCGTGGAGGCTGTTTCAGCAGCCAGCATTTTAACCCAAGAAAAAAAAAAAGATATCTTTCTTTGAAAGACTACATCCCGTGGATCTCAGGTGGGCTGTGGATTCAGCAATCATATACAAGGTGGATCTCCTTGGTGGGGCTCTAGTGGACTCCAGTGGCCAAAACTATCTACCTCCATCAATGACCATCATCATCAACCACCATCATCAATCTTCATCTTCACCATCAAACTAAAAGGTCCTCATTTAGTGGCTTATAACTTGCCGGTTCTCAACCAGTTCATCGATCCGATCCTTCTTTTTTTATTTTTGGCATCACATATCTACTCCAATATGACCCAACCTTAAGTGCCACAAGTAGAGTATACTAGAGCAAATTTCCTTTTCAAATCCACATTTGAAATCTCATTAGCTTAACCAAATAATCTAGAAAATATAGTCCGCTCTCAAGAAATTTAAAAGCAATAAATTTGCCATTATTTCGAACTATCATTTTTTAACTGAATTGAAAAAAAAAATAGCCAACTAAAATCAACTTTGATACAGAAATCACATTTCTTTTAAAATATGGCACATAATAATAATCACAAAATTAAAACAGACATTTTCAAATTCAAAACAAAAGTTACAGCTGCCAACGCAGAAACCTCAGCTTTAGTTCCCATCCTAAGACAAACTTCATCTCTATGATATCTTCTTATCTCGTTGAATTCCTGCAACATATTACACACATTGGTAGTAGACCCAAAGTTCACCAACCAAGCATTAGTTGGACATTCCAACAAATTGGATTCAAACAAGACAAGGGATTCAATGTTACCTTTTACTAGCTTCTCCTTCTTAAGAGTCACCAGGGAGAGCACTCATCTTGGGGTAGGCTTACTACTTAAATGCTTTCAGCAGTTATCCGTTCCGCACTTGGCTACCCAACTTTTACCGTGGGCATGATAACTGGTACACCAGAGGTGCATCCTTCCCAGTCCTCTCGTACTAGAGAAGGTCCTCTCAATGCTCTAACGCCCACACCGAATATGAACCGAACTGTCTCACAACATTCTGAACCCAGTTCACGTACCACTTTAACGAACAACCCAACCATTGGAACATACTACAGCCCCAAGTGGCCAAGAGCCGACATCGAGGTGCAAAACCTTCCGGTCGATGTGCACTCTTGGGGAAGATCAGCCTGTTATCCCTAGAGTAACTTTTATCCGTTGAGCAACGGCCTTTCCACTCAACACCGTCGGATCACTAAGGCTGACTTTCGTCCCTGCTCGACGGGTGCGTCTTGCAGTCAAGCTCCCTTCTACCTTTACACTCGAGGGCCAATCTCCATTCGGCCCGAGGAAACCTTTGGACGCCTCCGTTGCCTTTTCGAAGGCCTATGCCCCATAGAAACTGTCTGCCTGAGACTATCCCTTAGCCCGTAGGTCCTAAAACAAGGTTAGAATTCTAGCTCTTCGAGAGTGGTATCTCATTGAAGCCAATCCTAGGACGGATTAGAAAGGTCTTCGGCTCTCTGCATGAAAGAGAGTCTATCTCTATGTGCTTGGTTGACGCATGAAACATAGGATTTGCTGATAGGTGGATGGCGCTCTTGTTATCACGATACTATAATTCTTAGTTACAGGGGAATTTTTTTTATACCAAGATCATTCAGAAA
Source organism: Telopea speciosissima (assembly GCF_018873765.1). NCBI lineage: Eukaryota > Viridiplantae > Streptophyta > Magnoliopsida > Proteales > Proteaceae > Telopea > Telopea speciosissima. Next base: position 1,394,288 of record NC_057917.1, on the reverse strand, counting down.
ATATCTCAACTGAGTAACCTCTGCTCCTATTGCCACCATGGCTCTATACTTTGCTTTTACGCTAGACTTGGAAACCGTTCTTTGCTTTTTGCCGCTCCATTGTTTCAGATTCTTTCATAGAAAGACCATTGTGCCCCTGTAGTGGATCGTCTATTGTCTGGACAACAAGCCGAATCCACATTTGGGAAGGATTCAAGGTCATCTCCACCTGATGAGTTTTAGAAACTTTCTTTCCTTGATCTCATGATCCGTTTTGCAGCTTCAAGATGCATCTTCCTTATTGAGTACATATACTGGCACACTTGATTGACGATGACTGCTATATCAGGTCTGAGGGGACTAAAGATTTAGTGCCTTCTAGTAATCATGGTAATTTCACTTCCAGTGTCCTATTAGCCACAATAAAAACACTTTCTCATTGTAGCCTTTTTATCATCTCCTCCTTGTTTGAATTCCATTTAACTTTTTCTTACCAAACATGTTTTTCTTTTTCTTGTCCTCAGGCTTAGAACTAGCAGTCACATCCTTGCCATCACAACTGCCTTTTGTTTCTGTCACTCCAGAAATACTCATCTCCACATTGTTCATATGAAAATTCATAATGAACGCACTACAGGCAGGAGTCAATGAAGCAAGGATGTCGTCAATCTTACATTGAACATCAAAAGATGTCCCAAGAGATTCCATCACATGATCAAGAATCGAAGTCCCTTCAGACATACTAGTGTTATGGAGAGCAGTAGTGAGAGTATGGCGAGCATAACAGTTCTGCTTGCCAAATGTCTTATGCAACTCTCTCATCATATCCCTTGCTGATAACAACACATCACATGACTTGGCAATGGTGTTATCCAGAGAACTGAGGATATAAATCTTGGCATGCTAGTCCTTTTTATGAAACCTCTCATAGGCCATTTGCTCCTCAAGAATACTAAAGTTAGGACTCTTGGTCTTGTACAGCAGAACGTTCCTCAACATTTAGAATCAGCTATAAATTTCTTTTCCAATCCATATAATTTGGATCTATCAGGCAATTTCATTCAACATGGAGGTAACAACCAAGGGGCTCGTCATCATAGACAATTTACAAATGAACACATAAACAGGATTAAGATTGCATGACATAACCATTGGATACAAGTGGAGGAGTCTAAAGCAATGGTTTCTCACATTATATGCCACCCTCATATCACATAAATGTGAATTGGAATGCCACAATCTTTACATTCACAACTTCCAATATTTTTGGCCACCTAAATGTCATGCCCATTCCTATACACTGGCACACACGAGTCAAGTGCATACCTATCGTCTCAGAGTGAATCACAAGTAACGTAGGATGACATCACAGTACACTCCTACTGGTTGTCCACTACCTATCATATACGAGATGAATGCCGACTATCTCATAAACCAATTACATGCAGTATCCTATCAGCATTTGCACAAACCAGCCTAGGAAACCTCTACGCCCAATAACAATAGGAGGCCATGAAAAGTCTACTACTAAAGAATTTCCATTTCACCCTTGCTTTGAAAGTGAGGGACTGAACATCTCATGTACTTATATAATTATATGCATCATCTCATACCATTTAACATAACATGTAATAAAAACAATATAACAGCATTTCATTCAAACATTAATAACTGCATAAAAAATATGATTTAATTTTAGTTTCAATGATTATGGTAAGGCCACTGAAATCAAATTGATGTAATGTCTCACATACATCATCTTGAGTTCAGAACATGTGAGAGATAAAGCAATTTTAACAAGCTTTCCCACTGAACAATTCAATAATGCCAACAGATCACATCCAATGACAACATACATCTCAAGTAAAGCTACTTCTACTGGCAACACTCTGATATGACTGTAGCCTCCATCATTATTGCAATCCCCAGCAGAGAACGAGTAACAGTAGCGACTCGTCTTTTGCTTTCTTCCCCCCTACCCCCCCCCCCCCAAAAAAACCTACACACACACAGATTAAATCCCTAACCTTTTAATTCTCTTCTAGGATGGCAGGCGTCATAATTAGTTGGTTTGTAGGTAAGTATTAACGGCGAACAGTAGACCAAATCAACAGCTCTAACCACAGCAGCAGATCACCAGTTCCTACATAATTTCTTTTCAAAACCAAAACCTAATCCTAACCCTAACCCTAACCTCTCCCCAAGAACGTATTCAATCTCAATACGTTTCAATCTTTTGTCAGGCAGAAACAACCAAGCATCTGTTAAATAAGCCAGAATACCAGACGATAGAAAAGAGAATCCGAGTTTCATCATTACGGCATTACCTGAAACTTCCGAGATTGCCGAGGTCTCCACCACGGACAGGCATCAAAAACCTTATGGCATCGCTCCTCGCTTCATATCAGAACACGATGGAATGGAAGAATTAAGAAGGTAAACCTCTCAGAAGAAGGTCGAAGGCTCGAGCAGAACACCGGTTCACCCGAAGATCGACGTTCTCCGGCCGGTCAGAACGGAATCCGAACCATCTCCGGCTCTCTAATACGGCGACCGAATATTCCAGAATTCCTTTTTGAAACCGGACCAATTGGGACTTTGACTGCGTAAATATCGGCTCAGCCGGTAAAACCCGATCGGACTCGAGACTTTATAGAGTTCGAAAGGAGAACCGATGCTCTCTAACTAACCGGTTCATCCGGTTACACTTCGACCCTCTTCCACGGTTTATAAGCAAAACCCACCTCGCGCGCCCAATTTCTCAACTCGCTTCTCAATAGAAAAGAAAAGTCTCTCTCCCTCTCTCGCCCTCGCTCTCGCTCGCTCTCTTTTGGTTTGGTTTGGTTTGTTTGAAGAGGAGAAGCGTTTCAAACTCTTCGGAAAGATACTTGTAAGTACCATAGTCTTTCGCTACCCATTTTACCTTTCTTTGGTGGTTAGTTTGTGAAGATGCCAAGCAAGCAATGGTAGTGCATTAGCAGAAATAGATCTTACGGGTTCTTTTTTTAAAAAAAACAAATTTACCAAAAAAAAAAAAAAAGATTCTTTTTTTTTAATTGATATATTTTCCTCTTTTGATTAGGGACGATTCAGTTGTAGTATATGGAATGGTTGCAACTTTGTTCATGTGCCTGTTTCAATTATTAATTTTTTAAGAAATTATCGTTAGTATCAGAAGTTGTTCATGGAGTCTGAACTGCAACCTATACCTGTAAGTTCACAAAAACGTGACCCAGCATGGAAACATTGCCAATTGCTTAAGGATGGGGATCGGTTAAAACTCAAATGTATATATTGTGGCAAAATGTTCTCTGGTGGAGGGATCCATAGAATCAAAGAACACTTAGCTGGTCAAAAAGGCAATGCAGCTACTTGCCCAAGAGTGCAAAAGGATGTTCAGCATGTTATGTTAGAAAGCTTAGATGGAGGCAAAGTGAAAAGGAAGAAACAAAAAATAGCGGTAGCTAGTACAAACCTTAACTCGATACCGAATGAGATAGATACCATTGACAGTCAGTCTGAAGAAAAAGCTGGGTTCCAATTGCTTGGAGCCCCTAATACAGTCACAAATTATTTCAGTTTGGTACCATGGAGAGAGGAAGAAATGCCTGACAGAAATTCGGATAAAAGGAAGAGAATGCAAGAGGAAGAAATGACTGGTGAAAGCTCAGATAGAAGGAAGAGGCAAGAAGGAAATTCATCCCCTCTTCCCACAAATCCTGATGGGAGTCCAATTGGTAACATTGCCTTGGAATCAATAAGGGGGAAGGATACAGAACAAAAGGTTGGTCAGTTTCTCTATGACGTTGGAGTATCTCAAGGTGCAGTCAACTCTATATATTTTCAGCCAATGATTGATGCCTTTTTGTCTGAAGGATCGGGTTTCAAAACACCATCTTATCATGATGTACGGGGCTGGATTTTAAAGAATTCAGTTGAGGAAGTGAAGACTATGGTAGACCAGTATAAAGAGACATGGGGAAGAACTGGATGTTCTCTCCTGGCTGATGAATGGACAATGGGAACAGGTAGAGTTTTGATCAACTTTTTTGCATATTGCCCTAAAGGAACAATTTTTCTGAAATATGTTGATGCCTCGGACATTGTTAGATCAACTGATGCTCTGTATGAGTTGCTAAAGGAAGTGGTTGAAGAAGTTGGAGTGCAAAATGTATTACAAGTGATTACTGATAGTGCAGAGCACTATATTGTCGCTGGGAAAAGATTAACTGAAACTTTCCCTACTATGTATTGGACCCCTTGTTCAGCTCGTTGCATAGATTTGATGCTTGAGGATATTGGAAAATTTGCGTGGATAAGTGAAATACTTGAGAATGCTAGAACAGTTACCAGATTTGTATACAATCATGCTTTCATTCTAAATATGACAAGAAGATACACTAATGGGAAAGATTTAGTACAACCAGCCATCAGTAGCTCTGCAACAAACTTTACAACATTACAAAGCATGGTTGATCTCAAAAGTAATTTGCAAGCAATGGTTACTTCACAGGAGTGGATGGACTGCCATTATTCAAAGAAGCCTGATGGAATTGCGATGCTTGATGTCATTTGTAGTGAGTCCTTTTGGCCTTCATGCAGCACTATTGTTCATATAACAGACCCACTCTTGAGAGTGTTGAGAATGGTTGGCAGTGAGAAGAGGCCTGCAATGGGATACATTTATGCATCCATGTACCGAGCAAAAGAAGCAATAAAAAAAGAACTGGTAAAGAAAAAGTATTACTTGGCCTATTGGAATGTTATAGATCATAGGTGGGAGCGGCAGTTAGCCCGTCCTCTTCATGCAGCAGCTTTCTACCTGCACCCAAAGTTTTTCTATAACATTGAAGGAGATGTGCACAATGAGATCATGTCAGGGATGTTGGATTGTATAGAAAGATTAGTACCTGAGATAGAAATTCAAGATAAAATCACAAAAGAGCTGAACTCATACAAGAATGCTGTAGGTGATTTTGGGCGGAAGATGGCAGAAAGAGCTAGGCATAATCTACCTCCTGGTAAGGGTCCTTCCTCCAGATGTAGTTACAAATTTTGTTCCCCCCCCCCCTTTTTTTTTAATGCACTGTTCATATTTTCTAGTATCTTATTTTGAAAAATTCATTGTTTCATAAAATGAGGGTGACTGCTTACAAGTGTATGAGTATGTGGGTTGTTTTGTTAAGGACAATCTTTTTTTTTTTCTTTTTTTTTTCTTTTTTTTTTTTTTTTGGGGGGGGGGGGGGTGTTGAGGGGGTGCAAGGTTGAACAGATAATTTGGGACTTGCCATGTAAAAGGCTCCATCCAAAGGTCTTGGCAGGCAAAAAATTACACTGACGCTTGTGACCAATTCTTTTTCACTTGTTGGAAATTTTGGCCAGCAAATTTCAATTACATTCATGGTGGGGTTGTTGTCTTTGGCCCTCTGCTTAAGGTTATAGGTATTGGTATCCGAGGTCATATCGATCTATGGTGATACCGATACATCCATATTGATTTGGTATCTAGCCGAATTAGTCCTGGATCAGATGGATTTTAAAAAAAAATATATTAAAAAGAAGACCATGTATCAGCCAATACCACCGATCAGTATTGGTCTCTGGCGATACCGATACCTTGATCCATGTCTATGCGAGAGATTGCGCAGACAGTCCCTACCTCTACATGTTTGCAATTTATGAGAGGCAGGAAGTACTTCTTCCTATACTGTATCCCAATGCAGATGTAGTCTTTCATACTTTAAACATACATCTGATTCTTTCAAAAACCTTAATTTTTTTAGATGAGTGGTGGTCTACTTATGGAGGAGGTTGCCCGAATTTGACACGCTTAGCCATCCGCATTCTCAGTCAAACTTGTAGTGTGAAGGTTTTCAAGCGACATCAGATATCTCCCAAGCAAATCCATCACTACACAACAAACCGGCTTGAGCGCCAACGGCTTAGTGACCTTGTTTTTGTCGAATACAATTTGCGTTTGCGGCAGATGTAAGTAAAATGTTGGACCCTATTGGCATTTTATTAGAAGTGTATTTTGAGGTTGAAAGCGAAGTGAGAGAATGAGATTTTTTTCTTAAAACTATTTGCAGGCAACTCCAGAAGCATAAAGAATCCGAGGTGATGGACCCTATCTCCATTGACACCTTTGATATTGTTGAAGATTGGGTTGCCGAGAAGGATTCTGTTGTTGGGGACATTGGCAGTCCAGACTGGACAGCACTTGCTCAACCTGAAGCTAACACTGCTCTGTCATTATCTCCAAAAGATGAGGCAGAATCTTTGGTTGAAGGTAACACCAGTTCCTTTGCCTTAAAATTTTGATTTCATAAATTCCTCAGTTTTTAAGTTAGATTGCTTGACAAACAGGATTTGGTGACTATGAAATTTATGATGGAGTAAATGACGAGGAAGACACAGAAAGCCAAGACCAGGAGGAGTAGTTGGCAGTCACACTCTTACTTGTTAATATACATAAAGAGGATCCATGGTGATGATAGGTTAACTCATGACAGCAGTGTTGAATATGTAAATTGTTACTTTCTAATTAAAAATTATTTTGAATCTGTTGTTTCATGGTGTTTATGATTGAATTCATGGTTTTTAGTTCACCAACAATTCTTTATGATTGCACAAATAGACATTTTTCTTTTTCATGTGAAATGAGACATAAGTATGTCACAATTAGCAAACATATACTCCTGGTCTTATGGAGGATCAGTCAGATAGGAAGGTTCACTACCTCCAAAAAACCATTTGAAAACTCTAGCACCATGCATAAGTAGGGTAACGTACGATTGGGATCCTACTCATATATTGGGGCCCTCCTTTGAATGGTGTGGATCCTGGGTCTGTGCCATGTATCACCTCACTTTGCAGCTACATCCCCAATGGCTATCATGTTTAGCTTTTCTGGCTATCTTATGAGCCATTTTGTTTTGTTGTCTAGGGATATATAAGAATATCATCTTTTGTCATTTTTACATGAGGAAGAACCCTAAGAAAGAAAAAGCATTATTCCTCTCAGTTTGTTTCCAGGTGAAAACCACATTAAAGAAGGCAAACTTTTGAGGTAAAATCTTTATCGAGTTCTTACCTGAATACAGTGTTTTATATACCTGTTATCATGTTTGTTTTATTTATTTATTTACCACCATACAAGTATAGAAATACGGCGGGAGGAGCCTCTCAGAGGTAATTTGTAAATACTTTTGATAGAATTATTATCCTTGTTGCTGACTAGGGGGTTCATTTTTAGGATAGTATCCTTTTGTTGTACCAACTCCATTGCAAGTTGAGACTCTGAACAAGAAGTGAAACCATTTTGAATCTGAACTTGTCATTATAATATTTGAATAATTGTTTGAAAGTTTTATATCCTTTCAAGATTTCAATGACAAAGAGTCAAGGACTGCTGAAAAGAAAGGGGTGATGGGTCATATGGTTGATAAAGACCACCAAATTTTACATGCGGCATGTCATGAACGCTAACTATTTTTCCAAATGGCAAAAGGTCTTTAAAACGGGCTCTTATGAACCCCCTTTTTTTTCACCGAGAGTACAGCCTACTGTCAAATATCAATGATGTTTGCTCCCAGGCGGATGATTGCAGAGCAAGGATATCATCGACTGCTAAATTGTCTTCAAGTAGCATGTTATATCAATTGTTTCCAATTGCCAACACATGTGCTACAGGTGCTGCCCATAGTTCTGCAACCAGTGCTGTGGACTGTCTCAAGAAGGGACAAACACCATGAGAAGACAACCACATGAGTCTTGCACAGGTTTCCTTTGATGCCCATCAAAATTTATCCTAATGAACTGCAAAAGAGGTTCCATTGATGAGAGGGCAGTGGCATAAGCAAGATGTATTCAAATATGTGTGTTAACCTCTGAAGGGTTTCTGGCCTGTCCAATAAATGTGAGATTTTGGCATTGTTCCTATGAGGATTTACTGGTTAATCCATATGATATGCCCCAAGATGTGAGAATTCAAATAGAGTCTGATGTTTCAACCAAAAAAAAATAGTCATGGTGAAAGAAATCAGGCGTTTTGAAGACATACAAACCATTCTCCGTGTTAGATATCATCTGTGAGTTGTTGAGATTTTTTGTTTCATTCTATAGGAGTTTAATAAAGAGGATTTGGATTTACTTTCCACTCTCAACAAGTTGAACCACGTTGGCATACATTTTACCAAAAAAAAAAATAGGGAGAGATTGCTGTTTTGTTAATATGACCGAATATATATACACAGTGAAAAACAAGAATTTTTAATAATGAATGTATAATTTTTTTTTTTTTTTTGTAAAGATGAAAGATATTGTGTTATCTTATTTAGTTGGGCAATGAAAATCCTCGTCTATGAGTGCCTAGGAATCCACAATAAGCCTTTTTCCGTCTGAAACCTCGCCGTTAACCTCAAGGCTATGCCATCCAAAGGTGTTGCTAAATGGAAGGATTTTAAGGAACAAGAAAATTACGTTATGATATGATTCGAATTGGATATTGATCAAACAATACATCAATGAGAGGTTAGTTTGATCAGTGTTGTAAATTCAACTTTATATTGTAGGGAAGAGAGCCGAAACTTATCTTTCTTGAAAAATGAAAGAAAACCCTCATTAGTTTTCAAAACCAAGATGCTCATTGTAGGCCAGGAATAGGTCCAAAGAATTGATTGATACAACCAGGGGAATTGAGTAACATAATGAGTAAATTATAATAAAGCAGGTTGCCAATTGTTTATTAAGGAAGGGGAAACAATGGTTGACCCAGCAATTCAACTGGCCAGCACAGAGATTTCCACCAGTAGTTTCTAGCTTTGGAGTAGCATCGAACCAGAGAAGAGGCTGCTGTCAGTTTGAGTAGATCAACTAGTTTGGAGTTCGGATTTTTTCACACAATAAAAGAGAGGGGAAAACCAGTAGAACCCAGGAATTTACGCTTTTCACCTGGTTTGGGGATCACTGAACCATGGAGATTCCGTGCTACACTAACCATTAATGGCTCACTTGTGATCTGCAGTGTTATCAAGTGAGCTATGGAAAACCTTTCCAACTTAAACATGTGAAAACAGAGGGCAAACAAACATAAACACAAAAAAATAAATGAAACACGTCAAAGAAGAGTTCATGAACAGGAAGAAGTAGGATAACATTCCAGAGGCACCATTAAGTCGTATGGAACTTCTTTTTTTCCTTCTTTTTTTTTTTGGGGGGGGGGGGTTTGTTAAGAAGTTGTATAGCCAGAAAATTTCTTTGACATCTCACTCTCTGGGGAACTAGTATCGCAATAGATGAGACAATCATGTTTCAATGAAACAGGTGGCAGTCAGTAGAATTCTTTCTTCAGCATAATCTTAGCATATCAATTAAACAAGAAAACACAAACTCAAAACACAAAAACATATGAGTAGTGAACCAACAGAATGAATATTGTCCAAGGCCATCCATGCACTTCCATTGATCAGTTTCCCACTGGATGTTTATTGAATCAGTGTGGAACTATATAAAAATTAGGCATGCACAAGTACTTGATCTTCTAGCCCTTGGTTCCTGCACACACCAATATCACCAAGTGAAAATTGGATTATTACTGGTTGGAGTCATCACTTCATCGAAACAACTCCTGTCTTATCTGCTAAACAAGATATGCATCATTACTGTGGTTCATGAACAGGAATGCATACCTCAGTTTATAACGATCCTCCAAGCTGTGTACGTCACCAGCATGGTGAAACACATAGGAGGCAGGAATCTCCTTCACATATCATCGTAGAAGAACTTTTGACTTCACATGGCAACCAATGTTTTCAAAGGCACCTTCTTGAAGTCGAAGGGCTTGCAAATGTATAGAAGTGAGTTAATGGAACTCAAATAAAGAAAATTTGCTGGGTCAAGTCTACTACAACTCATGAGGTGGAAATTGCCAGCAGCTGTTTTGGAACAGGAAGTTGGCAACAACTCTTGATTATTGCCTCCAGAGAACGGAGTTCATTGTGGTCGGTTATTTTGTCTCCAATAGCAACCTAGAGCCCTGAACAAGGTCCTCTTAGGCTGCTAAGCTGATCATCAAATGCTTTTTATAATACCAACCTCAGGGGCATAGCAACTGTGGCACCACACCAATAGTTATGGGAAGACTAGAAATCAATAGCCTACTATAGGTGTAAAGACTCAACACAAGCATAGGGACACAAATTAACAAAAGGTCTCCATTGGACAAAGTAGGGAGGACAACAAACTGGCCAGCACATCAGGAAATTTCAGGGTAACCAAATTGTAGAATCATGGAACCAATGCAGGATGTGAGACGGGGCAAAGTTAGAAGAAAGAGCTGATCCAAGTGGGGCCTCAAGGTGGTCTAGCATGTCTCACTAACCAAACTGCTCTTTAGACTCAGAGCATCAATATAGCTCATGAATATTCCTATTCGGGGGGGAGTAGTTTGATTTCTCCTTCCAAGGGAATTGGCAACCTTATTACGATCTAACAAGTTTGGATATAAAGTGGATTTTATTCACTTACATATCAGCGTTCTAAGTTAAATAACTGAGTCAATTGAGGAAAGTCAAACATATTCCCATTAATAGTCTTTAGGCCTTTAGATTTGGCCTCAGAACTTGCATGTTTTGCTTGATTTTGGCATCAGCTGGGTGTTTTCTACAACCTACCCAAGAAAACAAGATATGGCTTATCTAATGTGATTTGAGAGTTGTACTTGATATTTTATAGCTTTGAACATGCTACAAGAATTAGTATGTAACCCTCTTGGGTGATTTTGATCTTGTTCTGGCTTATAGAGTGGTATCTTTACCATATTTTAATCCAATTGCTAATTTAACAGAAAAAGGAAGCAGTAAAAATGCTGCCGGTTTAGCCCTCTATCAAATCTCGAAGAATTGATGCTTTCAAAACTTTATGGATAGTTCCTAGTGCTCTGCTGGGGATATCATAGCAGAATCTGCCTATCTCTACTTTATTTTTTTTTTCCCCGTATTTATCCTTATTTCTTGAAACTTTCCCTAAGCAAATCCAAATCTCTAACCCCATTCATAACCTGATTTAGAGAAAATTTCCAAAGAATTCTTGGATTGGTTAGACTGGCAGAAGTCCACCCGATCAGGTCGAAAATATTAATTTGCCAGCTCAACTTCCAAGGGTCATAACTTTTCACTAGAGTGGAGTTACGGGTAACCATAACACCTTTTCAGAAAGCTCAGCTTCTGAGAGTCATAGCTTTTCGCTAGGATAGAATTACGGGAGCCACAATACTTTTTCGGAAATGGCAGTCAATGCTCTACAGGCTGCCCAATCAATTCATTCATTGGACGGAGATTTTGGAGCCAGATTAGCACGTTTAAGGGGTATACACAGCCTCCGAAGTTTTGTGTGAGATTTAGGAATATTAGTTTCCTATTTTATTTTCCTATATTATTTCTTTTCCCGTTTTGTATAGGTTTCCTTTTCCTTTATAATCCGACCTTCTTAAATAAAGGTCGCTTTGAACAAAATAAAGATATCTTGAAGTTTATGAATTAAATTGCTTTGTTTTGCTCTTCTTCCTCGTTGGAATTAGGGTTTTCATTACCTTGAGGATTCGAGAATTGTGAGTGCCAGAACGAGATTCAGCCCCATACTTCCTACTACATTAAGTTGTATTAGAGCTTTTCAACGATCTAGTATGTCTAACGGCGGAGAAGAAGAAATTCGCCCAACCGGAGCCAAGCATGGAGTGGAGGCTCTCTAAGACTCAACGAAATCAAGATAACGGTAGGAATAATCATGTTGAAGCCTTGAAGGTCCTAACCTAGGCCAACCTGTTGTTCGTCAAGGTCCTATTAATCTTCGTAGGTAACCTGCCTATGACAATGATGAAGATTCTGAAGACGAGGATGGAGGATTTGTAGTGTATAGAAGCAACCAGAGTCAGAACTGGGATGTCGATGAGTATCGCCTTAAAGTTGATCTTCCTAATTTCTCTGAAATTTGGACATTGAAGACTTCCTTGACTTGATCTATGAAGTTGAGAAGTTCTTCGAGATGGAGGTTCCAGAAGAAAAACACATCAAAATTGTGGCCTACAAGTTGTAAAAGGCAGACCTCAATGAGAGTATGGACGACGAAGGCCGAGACAACGACGAACTGGAAGGCGCTGTGTTCGCTGAAGAGGAGGGTGAGCATATTTCATGTGTCACTAGAAATTACTAGACACTCCAAAACTAGTCGAACCGTCTCACTGCCATCAGATATTCCACTCACAATGTTCTGTCAAACAGAATGTGTGCAACTTGATTATTGATAACAGAAGCTATGAGAACAAAAGGAGAAGAAGAAGAGAAGGAAATAGGAAGAACTCGCACAACACAGCCACGGAGGCACTCACAAACTCAAAGCCAACTCTTTCAATTCATTCTTTTCAAATCTGCCCAAAGAATTGGGTTACAAGCACCCACACACAAACATATATATAAGAAATTAAGACTTTTCTAATTGAATTTTAAAACAGAAATAGAATTAAAATCTATTTCCTAATTACTTCCTAAAACTTAGACTAACAAAAATAGAAATTCAATAAAATTCAAATTGGAAATTTCCCTACATGTCTAATAGCTACCCAAAATATAAGATTACATATATTTCCTAAATATCCTACTAAACCAGGAACAAGATTGGGACCCGGTTCATCTTGGTCTGGGTTCTCAAACGGATTCGGGTCAATCCTACAGCAGACTTTTTGGGAGGATTTGCCTTTGAACATCATTGATCGGGCAATTTTGAGAGGATTTTCCTTTGATTTTCTCTCCTAAAATTTTTGGGAGCTCGCTCATTATCTTTTTATCCACTCTCCAGGTAACACATGTAACAAAGGCATTTGTGACGAACAAGGCATTCTTATTGGTTTCATGGTGAAGCTAGCTCTCCTTTTCCCTTAGTTGTGTGAGACTCCTTCAGAGGATCATAAACTACACCTCAATTTAGGGTAGCAAAGATAAGCCATTGCCTCAATAAACCCCTAATAGTTTTCTGCTTAGCCACAATCTATCCTTTCAAAAAGTTGATTTGGCTTTTTTTTATTTTGGTAACAAGTTCATTTGTCTTTACCAACTTATATTACCCTCTACCCCTCTAATTATATTTACATTTAAATGTAAATAAATAAAAAAACTTTTAATAGAAAGATGGGAGAGGGATCTACATGTTGTTAGTCTGTATTAGCATCTTACACGCCAAGCCAATGCGGAGAGCAAAATGGTATATTTAATGACTAGAGAGATGGGGGACCCGAGGATCAGCTTTAAGCCCTTATTTGTTTGCGCTTACCATGGATGATTTAACCAAAGACATTCAAGATGAGGTTCCATGGGCTGCGTTTGGTAATGCTCTTCGTCAAGAAAAGGTGATTTTCTCATAAAAGTTTTCTGTTGTTCTTGGCCTGGAATAGTGTTCTTCGTTTGTCTTGACCGTTTGGCAAAACCGTTCCGGAACAGTTTTGAGAACAGTTTTGGAACAACTATCGCGTTTGGTAAAACCTGTTCTTACTCAAATCTGAAAAACAATTATCTTTCTGTGGTCAGTGGACTCCATAACTAAAATCCCAAATTTTCTGTATCGTTCCCATTTTACCAGACGTCAATACCTACTTATCCATATCTTTCAGAAGAAGAATCTCATCCCTAAACAAAGCTTCAATAACAATTTCTTCTCTGTGATACAAAGGAAGATTCCAAGTCTCTAAACCCATATTTGGATGTCCAGAAATAGAGTTTCCCTTTGTATTGAAAGGGAAATTGCTCTGCATATGAACGACCATCCATGAATTCAAAAGACCATGAAAAATAAAAAATGGAAAAACTTAGACTATTAGTAAAGAAATTAATACGGAAGTTAAAATCATAAGTAGACGACAGATACCAACACATCTTTATCAATATCACTAGAGTAAAGCAAAGACGAAAATAAATAGAAAAAACAGAGGTTGAAGAAGGAATTTTATTTTTGGACTTTTTCTTTTGTTGTTTGGAATTGGAATTTGGTTGATTAGATAATGTACTTAGACCACTCGGAGATGTAGGAAGTGTGATCCACGGACTCCCCAGGGATGTCTTCGAAGGGGTTCTCCTTTGCTCCCAAAAGCCTGGCTAGATTCCCCACAGCGGTCGTCCTTGGTGTAACATTGATCAGAACCACTGCTCCCGCCCCAATCTTCGCTCCTTCCCCGATCTTTACATTCCCCAAAATCGTTGCTCCAACAACTATCAGAACCCCATCACGGATCTTGGGATGTTGATCCCCTCCAACCTTTCCCGTCCCACCCAGTCACATAATGCAAGATGGACACATTATTCCCAATCACCTGAAACTGCCCAGTGGCGTGATCAATCAGAATCCCCTTTCTGATCTTGGCAGCCAGGTGAATTTCGATGGCGAAGACGTCGGTGATACGAGAATGGAGGGCGAGGGCGAGGTTAAGGGGTCGATAAGACTGGTTTCAAAGCTTGTGGGCAACGCACTAGGCCTGGCAGGCGAGGAAGCCCGTGTAGTTAAGGAGGCAGTGAGAGGAGAAGCAGGCAGGATTGCAAACACGTGTGGCGCGGGAGATCGGCAACGGTGACAGCACCAGAGAGAGACTGCTTTGTACCTTCGATAAAAATGGCGATGGAGTTGCAAGAGCTTCAAGGGCTTCTTTCGGTCAGTTCTAGGCGAGGAAGACCTTAGCGATGTAAGTTGAGTATAATCTATTTCGATCAATTTTTTGTGCCATTCAGTTGTTCCATGGAACAGACGAAACACCTCTCTAAGGTGTTTCGTCCACCTTAGAGGTGTTTTGTCCAACTCGTTCTAGAGACCAAAATGGTAGCCGATCCGTTCTTTAGAAACAGAAGAAAGAACCATTTTGCCAAACGTCATTTGCCCTTTTTTTTGGTTCTCATAGAACGAAAAAACGGAAAAACATGTTCCGCAAAACATTACCAAATACAGTCTTGGTGTATGCTTTTGGCTGATGATATTGTTTTGGTGGATGAGACAAAAGCAGGGATTAACACCAAGTTAGAGTTATGGAGATCAACCTTGGAATCAAAAAGTTTTAAGATAAGTAGAACGAAGATGGAGTATATGATGTGTAACTTTGGATACACTAGGATGGATAATGATGTTAGAGTTTATGTAATAAGGGTACTTTAGCAACTAGTATATCAACTTCTCCAGAAGATCATTACCATGAAGCAAGAGGATAGGTCTATTTCTGAATTTTACACTACTATCATTGGTCTCTGGGAAGAGTATGATCATTATAGGGATCTTCAACTGTCCAGCCCAGAAGATGAAGCAAAGGTTTACTGAACCCTTGAGAAAAGCGTGTTCTTATTCTTCTTGGTGGCTTGAACCCGGAGTATGAGCCCATCCGTATATAAACCTTGGGCAGGTCTCCTCTTCCATCCCTAGATGAGGTGTGTAGTTATTTGCAGAGTGAGGAGACTCACAGGGTAGCCATGAAACCTGCTTCCTCCCTTGAGCCGTCTGCTCTTTCTTCTAGCTTCCAAAGATATTGGCGGAGTAGTGGCAGAGGTCAAGGGCCACCCCGTGGAGATCACAGAGATAGACCCGGATGTAACCATTGTGGAAAACCTAGGCACTCTACAGAGAGGTGTTGGGTTCTTCATAGCCGTCCCCCTGGAACATGTGGTTGATCTACTAGTACACGTGGTGGTCATAGAGGGAGAGCTAGAGCACATTCTGTGATGATTGAGACTGATACTCTGGAGTACTCACCTAGTATACATGCTGATTCCAGCTCACTCACCAGGGAGGATATTGCCGCATTTTGCAGGGTCATGTCACAACTAGGTAGCTCACCTTCTAAATCTACAGTACAGATTCCTCATCTTCAGCTTTGCAGTCCTCCACATCCGCAGTCCGCTCCTACTACAGTCCCAAATTGGGTCATTGACTCCGGTGCCACTGACCACATGACTGGATATGTCCCACTATTATAATTCCTACTCCATCTATTCTGGTAGGGATAAGATCAAGGTGGTTGATGGCACCCTTTCCTCTATTTCTGGTAAAGGCAGTATTCCTATTACATCTTCCATTTCCCTTGATTCTGTTCTTCATGTCCCTAACTTTGCCACTAATCTCTTATCTATGAGTCACTTAACTAAATCCTTGAATTGCTGTGTCACTTTTTTTTTTTTTTTTTCCTTCTTACTGTTTTTTTTCAGGATTTGGTGACGAAGAGGATTATTGGTAGTGGGCGTGATGAGAAAGGGCTCTATCTTCTTGAACCTCTACCACCTTTTTTACAAACAGCTCAGTCTTATGTGTGTGGCCGTAGTAATAATAGTCCTGTGGATCTAGTAATGCTATGGCATCAACGCCTTGGCCATCCATCTTTGTTGTAATGAGGAAACAGTTACCTCATTTATTTTCTTTTTGTTCTTCTTCCTATGTCGTTCAATGTGAACCATTTATGTTTGCCAAAAATTATCATTCGCCTTATCCATATCATGGTAATAGATCGATTGTTCCTTTTCACATTGTGCATATTGATATTTGGGGACCCACCCCTACCACCTCTTTATTTGGCTATTGCTACTTTGTTTCATTTGTTGATTGATTATTTATGTACTACTTGGACTATTCTGATGAAACATAAGAGTGATGTCTGTGATGCATTCAAAAAAAATTTTCAAATGATTCTTACTCAGTTTGAAACTAAAATCAAAATTGTTCATTCTGATAAAGGGGGGAGTACATGTTTGGTGGTCTCCAACACTTCTTTAATGGCATTATCCATCAGCTAGCTTGTGTTGACACATCCCCAACAGAATGGGGTAGCTGAGAGGAAAAAACGTCATTTATTGGAGGTCACTTGGAGTCTATTTGGCATGCATGTTCCTAAAAATTTTTGGTTTGATGTCCTTTTTGCTGCTTCTTTTCTCATTAACCGCATGCCTACAAAACTCCTTGGTTCCAAATCTCCTTTAGAAACCTTGACTCCTTAGGTTTCTGTTTTCTCTCTTCCTCTCAAGGTCTTTGGGTATGTTTGTTATGTTCATGTTAACAAATCCTCTCAGACTAACTTGACCCAAAAGCTCTAAAATGCCTCTTTCTTAGGTATTACTCTACTACCAAAGGCTACAAATGCTAACATCCTTTCTCCCGCTGGCATATCCTCTCCAAAGATATCACTTTCCTTAAATCTGTACCCTTTTTTGCTCCTCATCAGCATCCTCTTTAGGGGGAGAATAGTGGGAGTGAAAAGCCTGCTGATGACATTCCCTTTCTCTCTCCTCTACCCATTTCTCCCTTTATGCTTGACATTGGAAACCACAAAGAAGTAGATATGGTTAATATTGGTAATCGTTCAAGTGTTGGTTTGGGTAATGAGAAGGAGCTAGTTGTGTAGAAGAGAAAGGAAAAAAAAAAAAAAAAACCTACCAAGAGTCCACTTTGGATCCACATCCTGAGATACATCGTCCTCAGTCAGGTGACATCCCTTCTCTTCCTTCTGATCCAGACCTTCCTATTCCTATTAAAGAGGGAAAGAGAGTTTGCACTAATCACATAGCCCAGTTTGTTTCCTATGATGCTCTCTCCTACAGGTTGCTTTTATTATTGTCCTATTTTCTATTTCCATTCCCAAGAATGTCACTAAGGCTATGTCGGACCCAGAGTGGAAGCAAGCAATGTCTGAGGAAATGATGGCTCTTGAGAAGAATAGTACTTGGAAACTGGTAAATCTTCGCAAGGGAAGAGTTCCAGTTGGATGCAGGTGGGTCTACACAATCAAGTATCGGTCACATGGGGCAGTTGAGAGGCACACAGCAAGGTTGGTGGCCAAAGGGTAAAGTCAAGTGAACGGAATTGACTATCGGGAGACATTTGATCCAATGGCAAAGCACAATTCTATAAGGGTTCTCTTATCATTGGCGGCTAATAGAGATTGGCCATTATATCAGTTAGATGTGAAGAACGCCTTCCTCCATGGTGACTTGGAAGAGGAAGTGTACATGCAAACTCCACCTAGCTTCAAGCTTCCTTCAGCTGAAGGGAAAGAGTGTCCTCTCAACAAGGCACTACATGGTCTCAAATAGTCCCCAAAGGCATGGTTTGAGCGGTTCAAGTACGCTATTCTGAAGAATGGGTATTCCCATAGTCAAGCTGAACACACCTTATTTACTAGCCGAGGTAATGGCACCATTACAGCCCTAATTGTCTATGTTGATGACATTGTAGTGACTGGAGATGACAGAGCTGAGATAGCTAGGTTGAAGACCTATCTGGCCCAACAGTTTGAAATCAAAGATCTGGGACCCTTGAAGTATTTCTTGGGAATTGAAGTATCAAGGTCCAAGAAGGGAATCAACATATGTCAAAGGAAATTTGTTCTCTATTTGTTGAAAGAGACAGAGATATTGGGCTGCAAACTAGCAAGTTCTCCTATTGAGCAGAACCACAAGCTAGGAGAAGACTGTAGACCCTCTCTTGTTGATGCAGGGAAGTACTAGAGGCTAATTCGTCTATTTGTCTATAACTCACCCAAAAATTCTTATGCAATGGGAGTGGTGAATCAGTTTATGCATGCTCCCAAGAGGGGGTACTTGGATGTTGTATACCGCATTCTCAGATACTTGAAGTCTTCTCTAGGGAAAGGACTATTGTATGCCAAGCACAACTACTTGAGGATAAAAGGTTTCACGGATGGTGATTGGGATGGATCCATCTCAGATAGACAGTCTACATTTGGCTATTACAGATTTGTAGGTAGCAATTTGGTCACATGGAGAAGCAAAAAACAGCATGTTGTAGTTAGATCCAGTGCAAAGGCAGAATTTAGGGCAATGGCTCATGAAGTTTGTGAACTCATATTGTTGAGACAATTGGTCCAATTGGGGTTTGATATTGAAGGACTTATGCGGCTCTGCTGTGATAACAAAGCAACTATAAGCATTGCTCACAATCTGGTGCAACATGACAAAAAAAACACATTAAAGTGGACCGACACTTCATCAAGGAGAAGATAGACTCTGGCTGCATTTTCACTCGTTTCATGAAGATAGGTGATCAATTGGCAGACATCTTCACAAAAGGACTCACCTCTCACCAGTTCGGTACCCTATTATGCAAACTGGGAATGCATGACATTTATTCTCCAACTTGAGGGGGAGTGTTAGAGTTCATGTAATAAGGGTACTTTAGGAACTAGTTTGTTGTCTAGTTGTCTTATATTATATTTTCTCTTTTTTACCTTTGTACCTCCCTAGAGTGGTGTATGTAATTCCTTACACCTTATTAGTGAAGAAATATAGGTATGGTAAAGATAATTTCTCTAACACATTACATTCCACCATCTTCTCTCTTCTTCTCTCCAACTTTCTACTTTCATCTTTCTCCTTATTCTTTTACATTCTTTAACTTCCAACTAATGAGGTGGTAAAAATTGATGAAAGGGATATTTCGTAAAGTGATTAATTTAGGTATCGGCCATATAAATAAAGAAGGTGATATAGAGGATGAAATTTCACAAAGAATTAAAATAGGATGGATGAAGTAGAGAGGTGCATCCAAAGTGTCATGCGATCAACGTATTCCTTTAAAACTTAAAGGAAATTTTTATAAGACAGTCATACGACCAGCTATGATGTATGGTGCGGAATGTTCGGCAGTTATGAAGCATCATATAGATAAACTAAGTGCAACGGAGATGAGGATGTTGAGATGGATGAGTGGCAAAACTATGAAGGATAAAGTAAGGAATGATCATATTAGAGCTGGTTTGGGAGTAGCTCCGATACATGATAAGCTAAGAGAAAGTCGCTTGAGGTGGCATGGCCATGTTCAACAAAGGCTTTTGGATGCTCCAGTACGGAAGAGTGATTTGATTCAGATTGAAGGAAATAAAAGAGCCAGGGGCAGACCTAAAATGACGTTATGAGAAGTGGTGAGGAAAGACATGCTTAGCTTAGCCCTTGTATCAAGTATGACCTTGAATAGAGCTGATTAGAGGGCAAGGATCAAGGTAGCCAACCCCATTTAGTGGGACAAGGCTGAGTTTATTGTTGTTGTTGTAGAGATGAGGGACCCACATATTTAATGAGAGAGGAGCTGTGACAAGGAAGTACACACTGACAGCCTGTACTTCTGATGCAGGACATTTGGGGGCTGCTCCTACTAGCCCTAGCCCAGGCCCAATTAGATACTCCAAGGGATACCATCTCAGGCTAGCCCAAGCCCTACCAGCCCTGCATTTAGTTTTTATTTCAGTTATTGCAGTGTAGTTAGTTTTACTTCAGTTTATTTTACAAGAGCAGTTTCTTCATGCATGTATTTCAGTTTTCATTTTTAGTGGTAGTGTGGTGGGCAGTTATAAGCACCCCACAGCAAGTATGTAGACATTTCTTTTCTTTAAAAGGTCTACTGCAGCCTCTTTGAGGGAAGACGAATGATAGAATAGAGGGAAAAAAAAGGGGGGGATTCTGAATCTTCTTTTTCTCCCCCTTCTTCTATTGGGTTTCTCTATCTTTAATTCTTTTCCTTCTTTAAATCCCAAATTCTGCTATTGCATCTCTTGTCTTTGTTCTTCTCCCTGTTCTTGTAATCCTCCCCCATTTTGGGGCTGCTCCTACTACCCCTAGCCTAGGCCGAATTAGATACTCCAAGGGATACCATCTCAGGACCAAGCCCAAGCCCTACCAGTCCTGTATTTAGTTTATTTATGTTTTATCTTTTATTTTTAGAGTTATTTGGCAGTTATTGCTGTAGAAGTAGTTGTTAGGGAATTATTTTCTTCATTTTTTTTTTTGATTGAGTTTTTAAAAGACTGTATTTTGAGAAGGAATGATGAATAGACTTGAATGAAGGAAGAATGAATTGAGTTTGTGGCTGTGTGCGTGTGCACTCTTCTCTTCCCCCCCCCCCCCTCTTCTTCCTCTCACGGTTTCTTCTCTTTCCCCCCTGCAATTCTGATTTCTTTCTGGATTCTCTTTTCTGCTTTCCGGTACCCCATTATCTGGTATCAGAGCCCAAACCTGGGTGAATCTCTCTCTCTCTCTCTCTCTTTCTCTCTCTCTCTCTCTCTCTCTCTCTCTCTCTCTCTCTCTCTCTCTCTCTCTCTCTCTCTCGGATTCTTCACCCTTTCAGTCTCTCTTCCCCTCTTATCTTTCTTCTCCTATCTAAGTTCTCTTATCTTGTTCTCTTCCCTGTTCTGGAAACCCCAAGCCAGAACTCCAAAATACTCATATACAACTATCTTATCCTCTTTACCATAACATCCATTGAACCCCTTTAATTACACGATTGCAACAACCAATCGTTCCATATTATTCCATCTTATTCCAAGTTGGAATGACTAACAAAACCGGAAATGCTGCAACAGTAATGGTGTATGACTTTGACATTCCACTCAACAATATTGAGAGGACCTGTTGTTTCAAGACTTCATCTCCTCTTCTCATGAATTACCGGAGCTTTTGAAAGGCATGGATGTGCATCACATGGACTGGTTTCCTGGGTTTATCCAAACTCAAGGTCGAATGTTTTTAAAGCAAGGTAGAGTTGATGCAGGACATTTTGAGGCTGCTCCTACTAGCCCTAGCCCAGGTCCAATTAGATACTCTAAGGGATACCATCTCAGGCCCAAGCCCAAGCCCAAGCCCTACCAGCTCTATATTTAGAGTTATTTAGCAGTTATAGCTGTAGAAGTAGTTATTAGGGGGCAGTTATTGCTGTAGAAGTAGTTGTTAGGGAGTTATTTTCTTCAGTTTTTTTTAATTGAGTTTTTAAAAGACTGTATTTTGAGAAGGAATGATGAACAGAATTGAATGAAGAATGAATTGAGTTTGTGGCACTGTGCGTGTGCATTCTTCTCCCGCCCCCCCCCCCCCTCTTCTTCTTCTTCTCACGGTTTCTTCTCTTTCCCTCCCCCTGCAATTCTGATTTCTTTCTGGATTCTCTTTTCTCCTTTCCGGTCCCCCATTAACTTCCTCTTCCCTAGAAAAAAATAACCCCTTTCTCTTGACAACAACTAGACTGAATAAAATTGATCAGTTAAAACATCTACAAATATTTTCCTCAAATCATATATTGTGACTAGCATTTGCTACTGCAGAATAAATCAATTTAAAAATGAGATAACATGCTCGATAAGGCAAAAGTTCGAGTATGATAAGTGTTTCTTTGTAGGAACAACCCACAAATCCGATCAATTACATAAAAGGGCGTTTAGGAAATGGAATAAAGATGGACCAAGCTATTGTTGAATGTAAGCAAAATGAACATGACTAGGGCTTAACAACTGATTTAAAACATTTCAGAATTCCATAGAAGTTACTATTTTGGGTAAGTACTTTACATTTTCCCAAAATATTTACTTTAAATATATAACTATAAGTATAAATATATATATATATATGCATAAATAGATCAGAAATGTCATCTATAATCTCTATGATTTATCGGACTGCTTGACTATAAGCATCCTTTAATCGGTGATGCATAACATGAGGCAACTGCAATGAGCATCACCATTTCAATCTATATAGTAAAAGAAGACTAGTTTGTTAGCTAAATAAATTCATTTTATGACCATTAAAAGACAACTTATGCCGTTCCTTCCAAACTAAGGAAATTGTTGATTACTATCCAAAAAAACAAAAAGTAACAAATGGAGTATTCTCATGTGAAGATAGGATCACAGACCAAGTGATATTTGGCCAGCCCACAGGAATCTCCAGATGATGAGCTTGAAGGCTTCATAACTTTATAGATAAGAAATTCAATCATAATGTATTCTCTCAAGCTCAGTCAAAAGAATTTATGATGAACTAAACACAATTTTAGTAAACTCGAGAATGACAGCATTTAAATAACAGGATTTACAATATCATGGATAAAGAGGAGAACCTACAATTAGTACTCAGTACAGATTCCAATAGATTGATATGAGCCAATTTGTTATGTCTTGCACATACAAAAAAGGCATACCCAATGCACGAGGCTCCCGCCACTGCGGAGTCTGGGGAGGGTCATAGTGTACGCAGCCTTACTCCTGCTTTGCGGAGAGGCTGTTTCCAGAGACTCGAACCCGTGACCACTTGGTCACAATGGAGCAACCTTACTGTTAGAAAAATATGGTCAAGAATGACTAGTAGATTGAGGTAGGGGATGCCAAACCAATGAAGAATTACCTATATTATTCAATGATTTAGAGCCATGGTGTAACAGGGAATGTCAGGTCTTCTGTAGATAGTTCCCTCTCAGGACCAATATGGTTTTTTTATTTTTTTCCTCCCAACTATGGGTGTTCAGAAAAACAGTGTTATAAAGTATAAACTCAATTACTCGAACACTTTTATAAGATGCAATTTCATATTGAGGAGTGGAATCATTTGGGATCTCCAAGAGTCCTACAATTTGTTATTTCTTGGGATGATAAGTTCATGCCACCCTCCCTCAAAGAAGTAATGGTCGGTATCGGTTATTAATCTATGGCAGTATATAATCAACCCACATGATGAAACTTGATTTTCATTGCCATTGTCATTGTTGTCATCATAATCAGAGGCGCATCCTAGTTGGTGTTGTATGTATGACTGGACCATAAAGTTTAGACTCCTTTCCCCAATTCCTCAGACAGAAAAATCAAATCTTGCAACAGGTGCTACCTGTGATCATCCACCCTACCCATCAGGTGCTATGTTTGAGCTATGGTTGCAATAATGCGACCGTGGGCTTAAAAAGTTCCCCCCCCCCCCCCCCTCCTCCTTGAGTATAGGAGTAACTGAAAAGACAAACCAACCGATTAAATGAAACAAATTTCAACAGAAATTTCAGAATAAATGTTTCGCCATACAAGCAAAATCCAATATTTACGAGCCAATTCTAAACACCATAAAACTTTATTCTAACCCTGAAACTCTCGGAGAATCCGTTTAATAATAATTCACTACGTTCTCTGATTAACCAAAAATATCTAAAAAAATCTTTAATTTCATAAGTTCCAGAGCCGATCCCAAGCGTAGGAGTAAATAGAGGAAAACAGATCGAAATTCGAGACAACCATCGATGGATCATCCTCAAAACAAAGCAGAATAAATCGGAATTTCAACGCTACCTGAAACTAGCAAAGGCAGAGAGCTCTCCATCCAGCAGAATCACAGACACTTCGCAGTTCGATCTTAACGATCAACGAAGCAAAACCAAAAGAAAGGAAAACACGCTGCGGCTCTTTCTTCTGCCTTCTCCCAGAGAAAATGAAAAAAATGGAAAGAGGAAGAATCAGAGCTCTAAAATGCTTGTAGAGATCACAGGTTCACCCGAGAAACGCCATTCTCCGGCCGGTCTAACCGGCGTCAAAACCATCTCCGTTCTGTCACGGGCTCACGGCCACCGTATGTCCGATTCTTCCCCCAACGGAACTGGTCCAACCTGGCGTTTGACTGCGTAGGAACCGGCTCATCCGGTAAAAACCGATCTGGTCGGGGGGAGAAAAGTGATTTGCAGACCCAGCTTCCCACAGAACTAACCGGTTCATCCGGTTAAGTCTCCCTTCTCCCTCGACTGTTTATATAGAATGAACCCGGCTCTCTGTGTCTCTATTTGCCTCTCGAGAGAGAAAAAATAAGAGAGGCCTCCCTCCCTCCCTCCTTCCCTCCCTGCCTCCTTCTCTATATCTTTCTCTCTGTTCATCGGAGGATTGCCCAATGCTCAGGAACTTATAAGAGACTTCAGAATCACAAGCTACAAGTAAGTACTGTAGCTCCTGCTCCTGCTCTTTCTTTCTTCTCTCTGTTTTTGGTGGTGGGATTATGAATGAATATTGTGCACAATGCATGGAATGTTGCCTTTACATTTACTATTTAAAGGGTATTTGTTGATTAGTCTATTTGTCTTTCTTTTGAAGAGTGAAGTATTTGTTCTTGCAACATCTGCTACTGAAGGGTGTCAAAGTCACTTGTTTTTGAGTTAGTCATGGAACCTGAATTGGAACCCATGCCTATTGGGTCTCAGAAACGTGACCTGGCTTGGAAGCACTGTCAGATGTTCAAGATTGATAATCGGGTTAGGCTTAAATGTATCTATTGTTGTAAAATGTTTTCTGGTGGGGGAATCCATAGAATTAAAGAACACTTAGCTGGCCAGAAAGGAAATGGAGCTACTTGTCCTAGAGTTCATCCAGATGTTCGGCATATCATGAGGCAAAGCTTAGATGGGTCAGTAGTGAGAATGAAGAAGAAACAAAAGATGACAGAAGAAACTGCTCATCTGCTCCTGCCTCCTAATGAGGCAGAAACATATAACCCTCAGTGTGAAACAATTAATGGACTCCAATTGCTTGCAGCTCCCAATCCAGTTGAATCGAATTTGGTCTTGTCAATGAAGCAAGAGGAAGGAACGACTGATGATAGTTCAGAGAGATGGAAAAGAGGGGCAGTGGGTGATCCTTCTTCGGCTCCTTTGGGTGAAACCAATCCAATTAGCAGAGACCTCACCTTGCGTTTAACTAGGGGAAAGGATCAAGTTCATATGGCAATAGGTCGGTTTCTATATGATGCTGGGGTTCCTCTAGATGCAGTAAACTCTGTCTATTTTCAACCAATGATCGACGCCATTGCATTGGAAGGACCGGGGCTCAAACCACCATCATATCATGACCTTCGGGGTTGTATTTTGAAGAATTCAGTTGAAGAAGTGAAGAACATTGTAGATCAATACCAGGGAACATGGGGAAGGACTGGATGCTCTGTCCTTGCTGACGAATGGACAGCAGAAGGGGATAAAATGTTGATCAACTTCCTGGTTTATTGTCCTGAAGGAACAATGTTTCTTAAATCAGTTGATGCGTCAGAAATAATTAGGTCACCAGTTGCTCTTTATGAACTGCTTAAAGAAGTGGTGGAGGATGTTGGAGTCCAACATGTATTGCAGGTGATTACTGACAGTGGGGAACACTATATTGAAGCTGGGAAAAGGTTAACAGAAACCTTCCCTACTATATATTGGACCCCGTGTTCAGCTCGTTGCATAGATCTGATGCTCAAGGATTTTAGAAATTTTGATTGGATAAATGCAACACTTGAGCAAGCCAAATCAGTCACGAGGTTTGTTTATAATCACGTTGAGGTATTAAATATGATGCAAAGGTATACACATGGGAAAGATTTAATACAACCAGCAATCACCCGCTCTGCGACAAACTTTACAATTTTGCAGTGCATGGTTAGCCTAAAAAATAGTTTGCAGGCAATGGTTACTTCGCAGGAGTGGATGGATAGCTCATATTCGAAAAACCCAGATGGACTTGAATTGATTGATATAATTTATAGTCAGGCTTTTTGGTCTTCATGTGTCACTATCATCCATTTGATAGATCCCCTATTACGAGTTTTGAGAATTGTTGGAAGTGAGAAGAGGCCAGCAATGGGGTACATTTATGAGGCAATGTACCGAGCCAAAGAAGCAATAAAAAAGGAACTGGTTGAGAGGAAGGATTATCTGGCATACTGGAATGTTATTGATTATAGGTGGAACAGGCAACTTCATCGTCCTCTTCATGCAGCAGGTTTCTATCTAAATCCCAGGTGTTTTTATAGTTTTGAAGGAGATGTACCAAATGAGATCATGTCAGGGATGTTGGATTGTATTGAGAGATTAGTTCCTGATACAAAGATCCAAGATAAAATAACCAAAGAGTTGAGCTCGTACAAGAATGCTGTTGGGGATTTAGGGCGGAAGATGGCAATTAGAGCTAGACACACTATGCTTCCTGGTAATAGTCTTTTCTTTAGATTTAATTTGTTTTTGTAAGTTTTTATTCTGTTTTTAATGTTTCAGCTTCTCTTTTGTATTTAGTCTTACTTTATAATTGACTTAGATTTATGAGAACAATAGTGTGACAGCAGATGAGTGTGTAACAGTCTTTCTTTACCCTTGTATTCTTTTAAGCATGAGGGAGGGGATTATATTTTTTTTCAGTCTCACCGAAGGGGAATTATCTTGTTCAGTCAACTTTTATATGATATGAAACCATTCATTGCATTATTCCTAATGTTTAAATTATGGTTAACCTGGTTTAAAAAGAAAATGCAAGGAGATGGTTACAATCTTGTGGTATTGGTTGACAACAACCTTGCAGACTGTGATATGTATGACACAGAGAGGACAGACTATACTTGTCTTCCCAATGTTTAAATTATGGTTAACCTGATTTAAAAAGAAAAAGCAAGGAGATGGTTACAATCATGTGGTATTGATTGACAACAACTTTGCGGACTGTGATATGTATGACAGAGAGGACAGACTATACCTGTCTTCACAACATATTTGTTATGTGTATAATTGACGCTTTCAAAATCTTAACATTTGTAGTTGATTGGTGGTCTACTTATGGAGGAGGTTGCCCAAATTTGGCACGCTTGGCCATCCGTATTCTCAGTCAAACTTGCAGTGCAAATGGTTTCAAGCAAAATCAGATTC